>NC_059158.1:123059352-123369410 GCF_019923935.1 Bubalus bubalis
ATACAACATGTTAGCTTTCCCTATAAATATTGTGTCAGTTTTGGGGTGTCTCATGTTAAATCACTGATTTAAACATATGTCACATAGGACAGGGCCAAGAGCAGAACCTCAGGTGGTCCACTTAGACTTCTCTCCAGAAGAACCACCATTTGTTAAAATAAGTCTCTCTGATACTCTTTTATCCTCCAGCTCTGCAGTCATCCAGGTCCTGCTTTCCAAAGTGAAATTAAAGGCTGTATAGCATAACCAGATGAAATCCAACTTTACCTGTGGAAAGGGTGCTTAACTTTGGGTCCATGTACCTGGACTTTAGAGAGTCTGTGCTCTTCCTTCCCAAAATTATATACAAATATGTGTGTGCACACATGCACATACTCACTCATTGATTTTTTTCAGGATAGGATCCATAGATTTCTTCAGGTTCTTTAAAGGGTTGAGGACCCACAAAATTTTAAAAATCATTGGTCAACAGCATTCCCTTGCAAGTGCATGCAGGTTATAATCTCCAAAATGCATCAAGATCCATTTTGTACCAAGGTGTACAACCCTGGTTGTACCAGGGTGTGTAACTCAAGAACCACTGCTGGCCTGCTATGACCAAAACTCTGCTTTCCAGTTGTTAATGAACCAGTAGAGGATGGCAGCAGTTGTTGGCTGTACCAGGTCTTGAAAGGTTTCCAGGGAGACAGAGAAAAACACCCATCATCGAAGAGTAGGGGACTCAATGAGGTGTTCTATCAGCTTCCTCAGAAATAAACTGACAACTTTGTTTATCTTGAGGATAAGAGGATTCTGTGCCCAGGATGGTTCTGGAAGACACTGTAGCCTCTTGGTCCTGAAGCAAGATAGTAACCACTTTGCAGACACTCAAGGATTTAATGCATCCACAGACACTGATGTGCTTAGCCAAGCAGAGGACCTTGCATTTATTTTTTTTTAATGTTATTTATTTATTTTATTTTATTTTATTTTTAAACTTTACATAACTGTATTAGTTTTGCCAAGGACCTTGCATTTAAACTTGCCTCCAATGTGGTCCAGGATAAGGTAGGGATAGGGAGATAATGTGAAGAAAATTCCATTTGAAAAAAATATGTTGAACACCAAAGAAAGAACCCATTGGGAGAAAGCACCAAAGTTGAGAGATCGGGCTGGTGGAAGACAGGTGGTTGCAGCAAGGGGCAGAGGATTTCAAGAAATACTCTAAGACCTACTGAGGGAGATTTATAACCAACCGTGTAACTTTAGGAAAGTTCTGACTCTTTGATGGACCTTAGTGTCCTATTCTGGAGAAGGAAATGGCACCCCACTCCACTACTCTTGCCTGGAAAATCCCATAGACGGAGGAGCTTGGTAGGCTGCAGTCCATGGGGTCGCTAAGAGTTGGACATAACCGAGCGACTTCACTTTCACTTTTCACTTTCCTGCATTGGAGAAGAAAATGGCAACCCACTCTAGTGTTCTTGCCTGGAGAATCCCAGGGACGGGGGAGCCTGGTGGGCTGCCGTCTATAGGGTCGCACAGAGTTGGACACGACTGAAGCGACTTAGCAGCTGCAGCAGCAGCAGCAGTGTCCTCTTCTGTAAAATCAAGTGCTCATCAGTTAGTAATAAAATACTTGATGAGCAGTGGCTTAAGCTTATAAAATAGCTTCCCTTGTGGTTCAGCTGGTAAAAAATCCACCTTCAATGCATGTAGACCTGGGTTCAATCCCTGGGTTGGGAAGATCCCCTAGAGAAGGGAAAGGCTACCCCCTCCAGTATTCTGGTCTGGAGAATTCCATTGACTGTATAGTCCATGGGGTTGCAAAGAGTCAGACATGACTGAGCGACTTTCACTTTCACTTATCACATAAGGAGAAATCCAGAGGAAAGCTACTTTGGGTAGGGAAATGGTGCAGCAGCCTAATGATATCATCAAAAGTTCCAAACTCTACCATTGCTCTGCCATCATGGATGTGTTGTCTTGCCACCTTAGGGGCACTTAATGTCCTTCTAGCAACCACAGCTGTGCTCAAGGCAAAAAACAAGCAGAAGCTTGAAAGACAGCACCAGCTTCATCTGAACTTTTTACAAAGAAATTATAGCTCCTTCAGAGTCTTCTGAAAATACCTTAGATTTTATTAACTGTGTCCCCCACCCAGCCAGAAGAACATCTGGGGAAGTGGCAAACAGAATCGTCATGACTGGCTTTGATAATCATGTTCCATAGCTAAGCAAATTACTGCCCAGAATTAAATTAGAATTCTGTTAGTTAGGAAGAGGCAGCAACAGCCATTAGGGAGACAATGAGCAGTGTCTGACCCAGGGAGTATGGCAAGGCCCCTCCAAATATTCGCAGACCATGGGCTTCTCTAAGCCCTCCTGCCTGCTCCCTATTGCCTCCTCCAGCTTTCTGCTCAAATGCTCCTCTCAGCGACTGTGGGAACTGCCTCATCCTTTCCCTTGGCCTGTGCAGAAAATAACTGCTTTATCAACATCAGTCAAACTGATTTTCCTAGTATGACTAGTATTTTGATTAATCAAAAACTGACAGGTTGTTATAGCCCCACATGTTGACAAACACAGCCTCTGTGTCTCTCTGCTTTTATCCTGCCTGGCCCTGCTTCAAACGCTGACACTTGTTTACATTTCCTCCTTTAAAATTCTCCTTTCAGTCCATCAGCTACATGTGTGAGTCCTTCAAATGTGAGATATAGGAAGACAGCCTGGCCTTGTCTTCCTTCTCCCCATGGGCCTGTTCCCTGTGTGACAGTCATCACAGTCTCCATACCAATCCAGCCAAGACAGATAACTGGACAGAGATTGCTGAGGCTTCCTAGAGTCCACAGAATTCCTACTCAGGGCCCTGATGGAAACCACCAGGTAAGGGGCGGAGGTGGATGACCTCGTCATGAGGAGGAGCCATCCACATGGCCAGGAGCCCTCCTGCTTCTGGTTCCAGAGTTCAGAGGTGCTTCATACATTAAAGTTTCCCGCATGTGTGCCCAGGGCTGGGCTGGAACCACGTGGCAGTCAGCCAGGAGAGAGAGAGGCAGTCAGCCAGCTCCTGGAGAGAGAATGCATTACCAGGCTTACTCCCTACAACTCACTGCTCATTTGATCCAAGCACGCCCCAAAAGTCCCCCGCCCCACCGCCACTACCTTAGTTCTATAACTGTGTAGCATTTTGTTTCAAATTGATTCTGCTATCTTCAATTTTACTCCTCAGAATTACACAGGTCACTGTCCCCACCTTCAGTCATTTCTACACCTGCACTACTATTTTAATTCCCTCCTAACATCTGTATTACAATATCGCATCATATTTTTGAATGGACTGTCCATTCTTGCTTAAATATATCAAAAAGCATAAAACATCAGATCACTGTCCTTCATGGAAAACAAACATCCTCTTCCCTAAATAGAAAGTAACTATAAAAACAAATGCAATGAAAATAAAACAATGGCAATCGGATGCTGCATGATACACAGTATTTGGGTAGAATCAGTGGGAAAGCAGCAGAGTATTAGGACAATTAGAAGTTATCAGCCTCTGGGTCGTCCCAGTGCACCAGACCCAAACATCCAGGATGGTACAGGGAGGGAGGAGGGAGGAGGGTTCAGAATGGGGAACACATGTATACCTGTGGTGGATGCATGTTGATATATGGCAAAACCAATACAATATTGTAAAGTTAAAAAATTAAATTAAATTAAATTTTTAAAAAATTGAAAAAAAGAAAAAAAAAAAAAAGAAGTTATCAGCCTCTCACAGGGCAATGAGCAATGGCACCTGTGAGGAGGGGCAAGACTGCGATTCAGTTATGCAGCTCTGTTAGAGGTGCCTGGTTTGTGTTTGGCTCAAATAGAAGGTAGCCAGAGAGGGATCAAAGTTTACAATCCAGCATTTTCTGTTTCCCCTCCCCTCCAGCTAGAGTTCTGCTCTAACGTTTTGGACTCCCTGGGAGGCCTGGTACTTCCGTCTTTGAATCTCCTGGTGTTCTGGGAAGGTGGGGGATGAGAATAGGGGACCTTCTGAACCCAGGCAGGAAGACCTGCTTTTCCACGTTCAACTTGGAGTCAGGATTCTTGGGCCAAAAGTATGGCCACAACATTCTCCTTTTCCCAGGGGCTGCACCCATGTATTGGGATACACTACAAGCCCCATGGTTTTCCCAAGGCCAAGGGGAAGCCAGGGGTGACTGGGGGAGAGAGGGTAGTTGATGGGTTTTCCACAAAGGTGATGAAAGGGAGGAAAGGAAGCTTCTAAAGCTAGGTGAAAACATGTCAGCAACAGTTTCAATACTAAGAGTTATGCAGAAGCCTTTAACTGAAACAAATGACAATGAAATCAAATGAAGCTTCATAAACGTCACCTTTTGCTCCCTTAAGCCCTTCAAGGCAGGGTGCTTTTAATGCCAGGGAATATGGGCCAAGGAGAAATTTTATATGGTGCAAACAATGCAGCCAACAAGGGATTAACCTCCAAAATATATGAGCAGCTCATATAGCTCAATATAAAAAATAACCCAATCAAAAGATGGGTAGAAGATCTAAGTAGACATTTCTCCAAACAAGACAGGTACATGAAATGATGCTGCTGCTGCTAAGTCACTTCAGTCGTGTCCAACTCTGTGCGACCCCATAGACGGCAGCCCACCAGGCTTCCCCGTCCCTGGGATTCTCCAGGCAAGAACACTGGAGTGGGTTGCCATTTCCTTCTCCAATGCAGGAAAGTGAAAAGTGAAAGTGAAGTCGCTCAGTCGTGTCTGACCCTCAGCGACCCCATGGACTGCAGCCTACCAGGCTCCTCCGCCCATGGGATTTTCCCGGCAAGAGTACTGGTGCTAAGCATTGCTAATTATTGAATGAATGAATGCTTAGTTGCTCGTCTTGTCTGACTCTTTGTGACTCCATGAACTATAGCCTGCCAAGCTCCTCTGTCCATGGAATTCTCCAGGCAAGAATACTAGAGTGGGTAGCTGTTCCCTTCTCCAGGGGATCCTCTCCACCCAGGGATTGAACCCAGGTCTCCTACATTGCATGCAAACTCTTTACCAACTGAGCTACCAGGGAAGCCCAATTACTGAAAGTGAAATCGCTCAGTCATGTCCAACTCTTTGCAACACCATGGACTGCAACCTGCCAGGCTCCTCAGTCAATGGGATTTTCCAGGCAAGAATACTGGAGTGGATTGCCATTTCCTTCTCCAGGTGATCTTCCTGACCCAGGAATTGAACTCGGGTCTCCTGCACTGCAGGCAGACCCTTTACCATCTGAGCCACCAGAGAAGGCCAATTATTAGACAAATCAAAACTACAATGAGGTATCACCCCACATCAATCAGAATGGCCATCATCAAAAAGTGTACAAGTAATAAATGCTGGAGAGAAAGTAGAGAAAAAGCAACTCTCCTTCACTATTGGTAGGAATGTAAATTGTTACACCCCTAGGGAGAACAGTATGGAAGTTCCTTAAAAACCAAAAAATGGGGCTACCATGTGATCCTGCAATCCCATTCCTGACATCTATCCAGAGAAAACCACAATTTGAAAAAAATACATGCACCCCAATATTTATAGCAGCACTTTTTACAATAGCCAAGACCTGGGAGCTACCTAAGTGTCCATCAACAGATGAATGGCTAAGGAAGATGTGGTACATATACACAATGAAATATTCTTCAGCCATAAAAAAAGAATGAAATAACGCCATTTTCAACAACATGGATGGGCCTACAGATTATCATACTAAGTAAAGTAAGCCAGACAAAGACAAATATCACATGATACATCTTATATATTAAAAAAAAAAACTAAAAAAGTGATACAAGTGAATTTATATTCAAAAGAGAAAAAGACCCACAGACGTAGAAAACAAACTTATGGTTGCCAAAGAGGAACGAGAAGGGAGGGATAAATTAGGAATTTGGAATTAGTATATACATGCTGTGTGGGTACGTGCTAAGTCACTTCAGTCATGTCTGACTCTGCAACCCCATGGACTGCAGTCTGCCATGCTTCTTTGTCCATGGGATTCTCTAGGCAAGAATTCTGGAGTGGGTTGCCATGTCCTCCTCCAGGGGGTCTTCCTGACCCAGGGGTTGAAGCTAGCATCTCCTGCGGTTCCTGTGTTGCAGGTAGATTCTTTACTACTGAGCCACTAGGGAAGCCCTATATACACACTTCAGTTCAGTCGCTCAGTCGTGTCCGACTCTTTGTGACCCCATGGATCGCAGCATGCCAGGCCTCCCTGTCCATCACCAACTCCCGGAGTTCACCCATATACACACTACTATATGTAAAATAGGATCAACAAGGACCTACTTACTGTATAGCACAGGGAACTATATTCAATGTCTTGTAATAACCTATAAGGGAAAAGAATCCTAAAAAGAATACATAAATATAACTGAATCATTTTGCTGTACACCAGAAACTAACACAATATTGTAAATCAACTATACTCCAATAAAAAGAAAGAAAGAGAGTCTATATGAGAAAATGTACCATGAGAAGCTCGCATAGTTGAGGCTTAAGGAATGGAAGCAGGAAGCAGGAAGCACTATCTGTAAAATACTGGGGGCCCAGGAGCTGTGCTTAAGATTCAGCCAGCCATGGGTTTGACCTTCAGCTTTGGCATTTACTAGCTGTGTGACCTTGGGAAATTTCCATAACCTCTCTGAGCCTCATCAACACAGTGAGGTGGCAATACCTACCTCATGGGTTGTTGCAAGAATTAATCAAAAAAGCACATGTGAAACACCACGTGTAGTGCTTGGCACTGAACAGAAAATCATGAACAGTATTACTACTACTATCATTATTAATACTATTATTCTCATGTGCCTTGGATTTATTTGACAAAGTGGGACTAAACTGATCCTATTCTCTAAATAAACCAACAAAGAATCAAAAGAAACCATGAGCAATTTGTTCTATGACAAAAAGAAAAACAAAAACCAGGAAAAAAATCCACCTCCAAGAAGGCTAAGAGAACAAAAGCTCATGTTCTGAGGGGCTCCACTTGGCACCAGAGGTGTCTTCATGGGTGAAAAAAAATGGAGCCTTTCAGAGGTGGTAAAGATTAGAGTGAGGACTGCATTTTAAAAACATCATTCTTGGTTAAAAGGGGAGAAAAAAGACAAGAAATTAAAGTGTTTGTGTTTGGGAGGAAAAAATAGCTAGTTTTGTAATCTGCCATTTGGAAAATCAAATCTATACAAAGAAAGAAAGCTGTGAGCTGAGGCAAGAGTGAGGTTTCTCAGCGACAGCTTCATTTGTAAGTTTTGTGCTTCTCTTGAAGGTCACTCATTCCAGGGACTTCATCCCACTTCGAAAACAGAAGACAAATCTGCAGTCCCTTCGATGGAGCAGGTTATACAAGGAAACAATAAATGTGAGAGGCAGCAGCACTCCTTAAGAGGTCTAAATTGAATTGCATTGACTTTTTACAAAGCCACAAATTGCTTATCTTATTCAAGTGCCTGAGTGTTTGCTTTTTGATGAGCTCACTACAAAGATACCTTGAAGTTTGGCAGCAGCGTGAGTCACCCAATTTGAACTGTCAGTAGGGGGACTTGGGGCAAGGTGGAGGGGCAGAGCCTCTTGGGTTTTCCCCAGGGTTCACCAGGGCCAAGGGGAGTCAAGAGGGGAAGATTCTAAAAGATGATCCTGAAAGAGCAAGGTCCTTTGAGGATGGGCCCACTCCACCGTGAAAATGCATCTACATCCTAGCTCACTTGTGGGGGCCAAATAAGACAACAGATGTAAAAATCAAGCACTTCCCAGATTTAAGGAGTCAACAGAGAGAAACAGAAATTCCAGCCAACCACCGCGTATGTCTGTAGCTTTGATTGTAAGCAGCAGAATGTCTGTCTGTGTGTGTGTGTGTGTGTGTGTGTGTGTTATGTGTTTGTGGGCTCAGTCATGTCCAGCTCTTTGTAACCCTATGGACTATAGCCCACCAGGCTCCTCTGCCCCTGGAGTTGTTCAGGCAAGAATACTGGAGTGGATTGCCAATTCCTACTCCGGGGGTCTTCCCAACTCAGGGATTGAACCTGAGTCTCCTGCATTACAAGCGGATTCTTTTCCACCGCACCACCTGAGAAGTGTGTGTACTGGGGAGGGGATATCACGTATAACACATACACACTTCCAGGTGTTAGCGTAAAAACCCAAGATACAGCCCTCCAAGAAGGACACTTGTATCAGACTAACAAAATGTCTCTTAAGGGTCTTGCCTAAAAATTTGAATCTTTAATAACGAAATTCCAGTCACTGCATTGGAAATGTTTTGCACTGAGGGTTATAAAGGAATTGCTCTTTAAATAAAGGACATAGAACTTTCCAGTATGATAAGAGGACAACTCTGAAAAGCGGTAGACCACAAATCTAGAAGTGTCTGATATTTTCTGTAATTTTTCATCCTCCTTGGGAGAAGCAAAAGGTCTTCTGATGAGTCTTGCCTTCTATTCACAAGCAAAGCAGACTAACAATTGCTATTGTGTACAATGTTTTGTAGTTCTGGAAAAATCACAATATTATTTGATCCCACAAATACAAATGGTCTCATTTTATAACTGAAAAAACTGAACTCCAGAGAGGTTATATATCCTATTCAAATTGCACAGCTGGTAAGTGGCTAAATTGTCACTCAAGGCCAGACATTTATGAACCCAAACCTATGAGGTCTGGGCCCTACATCGTTTCTAAGGCCAGCACCAGTATGCCAGGGTAGTAGCAGCTTTGGCAGGGGGTACACAATAGCTTGCACAAGGGTTCCTTTTTCATTCATTCAGATTATTCATTGAGTCTGTACTACATACCATCACTATAATAAATAGACAGATAGAATCCCCCTCCTGTTGCCTCCATGGAGCTTATCGTCAGGGGAAGGCTGGTCCCAGGGACAGGATCATATCAACAGCAAATCCTCAATAGTGGGCCTAGCCCTCTGTGCTTGGGCCTCCCTGCACCTGCTAGCTTATTTGATACTTATCTGCAGGTCCCAGGACCTGATCATGAAAGAGATGTGTGATTTAATCAACATCACACAGGCTGCAGTGTCTGTGATTTCTGTTGCCTCTCCTTGGGTCATGTACTTGTTAAAAGTGCTGAAAGACATTAGTACTTAAGGCAGAAATTCATCCCTAACAGTGAAGTGTCAGGCACTGTGTCAGTTGAGAGAGTTCTTTGCAGACAGATCTGCTTTGGAACATGACATGAAGAGATGGATGCGTGCATGCATGAGTGAATGGATGAAAGATAGACAAATAACAGCTAATTGGAAGGATGGCAATGAAAGTGTAGGTAGATCCATAAAGAGAGAACAAGAGGGTGCTCTGCGACAACCTAGAGGGGTGGGATGGTGTGGGTGATAGGAGGGAGACCTAAGAGGGAGGGGACATATATATACCTATGGCTGATTCATGCTGATGTACGGCAGAAACCAACACAGCATTGTAAAGCAATTGCCCTCCAATTAAAAATAAATAAGTTTTTTTTTTAAAAAGAGAACAAGAGAAGAGATAGGGATGGATTGTTGACACCTAAATAATAGATACACAAGAGTTTAATCATACTCCAGCCAGGCCTATCCACCTGCGATTCCCCCAGCTCAATCTGATCTTTCTGATCCCTGGGCCTTTGCAAAGGCTGCTTCTGTAGCACATGTTCCTTTGGCAGCCTCAGTGCCCCACTGCCTAGCCTTTGATGGCCTAGGTTTCTCCCATACATCCCGGTCCCAGAGGCCTTTTCTGCCCTTGCCTGGCAGAGTGAGAGGAGACCTCCACTGTAACAAGGCTGAGTACCCACTTCTGTTCTGACACTGACTACATCACTGGAAAGCATCTGTGGATGGGTCTGCTTCATCTGCCAGGCTGTGGGCTCTGAGTGGAGGGTGGTGGTGACCCAGCCTTTAGCACAGCCAGTGTTTACTAAGTGAACTCGCCACACTACACATGTGCCCACGCATCTGCACATGAGGAGACAGACAGCAGGGTGGGTTTCTGCCTGGGGCCCCTCCCCAGAGCTCCCCTGGCATGCTGGCCATGCCCCCTGGGCCCTGTGGCACTGACTTAGCAGCCAGGTGAGCCTCTCCTAAGTACCCTGCCGGTGATTGTGGAGGCTGAGTGATTGCACAGCGGGCCCAGGTGCAGAGTGGCAGGGAGGTGGCCCAGAGATCCCCACACCCATCCCCTGTGAGCGCTAACAAAGACAAATGGGAGGCAGCCGCTGGAGTGCTTTGCCTAGTTAAGTGTTAAGTAGCAGACTGATTGCTCCAAAGCTGATGAGTGACAGGGAGTGAGGAAGCAGGTGCTTCCAACAGTGCTCCTGGCAGGTGGGATGGAGGGGATGCCTCTGACTCTGGGGCCCTCACCGCCCAGAGCAGGGAGACTGTGATCTTGATAACAGCTGACCCTTGGCCCAGGCCCTGTTACCTTGGTTCCCTTCTTGAAGATCAGGTGAGATCCCCCTTGGTGGTTCAGTGAACATCTCCAGCCTTCCCCCTAAGCATTGGCTCCAGCCCCCAGGACCACCACAGTGGAAGCCCCCTTGTGGGCTTGCGTGCTAAGTCATTTCAGTCATGTCCAACTCTTTGCAACCCCATGGATTGCAGCCTGCCAGGCTCCTCTGTCCATGGGATTCTCCAGACAAGAGTACTGGAGTGGGATGCCTTGCCCTCCCAGAGGATCTTCCCGACCCAGGGATTGAACCTGTGTCTCTTATATCTACCTGCATTGGCAGGTGAGTTCTTTACCATTAGTACCACCTGGGAAGCCTGTGGAAGCCCCTACCTGGGAAAACTAAGAGTTTATTATTATTATTATTAAGAGTTTGAGCATGTTGCATGCTTGTGGGAAATGGAATTCCTTGTGCTGGGCATGAGGAGGTTGAGGGCTCACTTTGCTCAAGCCCCCCACTTGGGGACACCAGCACTGACACCTCCCCCCTCCTCAGTTCTGTGTGCAGTTTCCCAATTCCTTCAGGATCTTCGGGAGCCCTGCAACCAATTGCATCAACCTAGCACCTCTAAAGGACTCCGCTAGCAATGTTTTCTCAAAAAGAACAGGTTTGAATGAACTCTTTCCTCAAGTCCAGTAGGCATGAAATAAATCAGGGGGAAGCAGGGAAAGGGGCTATCCCACTACATCCCCCTAGGCTCCCAGCACACAGACTGGGAACACAAGGCCCTTGCCCTGCGTTCAGCATCACATCACATCTCCAATATTCTACTGTGATCCAGGTCAGCTGTTCAATCAGTTCTTCTGTGTGAGTGGTGCCTCCCCAGCAAGGCGATGGGCCATACATCAAGCCTTACAGGTTGCTTTCAAGTGCAGTGCTGGGCCCAGCAGACACTGGGTGAGAGTGGGCCATCTAACTGATGGAGAGTCTAAGCTGGACATGTGTGGCCCTCCATGGGCTACCGCCAGAGAGGTGACAGGCACTGTCCCCCAGCTTGCCCACCCTGTGCCCTTTTCCTCTGCAAGTTCAAACAATTATATGCTGCCCAAAGGCCAATGTGCTTATACCAATTTATATCAATGAACAAGATCAGCGCTAAGGAAATGTGTGAGACTCGGCTCCTGAGCTCTGCCCCTGAGCATCTCAGTCTGGATTCTGTGTGCCCACCTGCATGTGTGCCTGCAAGGGGTGCGGACATGCTGGGGACTGCCCTGGGCTACCACAGAGAGGAAAGTGCCTTCGCTCATCTTGATTCCACTGCCCCTCTTGAAATGAAAATATGTATTCATATAAAGCGCTTGCTGCTGCTGCTGCTAAATCGCTTCAGTTGTGTTCAGTTCTGTGCAACCACATAGACAGCAGCCCACCAGGCTCCTCTGGCCCTGGGATTCTCCATTTCCTTCTCTAATGCATGCATGCGTGCTAAGTCACTTCAGTTGTGTCCGACTCTGTGAGACCCCATGGACAGCAGCCCACCAGGCTCCTCTGTCCATGGAATTCTCCAGGCAAGAGTACTGAAATGGGTTGCCATTTCCTTCTCCAATAAAGTGCTTACCTTGGTCAAAGACTGGGGGTGGGGTGGAAAGGAACATAAATACTCCATAAACAGGAATAATTGTTATTAGTAATTAAATGTAATACTTTGCTACATAATTAGTGCTACCCACAATGCCCCCCGGACTTCCCAGGTGACTCATTGGTAAAGAATCTGCCTGCCAATGATGGAGACACAAGAGACATAGCTTGGATCCCTGGGTCGGGAAGATCCCCTGGAGAAGGAAATGGCAACCTGCTTCAGTATTCTTGCTGGGAGAACCCCATGGACAGAGAAGCCTGGCAGGATACAGTCCATGGGGTCTCAAAGAGTCAGACAAGATTTAGCAACTGAGCAGGCATGTGCAATGCCCCCCCGTGACCCTCCTCCCATCCAAATCCCTCCCACTCTCGAGGCTGCTGTATAGGACAGGGAGCCCAGCCTGGTGCTCTGTTTAGACCTAGAGGGGTGGGATGTGCAGGGGGGCAGTGGCGGGGTGGGAGGGAAATTCAAGGGGGAGGGGATTTATGTATACTAGTGACTGATTCACATTGTTGTATGGCAGAAACCAACACAACATTGTAAAGCAATTATCCTCCAATTAAAATTCAATTAAAAAAATACTTCCCACTCTTGATTCAACAGTTTTACTACAATGAGATTGTAAGAATTTGTCTTTTTTAAAATGTTATTTACTGCAAGTAAATGTTTGTGTTCTCTACAGTTATGCCTACATTTACACAATAAATAATAATAAAGGGGGCTTCCTAGTTGGTCCAGTGGTTAAGAATCTGCCTTGTAATGCAGAGTAACACTAGCTTGATCCCTGGTCCAGGAAGATCCCACATGCCTCAGATCAACTAGGTCCATGTGCCGCAACTACTGAGCCTGTGCCCTAGAGCCCATGCTCTGCAACAAGAGAAGCCACCGAGATGAGAAGCCTGTGCACCACAACCAAAGAGTAGCCCTTGCTCACCAAGACTAGAGAAAGCCTGCATGCAACACTGAAGACCCAACTACGGGAAAAAAAAAAAAAAATCAGGAGACAAGCAAAAAAAAAAATTCCTCCCACCTCCTCCAGGAAGCCCTCCAATCTGCATCTGCCTTCCTCGACCTTCCTTCCTGCATGTTTGCTTTCATTGATTCTCATCCAACATTGCCCCTCCTGGGGCATATGCCTTAGCTCCTGTGCTGGAGCAGAGGATGTCTGAGGGTAGGTCCCAGCCCTCCGTCCCTCCCACACAGCCTACCTGAGACAGAGTGGTCAAGAGAGATAAAGGAGAGGATGGATTTTTTTCCTAGGGTATATCAAGATTGTGGGAGAAATATCAATAACCTCAGATATGCAGATGACACCACCCTTATGGCAGAAAGTGAAGAGGAACTAAGGAGCCTCTGGATGAAGATGAAAGGGGAGAGTGGAAAAGTTGGCTTAAAACAACATTCAAAAACAAAGATCATGGCATCCGGTCCCATCACTTCGTGGCAAGTAAATGGGGAAACAATGGAAACAGTGACAGGCTTTATTTTCTTGGGCTCCAAAATCACTGCGGATGGTGACTACAGCCATGAAATTAAAAGATGCTCGCTCCTTGGAAGAAAAGCAATGACAAACCTAGACAGCATATTAAAAAGCAGAGACATTCCTTTGCCAAAAAAGGTCCGTCTGGTCAAAGCTATGGTTTTTCCATAATCATGTACAGATGTGAGAGCTGGACAATAAAAAAGGCTGAGTGCTAAAGCATTGATGCTTTTGAGCTGTGGTACTGGAGAAGACTCTTGAGAGTCCCTTGGACAACAAGAAGATCAAACCAGTCAATCCTAAAGGAAATCAACCCTGAATATTCATTGTAAGGACTGATGCTGAAGCTGACGCTCCAATACTTTGGTCACCTGATGCCACTTGAAGAACTGACTCATTGGAAAAGACCCTGGAAAGATCCTTCCCACTTGATGCTGGGAAAGATTGAAGGCAGGAAGAGAAGGGGATGACAGAAGATGAGATGATTGGATGGCATCACTGACTCAATGGACATGAGTTTGGGCAAACTCCAGTAGATAGTGAGGGACAGGGAGGCCTGGCATCCTGCAGTCCATGGGGTTGCAAAGAGTTGGACAAGACTGAGCAACTGAACAACAGCAAATCTGACATTATTTTTCTCAGTTCTTCCCGTCATAGTTCAGTGGAAGGAAAGGGCAATGTCTTCTTATGGATGCACATTGACTAGTCCAAGATAAGGGAATGGAAAATTGAAGGAAAAGGAGAAGGGTAGCAGCCAAGATTTTGTCCTGTCTTGTCCATCTTACCAGTCAGGAATTATATAACTGTTCCCTGCCCTAGGGAGATTGTTGTACACCACCCTGAAGTGATGTGGACCCAAGGTGCACAAGGATGGAGGGGGATAATCTCAATCTTCTCAAGAAGGGGTATGCCCTTCTTCCTTCTTCTGAAAGCCTCCCTGGAATGGCTCTCTAGGTTGGGGCCCCTCCTCTTGGCCCTCAGAGCCCCTGGGCCTTCCTTTATGCTGCAGCATAACATGAGGTTCTATCAGCTCATCCCTCCACTCCTGCTTCAGACTGTGAGCTACTTGTTGATTGAGTATGATATGGGTAGGAGAATGGCTGGGTGGGATAATGGGTACCAGACTTTGTTCAAACCTCAGCTCAATCCCTAAAATAGAATGAAATGTTTAAGAACATGCACTTTGGGGTAAGAAAAAAAAAAGACCTGTACATCCTACAATTTTGAAAAGTGTTTATCCAAATATTTCTCCATCTTTATTGAAATGCTTATGTTCTTATTCTGGATGTGCAAACATTCTTTACGTATTCTGGATATATTTGTCATAATATATATTGCTTTTATTCTTCTCCCAAACTATAGTTTGTTCTATATTTTCTTAACAGTATTTTTGATCAGCAGAAGTTATTAATTTTGATGAAATTTATTTCGTCAACTTTTTTCTTTTATAAATCAGTACTTCTTATGTCCTAAGAAATCACTGCCTACTCAGGTGTCAAAGCTTTTTTTGTCTAAGTTTTTTGTTTTTTTTCTAGAAATTTTTTATGTTGGCTTTGATGCTTTATTCTATGATCCACCTTATGAGAGATGCTGATCTGCAGGGTTGTTTTTTCTTTTTTTTTAATTCTAATGTCCTTGACTTCTTTTGGTACTGCAGAGTAATGTTGGTCTCATAAAGTGAATTGGAAAGTAAAGTCTATTCCTCTATATTCTGAAAGAGTTTGTGTAAGATTGGTACTATTTCTTAACCTTTGATTGAACTGAATTATGAATTTACCCAGGCCTGAAGTTTTATCTTGAGAAGGTTTTTGAAAACAAACTGCTCTTATTTGATACATAGAGGGCTATTCAGATATGCTGTTTCATCTTGTGTCAATTTTTTAGTTGTCTGTTTTATATATGTTGAATATATTGGCAGAAAGTTGCTAATAATAGTCTTTTAATGTCTGTAAGATCTATAGTGGTATCTCCGTTTGCAGTCCTGATGTTGATAACTTGTATTGTCTCCTTTTTCTTATTTATTGAAGTATAGTTGATATACAATATTACGTAAGGTTCAGGTGTATGATAGAATGATTCACAGTTTTAAAGCTTATATTATAGATATAATAAAATATTGGCTATGTTCCCCATGTTGTACAATATATCCTTGCAGCTTATTTTATACATAATATGAGCAGTTTGTACCTGTTATTACCCCTACCCTTATATTGCCCCTCCCGCTTCCCTCCTCCCACTGCTAACCACTAGTTTGTTCTCTGTACCTATAAATCTGCTTCTTTTCTATCATATTCAATGGTTTTTCTCCTTTTTCTTGATCAGCATCTCTGAGGGATTATCAATTTTATTAATCTTTTCAAAGAACTAGTGTTTGGTTTTATTAGTATTCTCTATTGTTTGTTGCATATTTCATTGTTTTTCACATCTATATTTATTCACTTTCCTTTATGACTTTTTTTCTTAAGGTAGAAATTTTATTCTTAACCTAAAACCTTTCTTCATTTCTAGAATAAGTACTTAAAGGTATAAATTTCTCTCTAAGAACCTCTTTAGCTATATCCTACACATTTTGAACTTCTGTGTTCTTTCTTATCATTCCATTTGAAATATTTTCTAATTTTTTTATAATTTCCTCTTTCACCTGTAGATCATTTAGAAATATGTTGTATAATTTCCAAATATTTGGGATATTTCAAGATATTTTATTTTTAGTAAATTTAAATTTACCCCTTTTTAGTATAAGAAAACATATATAAACTTTCACTGTTCTAAAATTTACTGATATTTATTTTATAGCCAATGTGAATTCTAGGTCAGTGTTCTCTATGCACGTGAAAAGAATATGTATGCTGCAGTTGTTTAGGTCAAGTTGGTAGTTAGTGTTGTTCGAATCTCCCATATCCTTGCTGATTTGTCTGCATTTTCCATCAATTACTGAGAGGAGAGCATTAAAATCTAATATTATTGTTGGCTTGAAGAGTTCTTTTATTTATACCAGTTTTTGTTTTGTATGTATTATAGCCCCGTTATTCAGTGAAAACACAACGTTTATCTGATGAACTAGCCTTTTTGTTTTCATCATTAGAAAAGTCTTCATCTCTAGCTAACAATCCTTATCTTGTAATTTACTCTGTCTGATATTAAAATAGCCACACAGCAGCTCTCTTATGGTTACCATTTCCATTGTGCATTTTTACATCCTTTTGCTTTCAGTATATCTGTGTCTTTGCCTCTTTGTAGAGGTTTTTGTAGCTATCACATAGTTGGGTCTCTTTTAAACTGGTCTAAAAACCTCTACAAGGACTTCTCTGGTGGTCCAGTGGCTTAGACTCCTCGGGCCAGTGCAGGGGGCCCAGGTTCAGTCTCTGGTCAGGGAATTAGATCCTACATGCCACAACAGAGTTCTCATGACACAACTAAGACCTGGCACAACCAAGTAAATAAATAATAAACATTTTTTAAAAATAAAAATATCCTGCATTTCTATTGGAGGTAAAACTATATTTAATGTAATTACTTATATACTTGAATTTAAGTCTACTATCTCCCTATTGTTTTCTTCATTTTATCATATTTTTAGTCCTCTATTATTTTTTCTTGCCTTTTTTATGTTAATCAAATATTTTAAAAATATTTTATTTTATACAGTTACCATATGACCTAGCAATCACACTCCTGGACATACATCTAGAAAAGACATAAACTCTAATTCAAAAAGATACACAAACCCCCAATGTTCACAGCAGCACTACTCATAATAGCCAAGACATGGGAGCAACTTAAATGTCCATCAATAAATAAATGGATAAAGACGATGTTCTATAGTTAGATAGATAGACTATTGGACTACCACTCAGTCACAAAAAAAAGAATGAAATAATGCCATTTGCAGTAGCATGGATGGACCTAGAGATTATCATAGTAAGTAAAGTAAGTCAGACAGAGAAAGACAAATATCATATAATTTCACTTATTTGTGGAATCTAAAATAAAAGATACAGATAAACTTATTTATAAAACAGAAACAGACTCACAGACACAGAAAGCAAAATTATGGATACCAAAGGGAAAAGTTGGGGAGGGATAAATTAGAAGTTTAGGATTAATAGATAAACACTGCTGCTGCTGCTAGGTCGCTTCAGTCGTGTCCGACTCTGTGCGACCCCATAGAGGGCAGCCCACCAGGCTCCCCCATCCCTGGGATTCTCCAGGCAAGAATACTGGAGTGGGTTGCCATTTCCTTCTCCAATGCATGAAAGTGAAAAGGGAAAGTGAAGTCGCTCAGTCGTGTCCGACCCTCAGCGACCCCATGGACTGCAGCCTACCAAGCTCCTCCATCCATGGGATTTTCCAGGCAAGAGTACTAGAGTGGGGTGCCATTGCCTTCTTGGTATAAAATAGATCAACAACTAGGACCTGCTACTGTAAAGCACACGCAACTATATTCAATATCATGTAATAAACTATAGTGTGTATATATAACTGAATCACTTTGCTCTACACAACATTGTAAATCTACTATATTTCGATTAAAATTTAAAAAAGAAAAAAACTAAGGGAAACTCCCATGTAGACTCCTGCCCAGGTATTCTCCCATGCAGCTTCCTCCCCGCTGGTACATTTCCTTGCAAATTTCAGAGGCTCCAATCTCTGCCTCCTCAACTCAATGAGAACACCACTTTTACTTTTATTATGGGCTCCACCCACCACCACCCCACCCCCCGCCCTCCCCGACCCCATCCCCTGCCCTCCCCCGCCCCACCCCCGAACTAAAATCAGAAACATGATCTGAGACAGAAAATCAAGGCAGACCTTGGCACACATCCACATGTTTTCTTTCTCTCAGGAATCAAAATCCTATGCTTCCTCTTGTCCAATGTCTGAAAACAGTTTCTTTATATATTTTCTTCTGTTTTATAATTTCTTGCTTTTGTGGTTAGGTAAATCTAAAGCCAGTTACTTCAACATGACTAGAACAATTTGTGGAAGCACAATCTGGGGAGTGAATTTTTTAAATGAAGAGGAAGAACAGGGCTGCAGTTCTTGCACCTCTGTGAAAATTACAGTGTTCTTCCCTGCCTAGTGAAACATGAAAGGGATCCTCTTCTGGGCAGAGCAATTAGCAATAGGTTCCTCATTTTCTGGACTGACACTTCATGCCAGAACACGTGGATTGGTAAAGGGAGTCCTGCATAGTTTTCGGCACTCATTCAGTCCTGACTTTAGTACGTTTCTGTAGTTCACAACCTATACAAGAGCAGTCAGCAGCCCTGAGGGAAGAACATTCCTGACTATGGTGCTTTGCCCAAGGCAAGTAGTCTATGAAAAGACACTTAACTCTGACTTTTTCTCTGGGTGACAGATTATTATTATAAGTCATGAATGTACAGTGCAGGTGACTTTGCCAAATTGGAAATATTATTCTGGCGGTTTTGGGAAGGTTCCCCATTGAGTAAGTTATGAAAGAGAAACTGAAGGTAGGAAGGAGCAAAGCTAAAAACAGCCTGGGAAACTTGAACCCCCATTGAGTTCATCATAGATTAGACTTCTGGGTTCTGTAAAGCTTTTGAACTTACTTTACTGATGAAGAGTGTGGGGGTGGGAAGAGGACCAAGGCACAGAACAAAGGGACTTGTCCAGAACCCCAAAAGGCCAGATAAATAAATACATAAATAAATAAATCAGGCCCAGGGATATTTCTGCCTCTATTGAGGCAATGAAGCATTTCTTATAGGCAAGGCTTTCCTGATCTCAACCACTTCACTTTCAAGCTTCCCAACTTCATGGCAAAAGGTGTCCTCCCTTCTGAAGACAATATTATGACATGATTTTAGCTCCTTATAGAAAGAATGAAGGCATTGGAGACTAAATAAATGAGTTGCTTGCTCTACTACTTACTAGCTGCATGGTCTTGCATAAATTATTTAACCTCTTTTGGCCATAGCTTCTTACCTGCAAAGTTGGAGATTAATAATGCCTACTTCTTGGGGTCTCCGTGAGGATTACACAAGACTCTGTATGTAAAAGCACTTGGCACAATGTCAAGCATGTATAAATGCTTCCTGATCCTTGATAGCAACAAAATAAGTTGCAGCTGACTTAAAAGAAGTGAAGATTTGAGTGATACACACATTTCTCTCCTCATGACCTGCAAAGACAAACTTTAAAGAGGCATCAATGTTTTACCTTTCCTCCTCCAAAGGACAGGCTTGCCTATACCAGGTTATGAGCTGACCAAAAGGAGGATGGAAAAGAGTGGGTATGCTGAGTGGAGAATGAGGGTGTCAAACCATGGAAAGGAGGACTGAGAGCTCCTTTGAGCTTGTGGGAATTCATAATTCTGTAATAGGCTGACATTATGTCTCACCTCTCCCTCTAACCTTGCTGGACCCCAAGACCTCAGGGGAGGACAAGGCAAGATGGGGCAATATCTCAGCTCCATTTGGGAAAGGAATGTCATCAGTCACTTTTACATAGACCTTGTGCCTTCTATGATACCTTCCTGCTAGTTTCTCCAATTTACCTTCCTCTCTCTCCCCCTCACCCATCACAACATGTTTCTTCCTAAGTTTTCACATTCTCTTCTTGTACCCATATATTTTTTTTACTCCTTTCCACTGGTTCCTCTCCTTTTTGTCTCTTCCACTTTCTGTATTTGCTTCCTTCCAACTCACTTCCCTGTCCTCTCTCCCACTCACTCCTAGTATATTGTTTTCCCCCATCTCCTGAGCCCTCACCATCTTGCTCAGATTCTTCTCTTGCTCTCTTTCTCTCCTGCTCCCCTCCTCTATAATTCCCTTCTACCCTTTCTAAACTTAACCTTCCTTTCTCCTCTACTCATATCTCTTTTCTTTCTTTTCTCCCCTCACTTTCAACTATGCAGGAGAGGTGGGAGACTGGGTGAGGGAGAGGAGATATGTGAGGAAAAAGAGAACTACGTACAAGTATGCTGGGATGGTAATGATAGAAATAAGACTTGTTGGCTGAGATCCTGCCCCCAGGACCAAACCAAAAGAAAGGGGCATCCTGGACAATGAACTGTAAGGCGTTGAAAGAACAGTCCTGCCAGTTCCCCCACTCACACTGCCCCAATTCAGAAAACACAGGCACCCTGAAGTCCTGACACAGTGTATGTAGCCTGTAGCCTAGTGTCAAAGAGCATGAGCTATCAGGCCAATCTCTCTGGGGTCCAGTCTTGGCTCTACCACCTACTATCTGAGTGATTTTGCCTTAGTTTTTTTCATGTGTTAAAATACAGGCTAAAGCAGTATTTTTTTGTCCTAGATTTCTTGTGAGGATTAATGGATTAATATATGTAAGGTTTTGGAGATAGGAATTCTGTATAAACTTTAGCTACTGTTATTTTTCAGACCCAGAAGCTAAAAGCCCAAATTCACCAACAGCCTACTTGGCCCTCTGTGGAGCTGTCCGTGGTGCTGAAGGTCTGCGCATGGGGTTTCTGGCCCAGGAGTCTGTCTCCAAAAATGGAGATTCAAATCCACGAGCTCCCCATGTATGTCAAGGAATCTCCACGAGCTCCCCATGTATGTCAAGGACTGTGCTAAGTGCATTTCTTACATTATCTCACCTTTCTTTACTAAGTGAAAGATAAATATTGTTATCTTCATTGTACATATAAGGAAAACGACATGCTGTGTTGGAGCTGAATTTGAAACCCAAGTTCTGCTGACTTTCATGCTTTTTCTATGACACTATGCTGTTTCTTACAATGTCATGCTGTTTTCTGTGTTCTCATCCCGCTTCTGACTTCTTAATTTCTGATCAGTCACCTACTCCTGCTAATGACCTGTCAGATCCAATCAACAAAAGCCAACCAGGTACGTATCACTGCTATGTGCTTATTGTTTGTTGTTCCTATAGCCTAGGTCATATTATCAGGATATCTCAGTGTGTTTTAGTTGGCTGCATGTGCACTTCTCTCTTGAACTAACCCCTGAATGCTTTTGGGTGGGGGATAGCTATAATCTATGCTGACAATATAGTAGGTGCTCATTAAATGCTTGTTAAATGGAGTAATTTGTCTTCTTCTTTTAAAGATATTCTAGGGACTTCTCTCATCCTGCTATTGCCTGACATCCATAAATGTTCCCATTCCCTCATCAGGGCCTCTGTCATCCTGCATGCCACTTGGAACACTGGCCCCTCTGATCGATTCCATTTGTCTTTTAATAAGGATTTACTAATAAATTAATTCATTGAGACTCCTGTATGCCCAGCTCAATGCTAATGGGTGAAGATTCAAATATGACTAGCATGGCTCCTGCATTCAAGGCTTGTGCTGTCTGCTGGGAAAACGCAATTAACATACGTGACATGGATAGTCACGTGATGCCATACTGTGTAAGGGCAGTACAAGCATAGTAAATGTGTGTTATGGGGAAGGGAAGGTAAACCTTAAAGAATGAACAAGATTTATACAAGGAGATGGGAATATAAAATGCTCCAGGTAAGATAAAAGTATCCTCCACCTCCAAGTGTGTGTTTGTTGTGTGTGATTGTGTGTTTATGTATGGTTGAAGCGGAAAGAGTAAAGGGAAGAAATGAAGGCACTGGCAGTCTGAAATGGTGTTACTTTTTGTCAGATAGTTGGAGTTAAGTATTTAACTTAGCCCTCCAGATGATGGAGGGCTTTGGAAGTAGACATAGCAGTTTGGACTTGACATGATGGGAAATAGAGAACTACAAAATGCTTGGAGTTAGAGTGTCAGGATCTGAGTGTCATCAACAGCCTGTCAGCATCTTATAGGGTTAACAGGAGGGCCAATCCTGGGGGCAGGTATACAAGTCAGAAGGTGACTGTAGGAGTCAGTGTTGAGGAGGTAGGGTCTGAGTTTCAGAAGGTGGCAGCAGAGAAGAGACAAGAAGCACCCACAGTGGGCAGCTAGATGCCATAGTCCCAGTTCAATAGGGGTGAATCCGAAATAACAAAGAACAAGCAGCCGTAAGTCCCCCAGGAGGGCTGCATTCTCCTCGCCCCATTTCCCATAGTACTCTCTGGTCGCCAGTGGGGCATTCCAGCTGTGAGCAATGAAAGATAAAGTGAATTGGAAGCGCTTATCCTTTCACCTGTACATTAATGCAGTCATCTGCATGTCATCTCACACAGCAGCTTGGGTCCAGGACTGCCTGTGATTTCAGCTGTAAATCCTGGGCCCTGCAGTGCCGGCTGCCTCAGAGATAGTGCTGAAGGTGGTTGGAGGGTTCCGAGCAGCTAGAAGGTGGGTGACCCACCCTTCTCTCTGCTATTCTGCCAGGGCCACTATGCACATCCTTTCTTGAAGAACTGTGTCATCTCTGTGGCTATGATCAATGGAGATTCTATATAAAATCAACCCCATTGAAAATCACACTCTACTAAGTGCCTGTGTGGGTGTTGGTGGTACAGAAAGCACTGGAGTTAAATTCAAGTCGTCTAGAAAAAATCCAAAGCCATCCAGAAAAACATGTGCTGGTGGCTGGGGCCCTGTAGGTTTGTCTGACTGTCAATTAGATGCTTTCTGTCCCATTAGACACATATTCTGAGTGTCTGTGTCTCACATGCTTTCAGACCTTATACACAGCTGCACAGCTTTCTCAAACCCATTGTTCCTTGTGACATTCATCACACCTTGTGATGTAGAAAGGAAAGGCCTCATTATATTCATCCATCTGATCAGCTAGGAACCTGGAACTTTATTCTCTGCTTTCCTTATAATAATGTTGATTTTACTCCATGATAATTCCTAGGTTAATTGTCTGAATTCACTGCTCTCCAATAAGCTCCACGAGAGTAGGGATCAGACCTTCAGACCTGTCTTGTTCATTGCTATCAATATTTCCTCAGAACCTAATACAATACCTGGCATTCAACAAATATGTGTACGAGTGAATTAATGAATGAATGAATTGCCTAAGGGCATACAGACAAAGATCCCAGGTCTCCTATCCTCCAATCTAACCAGGGTTATCAAAGAATATTAGAACTAGGAGAGCAATTAGAGGTCATTTAAGCAGGTTCCCTCCCATGAAATTTTCTCCTCACCATTTAACAGTGTCATTTCTTCCAGGAAAAGTGGACTCCTTCCACACAGCTAGAAAGAACTGCTACATCCACATTGGAATCACTCGGAAACTTTAAAAAATATGAATACCTATGTTCCCAACACAGATATTCTGAATATTTGTAAGCTCCCCAAATTCATATATTGAAGCCCTAACTACTAATGTGATAGCATTTGAAGATGGGGCCTTGAGGAGGTAACTAGGTTTAAATGAGTTTGTAAGGGTGGGCTAGTGGAGGTGATGGAATTCCAGTTGAACTATTTCAAATCCTGAAAGATGATGCTGTGAAAGTGCTGCACTCAATATGCCAGCAAATTTGGAAAACTCAACAGTGGCCACAGGACTGGAAAAGGTCAGTTTTCATTCCAATCCCAAAGAAAGGCAATGCCAAAGAATGCTCAAACTACCGCACAGTTGCACTCATCTCACACGCTAGTAAAGTAATGCTCAAAATTCTCCAAGCCGGGCTTCAGCAATACGCGAACCATGAACTTCCTGATATTCAAGCTGGTTTTAGAAAAGGCAGAGAAACCAGAGATTAAATTGCCAACATCCACTGGATCATGGAAAAAGCAAGAGAGTTCCAGAAAAACATCTATTTCTGCTTTATTGACTATGCCAACCTTTGACTGTGTGGATCACAATAAACTGTGGAAAATTCTGAAAGAGATAGGAATACCAGACCACCTGACCTGCCTCTTGAGAAATCTATATGCAGGTCAGGAAACAACAGTTAGAACTGGACCTGGAACAACAGACTGGTTCCAAATAGGAAAAGGAGTACATCAAGGCTGTATATTGTCACCCTGCTTGTTTAACTTCTATGCAGAGTACATCATGAGAAACGCTGGGCTGGAAGAAGCACAAGCTGGAATTAAGATTGCCGGAAGAAATATCAATAACCTCAGATATGCAGATGACACCACCCTTATGGCAGAAAGTGAAGAGGAACTCAAAAGCCTCTTGATGAAAGTGAAAGAGGAGAGTGAAAAAGTTGGCTTAAAGCTGAACATTCAGAAAACTAAGATCATGGCATCCGGTCCCATCACTTCATGGGAAATAGATAAGGAAACAGTGGAAACAGTGTCAGACTTTATTTTTCTGGGCTCCAAAATCACTGCAGATGGTGACTGCAGCCATGAAATTAAAAGACACTTACTCCTTGGAAGGAAAGTTATGACCAACCTAGATAGCATATTGAAAAGCAGAGACATTACTTTGCCAACAAAGGTCCGTCTAGTCAAGGCTATGGTTTTTCCAGTGGTCATCTATGGATGTGAGAGTTGGACTGTGAAGAAAGCTGAGTGCCGAAGAATTGATGCTTTTGAACTGTGGTGTTGGAGAAGACTCTTGAGAGTCCCTTGGACTGCAAGGAGATCCAACCAGTCCATTGTGAAGGAGATCAGCCCTGGGATTTCTTTGGAAGGAATGATGCTAAAGCTGAAACTCCAGTACTTGGGCCACCTCATGCGAAGAGTTGACTCATTGGAAAAGACTCTGATGCTGGGAGGGATTGGGGGCAGGAGGAGAAGGGGACGACAGAGGATGAGATGGCTGGATGACATCACTGACTCGATGGACGTGAGTCTGAGTGAACTCCGGGAGTTGGTGATGGACAGGGAGGCCTGGCGCGCTGTGATTCATGGGGTCGCAAAGAGTCAGACATGACTGAGCAACTGAACTAAACTGAACTGAAGGGTGGGGCCCTGAAGATGGGATTAGTGTCTTTATAAGCAGAGATACCAGAACCCCCCTCTCTCTCCCTCTCTCTTTATTTCTGCATGCATCAAGGAAGACCATCTGAGGACATAACCAGGAAAAGGGCTCTCACCAAGAACCTGACCATCCTGGCACCTTGATCTCCAATTGCAGCCTCTAGAACTGTCAGAAATGAGCATTTGTTGAAGCTACATTGTCCCTGCTATGCTGTGACAGCATCCAGAACTGACTGAGACCTCGACTTAGTTGGTCTGGAGATCAGCTTGGGAGTGGGATGCTGATGAAAGCCAGGGTTGATAACAACTGCTCTAGAAAAGCTCTGCTGCTCAAAGTATAGTCCTGGGACCAGCAGCATGGACAACATTTAGGCTCTTGATAGAAATGTAGAGCCTCAGGCCCCAACCACATCTGCTGAATCAGAATTTGTATCTTAACAAGATCCCCACAGATTTGCTGCCTAGAGCAGCATGGCAGTGGTTCTCTACTCTGGCTGCCAATTGAATCCTTTGGAAAAATTTCTAAGTAACCCAATGGCTGGGCTCCACACCAGACCAGATAAACCAGACTCTCTGAGGATCAGACCCAGGCATAGTAGTACTTTTAGAAAGCTCCCAGGTGGCTCTCATTGTAGTCATGGCTGAGAACCAAGGAATAGAATAGTTAATCTGTATCTTTGGTGGCATTTAATGCTTTCTGCTTGCATTATCTTTGTGCATATCTTTACCTGCTCCATTGGACTATGAATTTCCTGAATGCATAAAGTTTATTTATTTAGTCATTTATGCAACAAAAAGTTATTAAGCTCCTACTATGTGAAAAGAACCAGGCTGGGCACTGGATACATGTTTGCAGCTTCTGCTGTTACAGAGATACAGTTCTTGTCATCAAGAAGTTCACATTTTAGAAGGAAAAACAGACATACAAGTAAATGAAATGTGAGAAGAGGAATCTATCGGGGATATAAAGGAGGACAGGCACTAGGAGAGGGCAATGGGACTCTCTGGAAAAGTTTGGAAGGACTTCCTAGGCACACAGCATTGAAGATACACCCAAAGAACAAGCAGGATGCCCTCACCAGCTAGATAGAACAAGGAGAGAAAATTCCTAAGAAAAGGGACAGCCTATTCATAACCACGAAGGCATATGTACAAAATGATGAATATACAAAGCTGTTATCCCAGCAGTATTTATAATAGCAAAATACTGTAAACAACCTAAATGTCCATCAGAAAAGGACTGCTAAATAAATTATGGTCCATTTGTACAAAGGAACACCAGGCAAACATAAAAATATTGATGAGGTTCTTTATGTACTAATATAGAATAGTTCAAGACATAGTTTTAAGGTGGGAAAAAACTAGGTGCAGAACAATTGCCAATTGTAGAACAATCATTTAAAATCTATCTTTATGTATACAAATATCAAATCCTTAAGTTGTACATCTGAAGCTAATATGGTGTTATGTCAATTGTATCTTAATAAAAGGAAAAGTAAGGAAAAATTAATTAAATATATTTCTATATACACTTAATTTGCCTAAACACAATGTAAAGCATCATTATCCCATTTTGCAGATAAGGAAACATCTCAGAAAGATGAAGGAACCTTCCCAATTTCACCCTGTAAACTGGAGTGCTGGATTCAACCCCACACAGGTCTGATGGCAAAGCCTGCAATGGTTCTGCAGCCCAGGCTGGCCTCGAAGACTGGGGGGTTGTGGGCACTGGGGTATAAGGCGAGGAGGTCAGCTTGAAGGCCAGAGCCAGGATCCTGAAGAAAGGGCAGGGGACCTGATGCCAGACAGAGAGAAGGAACAGACCTCACAGGACCACTGCCTGCTGATCCTGTGGTTGTCACTTCCTTGAGGTAGAGTGGGGAGAAGCTGATACCTGTGTGTGAGCTTATACCTGAGGGGCAGTCCTGCCAGCAGGCTAGTCCTGATGTGGCCACAGCTACTATGGTGATGTATGAGCAAGCTGGACATTTGTAAAGGGGTCCTGTCATCTCAGAAGACAGAAACAGGCACAGATCACCCCAAATTTCTCTTTCAAGCCCCTCAGCAGGAAGGACCCAAGGAGCACATTGAATGGCCCCACTTCCCAGAAACCCTTGGAGCACACAGTCCTGGGCTGCAAATTCCCTACTGAGGGTGAAGAAAAATCAAGGCCCCATCTTTACCTTCTCTGTCCCTTGGGGAGCTTATATCTGGCCATGCCACACATCCCAAGGTACTTCCCACACTGCAGCCTCCCCTGAAGGGCCTTATGGCCCAATTTTTAAAAATCAAGGCCCGACTTGAGCCTTGAGCCACCTCTTTAAGAGCCCTCACATTGGAACCAACAGAGGCCTGCCAGCCACCCCCACAGCCTGCTTAGGGAAGCACAGAGTTAGCTGGAAACTTAGACCAGCCAGTGCCTCGTCCTCCCCCACAGCCTCCCCTGAGGGTCTCTGCCAGGTTGGCCTTCCTCCCAGGCAGAAGAAGTGAGCAGCTGCGGGGTGCACTGTGGCACACTGGGAAAGACCCCTCTAAGACCTCTCCCCGACAGAACCTGAAATGCCAGCATTAAATATTCATTCCTTTGGGTTAAGTGTTTCCTCTCCAGGGTCCTCTTTTAAAATTCAAATGCTTCTTTGGAGAGGAACAAGCCACTTGTGGCTCAGAATCAAATGTACTGGAATTGAGTGATGGGAAAGCAGTCCTGCCCAGCCAAAGAGAAAGGGCCTGTCCACCCATCACTGCCCACTGCTGCTCCAGGTCCCCTGCCCTTCTCACCCACTCCCCCATCTCCAGGCCGGGCCGTGGATGGACAAGGTACATGGGAAGAGGAGGCTGGTCTAAGATGGCTCTAATTTTTCATTCTGGGAGACCGAACAAGAGACTTACTCAAAAGAGCCCTCAGATACTACAGGAGACTTAGTATCCCCTTGAGACCCAAGCATTCTTGCTAGGAGCCCGCAGCCACCTGGAGCCGAGCCTTCCCAGTGCAAAGAAACCCAGGGGCCACTGGAGGGAGCCGCCCCTGCCCCAGGTAGGTGGGGAAGCAGGCAGACCAGTTCCCCAAGGAGCCCCGAGCCACCACCACCTGCATCGCCTCCTCGGAAACAGAGATTCTCATTCCACACAGGTTTCCATCTGACTGGGACACAGAGAACAGTCAGCAAGTGCATCCCAGCTAATGAGATAACCCTGATTAATGCCTTAACTAGGAAGTGATATTGGGGACATCCTGTGTGCCCAGCGTCATGCTAAGCACAGGCTTTGTGATAAGGCTTTTCTTGGACTGATTTTACCCACTACCCCAGGATCTTATAGGATTCACAGGTGGCTCAGTGGTAAAGAATCTGCCTACCAATGCAGGAGGCATGGGAGATACAGGTCTAGGTCAGGAAGATTCCCCTGGAGCAGGAAATGGCAACGCACAAGCAAGCACACCAGGACCTTATGTCTCGTTGATTATTTCTGAAAATCATGAAAGGATTTGCAAGATTGCCCCCATGAGTCCTCTTAGTTGCCCTGTGGCCCATCACTGGTTGCAGAGACCACTCCCAGTTCAGCTTCCTTTGGACAAGAAGTTCAAAAAGAAGGGCAAAGATAGCTCTGCTCTAGCACTTCTGCTGCCCCCCAGGGCACCATACCATGCTCCTCAGGAAGAAGTGGCCTTTCCGAGTTAATAAGACACTGCCACTTTTGGGCAAATATCACCCCTCCTTGAGGACTTGAGTATGGAGACCAGCCTACATTGTTCTGCCCACAGGAGTTAAACAAGGGCCTAGGGATGAGATGAAGGACTACTGCCCCCAGCCTCCCCATCCCCTACGGCAGGACCTCTGCCATCCACATCGACATCCTAAGGGTGCCAGCCTCAGATGTCAGGCTCAAGCCTTGAGTTTCCGGATGAATGACACCCACAAAGTCACAACCAACTAAGCCTGTGTGGAGGTTGCTGGGCTGAGTACCTTATTGGAAGGGGCTTCCCTGGTGGCTCAGATGGTAAAGAATCCTCCTGCAACATGGGACACCTGGGTTCAATCCCTGGGTTGTGAAGATCCCCTGGAGGAAGTCATGGCAACCCACTCCAGTATTCTTACCTGGAGAATCCCATGGACAGAGGAGCCTGGTGGGCTACAGCCCATGGGGTCATGAAGAGTTGGACACAACTGAGCAACTAAGCACAACACAACAGGGTATATTCTCCACCACCAGGACACTGGCCTCAACAGGCACCCTCTTGGCTCCGAGACCAACTGCTGAGGCCAGAGAGCCCTATCTGGGGAGAGAAGTGTAGGGTGTTCTGGCCCAAGAGTCCTCTTCTGCTTGCGAGAAGCCAAGGGGCCCCAGGAAGTCATGTAATTTCCCTGAGCCCCAGTTTTATCCACTTGTAGTTGAAAGTTCCCCCTCTTCCCTCCACATGGGGTTTTTGTAATGATCAGCCACAGTATCTCCCATCTGCTGAGCACTGCTGAATGCCAAACAGTTCCTATACCTTCTTGTTAATCTCCCACAACAATCAAGCTCTTAGAATCACTCTTTTTTTTTTTAACATGGGAACAGACTCAAAAGCATCTATTATGCTGAATAATCTTTGAAAAGCAGAGGCTCTTAATTGTGCCATGGATCCTTCAGCAGTCTAGAAAAGTGAAATTAGTTTTTTAATGCATAAATTAAATGTGTAGAATTATAAAAGATAACAGTTACATACTTCAAAAACTCAAGATTGTAAACATAGTAATATATCCTTTATTAAAGCAACAATCATCATCAATGTAAACATTTACCTTAGCATACTAAGGCAAATGCTCAGATATTTACAGGGGTGCTGAGAATCAGTCTCATTTTACAGACAAAAAAAACTTGGACATGGAAGGAAATACCAGGCACAGTGTTTGGCAGATGGAAGGAACTCATTGAATGCAAGTGAGTTTTCATACAGAATTTTTTCAAGTTTATCAATTTCTTATTAAGAGGATTTTATACCTATAAGGAAGAGGAAATCAGTGACATACCTAATTACTGCTGCTGCTGCTACTGCTGCTAAGTCACTTCAGTCATGTCCGACTCTATGCGACCCCATAGATGGCAGCCCACCAGGCCCCACCCCCCCCACCCCCACCCCCATCCCTGGGATTCTCCAGACAAGAACACTGGAGTGGATTGCCATTTCCTTCTCCAATGCATGAAAGTGAAAAGTGAAAGTGCAGTTGCTCAGTCGTGTCTGACTCTTGGCGACCCCATGGACTGCAGCCCACCAGGCTCCTCCGTCCATTGGAGGCTCAGAGTAAGGCCCACTTTCCTCAGGAAATTTATACCTGGCTACTGAGGCCAAGGCTATTGTACCTGTATGTACCCTGTAACTTGGATGGCCTTCACTATTTACCTGTCCTTGGGTCCCAGCCCCAGCTCAAGGGCTCTCCAATTCAAAGTCATTGTCTTTCGCTCTGCTGGCTCCTGTTCTCTCCAACCTGGATTACCTTGAAGGCCTTTCTATTTTCCCTTCTGCACTGAGGTCAGGGACTGAATCATTATTTTGCTCCTGAAAAAATAGCCCAACAATTTGCACACAGAAGACACCCAGTGATGTGGCTAAATTGACTATGGTAACCATTTTCTTGTTTAGAAAAATATCCTGGGTCCCACTGTGAATGTTGCCCCTTTCAGACTGAGGACCATGCCTCATGGACAGAACCACCTAGGAACCCCTGAGGAGCTGATTCTACACTCAAGAGCTCTGTGACTTTGGGGAAATTACTTAAGTCCAAGAACCTCAGTTCCTACAGTCATCAAATGACAATACTAGTCTCCTTTTTGTGATGCGCATGAATTAATGAGGTGTACATAAAGCACTCAGCTTGGAGGTACCAGGCACACAGGACCCATGAGACACCCACCCCTTCATTTATAACTTGTCAAACTCCCACATCCATAATATTTCCCTGAATGTTGAGAAGGAAATGAATGAACGAGCTTACATTGCATAAATTTTAGGGCTGCAGAGATGTCCCTGCAGTCCCCTGAAATAACCTGCAGGCTGGCTATGAGCTGAGTGAAGAGGGAGTGCCTTCCAGCAGGGGGTGCTGAGAAGAGGATATGAATGAGAGGTGAGGGTGGGGAGGTGAGGGGAGCAGGGGGAGACAGTAAAGAGATGATGAAGCATGTGGAAACAAGTAACGACTCAGAGAGGGTGGTTAGGAAGACAGCAGCCTTTGTAAGACACTTGAACCTGGAGCCATGGGAGTCTCTGGAGATGCCTGAGCAGAGACATAATGTGATGTAATTAAGACTGTAATATTATTCGGGTTTCACTTGATTACAAATTTCAAAAATACACCTTACTCTACCACATAAGAAAATGAAGGGACTTATCAGCTCATATAGCTGGGAAGGATGGTGGGATATCTGGGGTCAAACACAGTTGCATCCAGAGGCCAAATGCTGCCATCAGGGTTCCTCTTTGTCACTTTCTGTGTTGGTCAGGATTCTAAGTTGTGGTGAGCAGACTCCCCTTTGCTGTATTAGGTATAAAGGGGTTCACTGAAACTCATTGGGTATGTCTTGGCATCTTGGAGAGAATCTCAGAATGGAACTTGGACGCTGCTCAGCTGAGAACAAAGGGGTCAGGCAAACCCCCAGCCACACCACTGTTCTGGGACACGCCCCTGTGGCTGTTTGTCACGCAGCACCCATGACACTGGGACCACAGGCCGGAAGCACTGCCATACCCACACAAAAGAGCAGATGCCTTTGCTGGTCTGCTTCTTAGAAGATTCTCCCTGCACATGACTGCAATACTACAGGAAGGCTCTCACCAGCCACCCCTTGGGTCCAGCACCAGGGCTAGAAGACGTGGGTGCTGTGACTGGGTGGGTCCTAGTGCCTACCCTCAAGGGAGGCCATGGTCATTAACAGCTCTGCCAGGAGTGAAAGGTGTCTGGCAGAGACCCACAGCCTTCATAGCACTGAGCGTCATTGGAAAGACGGGGGACTGGGGCACACAGGATGGCACCATGGAAGTGGAGGGGGGAAGGGGAATCCTATTACAAGGCCACTGTGGAAGTCCAGAGGGAAGATGAATGAACAGCCAAGGTCATGGTCCTGGGGCTGCAAAGCAGGGGATGGACATAACAGCAACGTTGGGCAGAAAACAAATCTATGATGGTGAGCCTGGTATTGCTGGGGAGGAAAAAAATGCACTCATCAAAGGATGCCTCCTCCAGCAGGAAGAAATTGACTAAGTAAGGGTTAATTGTCCCTGCTTGGTCTGACAGCCAAAAACGGCATTTTCTCAATGTTATCCTCCTCTGTATGTGCCCTTGCTGTGATGGAGGGGAAGAAAACATTTGTCGATTTGAGCAGAGGAGAGCATTGTTATGATTTGAAATCTTTTTAAAGTTCCTTCCCCAGGGAGCCTCATTGAACTAAAAAGCAGGTGGCCCTACCGGCAGTTTGACTAAAAAACCGCTGGGGCAGGCAAGTTCCTATAACAGAGAGTTGGCAGGGCCTCCCTCAGGCCCCCGCAGGCTGGTCTTTCATGTCTGCCAGTTGCGGGGATCGGAGGAGGGGGGTCTCCTCGGAGGGGCAATTCATGGGACCCCACAGGGAAAACACTCCCTCCACCCAGAGCCCCCTTCCATGAGCCCCCCTCCCTGCGCCTCCAGGAGGTCCTGTTTAAGTGCAGGCCTGGAAGCCAGGGCTGGGCCTAGGGAGTGCCCTTGAGTTCACCTGTCCAGGTGGGAGCAGGCTGGCCTCCACACCTGCATAAGAGCCATATCCAGGATCCCTGGGCCATGTCAGGCTATGGCCATCTCCTGCCTCCCCACCAAGATCAGGCCTTGACCTGAGCTTCTGCCTCAGTTTCCTCATCTTCTCTCTTCCTGTTGACCTGGAGCCATGCAGTGAGCACTGGCGAGGCTGTGAGGAGCCAGGCAAAGAGCATGGGATTTGAGAGCATGATGGGACAGTTTTGAGTCCTGGCTCCCCATTCTAGATAAGTGATTTTACACCTCCGGATCACTCATCTACGTGCATCAGCACCAGCCTCCAAGAGCTGTGGTGGGATCTAAGGAGTTAACATGGGCAAATCCTTAGAACAATGCCTGGCACACTGTAGTAACCAGTAAGTGGAGAGGGAGTCAGCCAGCTCCTGCCAGGACCAGCCCTGACCCTACCTCTTTTGCTGCTGAGCACCCAGATCATGAACAGACCTCCCACTTGACTTCACCTTCCACCTCTGGCAATCCAGACCAGACCCCTACAGAGAGAGATCACCACCCAGGCCAGAGAAGCCAGACCACACTCTCCTCTTTCGGTAGATATGTGAATCTTGGTTTATGTCACGTTTATGCATCGGCCACTCCCATAGCCAGTTCCTGATCCCCAGCATCTCACCTCCTGACACCTGCATATCTCAGATTTGAGGTTGCAGAATTAGGGTCAGAGTTGCTTTACGACTTTCGCAAGACACTTCCCGACCAGGGAGTCTCATCTGGAAGGTTCAGCTGGAAAATGGGATAAGGTAGCCTCTAGGAAGGTGCCTTCCAGCTCTAACAGAATGCATTACTAACTACTCCAAAAACTGATGAAAGATTGTCATAATTGTCCTAGACAAAATCAGGTCCCATGGCACCAGGACAGGGGATGGGTAGGAGTTAAGGGAGGGCGTGCACGCCTGCTCAGTCACGTCTGACTGTTTGCGACCCTATGCACTGTAGCCCACCAGGCTCCTCTGTCCATGGGATTTTCCAGGCAGGAATACTGGAGTGGGTTGCCGCACCCTCCTCCAGGGAATCTTCCTGACCCAGGGATCGTACTCGTGTCTCATGTCTCCTGCATTGGTAAACAGGTTTCTTTCTTTACCACTAGTGCCACATGGGAAGCCCTAAGGGAGGACACTGCCAAGGAATAACAGACTAGAACTGAACCTCTTAGTGAAACTGAGAAGCAGTTTGCAAACCCTTGAAACAGTGGATGCCAAAAGGAGGGGAGGGGCCCCCAAAGGAGAGTCTTTGGATGCGAGCCTCCTAATTGCATAGAGGGGAGCCAGGTTGCTTCCCCTACCCCAGGAGCCAGGGAGCAGACTGCAGTCTCCCCAGTGGCACTTTCTTTGGAAGTCACACTGGTGTAACTTTCACTGTGACCTCCAGCACAGACTCCATCTATTTAAGAAAGAAAAGATGAGGCGATTTAGAATGTGGAGACATCATTCCTAAACCTTACCTGGATGTGAACACTGGGAGTCTGCTCATAGCATCAATTATTTACAGTGTAAGTTATTGTTGTTCGGCAGAAACTAACTTAAGAGCATCTTTTCTTTTTTAAACGAAGCACCTTGGTGACATTGGCCGCTCAGCATTCCTAGGTGAGAGCTCATTTATCCACAATGATAACACGACCCACCATTTGCTGCACATCCACTAGGGCCCACAGAAGCACAGTTTAGCTTTAGCCCTCATATCAAACCCTACAAAGAAGGTGTTACTCGCCCCCATTTCTAGATGAAAAGAACGAGGCTCAGAGAGGTTAAGTGACTTGCCCAAGAAGACACAGCTAGTAGGATCCACACTTAGCCTGTCTCCCCTTGGTCTGCCATGATTCTGCTGTGCTGAGTCTCCCAAATGTGGCTCGGGCCCATCCTCAGGGGGCTTAGCTCTACAATGAGCAGGAATTGCTTAGAACCAAAGTCTCTCATGAAAAGACCCTGGGAAAGAGATAGGATAGATGCAGCGTACTTGCCTGGAAGTCCCACTCTGTCCATTGCTCCCCCAGCACTCCTCTGAGCACCAGATCAGTCATTGGTGGGTCTTTAAGGGCTCACTGTGCAAAAAAGACTTATCTCTAAACATGAAACTCAGCATCAGCAAAGAGAGATGCTCCTACTTACAGAAGCGTGCAGGGACCAGGACATGCTTAGGGAGCAGCATGCATCTCACCCTCACTCTGGGCTCATGTGCAGGGGGGCCATACTGTGGCCTCGCCATACTGTGAATGCCTAGCTTAATCTCCCCTGCACCTACTGACTGATTGCTGAATGCATATAGATATTTCACATCAAAAGCACCTGATTATAATACTCCTTCACAGCACACACCTGCCCCAGCTCATTGTGCCCACCCCAACCTCCGCTACACATACACCAGTTCATCAAACATCCATGCCGGAAGTATACTAGGAGGACTCTGATTAGAGGAGATAAATTAATTAGAGTAGTGATAGTACCAGAATAAAATGGGCAGCTTATTTTTCCTATATTTCTTCTCTTTGGACTGTGCATCCCTCACCTGTGCCTGGGAATTTAACAAAGGAACGGGGCTTACACTGAAGTTCACAGCAGGAGATGTGTCAGGGGAGAGCAAAAGGCAGGAAAAGACCAACCCTGAAGGAGAGGTTTTAAAACACATAATGATTTCATGTCAAAACACAATTTCCGAGTGTCACTGCATTGTTCTGCAAGCATGAGGGAAAAGGGAAGTGATTGAAAACTCCTGGAATGAGAACGCAGCTGTGGGCTCTGGAACACTGATTGATGGTCTTGGAAGGGGAGATTGATGGATTATGATTTTCTGAGAGGGATCATTACACGCCGAGTCCATGAACAGAGCTGCCTGACGTTTGGACACTTCAGTGCAAAAGCAAGCCATTTGGATGATCCTGATTCATTAGCCCATTATCCAAAACCAATCCGTGCAGGCATGGCCAGTCGGATCAGAGGCCCTGGGGTGGGACAGGGTGTGGATTTGGTACTCAGCGAGCATTTGTCAGATGGATAAGAAAGAACAGTTTGGCCCAGGCCAGCGGTCTCTAGATTTGAATAGCTGTCGTATGCCTGCAATATATCACTTTCCATGCCAGTATTACTCTGGCTAAAGTAATTAGGGAAGAGACCTGGAGTCAGGTCTCCATGTCCTACCAGTGGAGTCTGGGAGGGCCTGGAGGGGGTGACACCATGTGGGATGAACCAAGATCTGCACTGGGAGTGGGGATGCTTAGAAAGAGAGAGAACTGAGTTTAAGTCACAAAGGAAGAAAAGGCTAGAAACCAAAGAGATATCAGGCTATACCTCCCCCATGGGTCCCCAGATGTGGAGGGAATTTAGAAATAAGTTCCACAGACCCTGGAACAAGCAGGGACAGATTGGGGAGAGTAGTTGGGAGAGTAAGTCAGAATAAAGATAGAGAAAAGTGTGAGAGTAACAGGGCACCTCTAATATGGTGTCAGCTGTATACCTAGGGGGGTGATGTTACGGCATACAGGAGCCCAGCAATAGTAATGTCCCCAAAAGCCCACCAGCCCCAAGGCCAAGAGCTGAACTCTAAATCCCTGAAGGCTCCACTGTCAGCTGGGCTTCTAAAGGAAGCAGTGGGATCAAATCTAAAAAGACTGGGTAGGATTCTTCCCCAAGCCTCTGATGTCACATATATTTATCTGCCTCCAGCACCAGCCACCAGGGCCCCACGTGCCTGGGCAAAGGCAGGTCTCATCTTTCTGAGGACAAGGCTTTCTGCCCTCACTCTTCCCGCACTCTGCCAGGTCTCTCTTCTCTGCCCAACCCTTGGCCCCACATCTTCTCATCGCCCCTGACTTCCTTGCCTGCCCCAGCTCTGACTCCTTCTCTCATCCTAGGAAGAGCTCTGTACTTTGGTTTTTATATTCCATATTCTTTTGTCACAGCATCCCATTCGTGCCTGGCCACCCTCTACTATGAAGCAATATGGCTAATCAATGTATGTTGGTAGATGGCGGCATGAACTCTCCCTGGTGACACATTTACCATCTATGGACGATAGTACCGCAGACGCAGCAAGAAATGGTGAATGGTGGTGGGGACTACCTTCCAGCAATACTCAGGTCACTCCAGTAACGTTTTCCTCAACGACCCATGGGCTGGTGGAGGGAATGCCAGAGGCAGGATGAGAAAAAGAAGAATAGAGGAAAGGCTCTCCATTCCCAAGGGATGACTAGTCTCTTTGGCCAACACAAATGGCACTTGCCCAGAACTGGACACTCGGTAATTTGGGGACAACAACAGCCCACAGGATGTACACCTGCTTTCTAGTGTTGTCTCCCTGCTGCACCAGCTCTGTGTTCCGGGCCTGAAGATTATAGTACCTGGGCAGGAGGCCCTTGGGGGCAGCAGCAGATGTGTGTAACAAAACACTTCATATGTCCTAAAGCTCTAAAGCCATGTCATTCTGTCAAGAAGAGGATGTTCACAGAAAATGGCTTCCATGTCACCAGGCACTTGCTTGTAACCACGCTGTGCAGGGCACGTTGTGCCAAGTCCTTGAACGGTGCCTGTCCGAACTGAGATGTACTCAAAGTGTAAAAATGCATCCTTTGAAGACTGAATACACCAAAGATGCAAGATAGTTCATTACTTTCTCTAAAATGGATCACATGCTCTAATATCATCTTTTGGATGCATGGTGGTGGCCAGTCACTCAGTCATGTCTGACTCGTTGTGACCCCCATGGACTGTAGCCCACCAGACTCCTCTGTCCATGGGATTCTCCAGACAGGAATACTGGAGTGTGTTGCCATTTCCTCCTTGCAGGGGTCTTCCTGACCCAGGGGTTGAACTCACATCTCCTTTACCGCTGAGCAGATTCTTTACCACTGAGCCACCTGGGAATTCCCACATTTTTGTATGGATAGGATTACATAAAATATATTATTCAAATTAATTTCACCTGCTTTTTACTTAATGTGACTCCTAGAAAAATTCTAATTACATGAATTACATACATGGCCTGCGTCATATTTCCCGTGGACAACTCTGGTCTTGAAGTGCACTCCAAAAGAGCTTTCTGAACTACTGGAAATGCTTGAGAGCTGCGCAGTCCAATACGGCAGCCACCAGCCGTGGCTACTGAGCACTTGAAAAGTTGTATTGTGATCGCAAACAGGAAGTTTCAATTTATTTTATTTAAAGTGAATTTAGGGGACGTCCCTAGTGGTCCAGTGGTTAAGAATCCACCTTGCAATGCAGGGGACAGGGGTTCTATCCCTAGTCGGGGAACTAAGATCCCACCAGTCTCAGAGCAACTAAGCCCAAGATCCGCTACTAGAGTCCATGCTCTGCAATGAAAAATCCCATGTGATGCAATGCAAATCCTGCATGCTGCAACGAAGACCCAATGCAGCTAAATAAATACATAAATGTTTTAAGTGAATTTAATCTTAAATAGTTACTGTGCTAGTGACGTCCATTTTGGACAGCACAAGTCATGCTGCGTGGGACACAGTTAAAGCGGGATCAGGAGTTCTGTCTCTCAACCGCATCTTAGCATCATCTGGGGAGCCTTAAAATAGCACAGAAGTAAACCTCACCCTCCGAGCTCCTCTGTCATCAGTCTGGCTGAAGTCTGGGCATTGGTACACCATAAATGGCCCTTAGGGAATTTTAATGAACAGGCCCAATCGAGGACTATCAAGTTATAAAGAAGAAGGGAAAGAAAGGGGATGGGAGCTGGTACTATTGAAAGCTGGCCTGTGTCAGGGACTCTCCAGGGTGTATGTGTGCCAGCCCATCTTCTAGGGTAGGTATTATCATTATCATCCCTATTTAACAGATGAGGAAACTGATACTTACCCCAAAACTGGGATTAGAACCAGAGTGTGTAAAGCTCCTGGATGCAAAAGCCCCACCCCCTTGGTGTCCAGAGTAGCCTGGGTTGGGGAGAGGACTCAGGCAGGTGACAAAACAGGGCTCCCGCTTCCTGGGGCAGATCCAGGCCCTGTCTTGCCACAGGTACTAGGCTGGCCCAGCAACTCCATACTTTCCAAGGAAACCCAAGAGAAGCCATGCAGGGGCGGCTCTGACAACAAAGACGCCCACATAGAGCTGAAACAAAACACTTCAGATGGCCAGAAGTGCTGACAGCCAGGCAGCTGCCCCTCCCGGCATGTCTGCAGGGAGCTATCTCCACGCAGTCTCCGTGATGCCCGGCTTTGTCATTTAGGACATCAAAGTGTTCCTTTGAGCTAAACACCGGAGGGTCTTTGGAGGATTCGAAAGAGCTGGAGGAGCTCCACATGTCTGGAATAGAGATGGCTGCAACTGGCAAAGAAACTCGCAGGGCCCCGAGGCCTCTTTCCCCTAAGGGACAAATGGAGAACGCCCAGGGTCTCAATATCCTCTGTCCAAAGAATTCTCCAGGCAAGAATACTGCAGTGGGTAGCCATTCTCTTCTCCAGGGGCTCTTCCCAACCCAGGGATCAAATCTGGGTCTCCAACATTGCAGGCATTCTTTAATGTCTGAGCCACCAGGGAAGCCCCTTTCACATATAGGGTGTGCGTGGGGGAAGGGGAGGGGGGGTGGGTGGATGGGTGGGGAGCACTGGGAGGATAAGAAATCATCTCTCCACGTTGGCTTACTCCTCAAACAGGAACCTCTACTTTCAAAAGTTATATCTGGAGGCCAGTGGACCCCCAGCCTCTCTCCACCTTAACAAGTAATACGAAAGGTAAAGAGGCAAGAGGACCCTGGGACAGAGACTGCACTCCACTGAGCCCACATAGAAACCCCACTGACATATCTTTGAGACGGACAGCCCTAGAAAGAGAAAAGGCAGCTCCAGACTCACTGTCTGCTTGCCCTGTGCCATAGGGATTAAAATGGCCCTGCAAGAAGCCACTTCCTGGGCTTCCCTGGTGGCTCAGTGGTAATGATTCCGCCTGCCAGTGCAGGAGACATGGGTTCAATCCATGATCTGGGAAGATCCCACATGCTGAGAAGTAACTAAGCCCTTGTGCCACAACTACTAAAGACTGTACACCCTAGAGCCCATGCTCTGCTACAAGAGAAGCTACTGCAATAAGGAGCCTGCACACCACAGCTAGGAAGTAGCCCCGCTTGTCAGAACTAGAGAAACGCCTGCGCAGCAACAAAGAGCCAGCACACTCAAAATAAATGAATACAATTATTTTTGAGAAAAGAAACCATTTCCCTTCTCTCCAAGTCGAGGGGTGGGGGGCGTGCCCTAGGCTCCAAGCCCTATTCCTGCACATGTGGGCAGCTTTGGGACAAGATTTCTGTAGAAGAGAAATAGGTAAGTGCTGCTGTGGGCTCCCATTTCCCAGATGAGCAAACTGAGGTTAGGAGACAGACAACGGTTTCTCTTTCTAAGGGACCAGAACTCAGCTTGAGCCCAACGCCTGACAAAGAGCTATGGGAACTAAAGACAGAGAAGCTGCTGGTGGCCTGGTCCTGGGCACCCTGAGATGAGCCCAAACAGTGCTACTTTAGGTGCTGGAGGATAAGGGGGAGCAGGAGGGGAAGACTCCAATTTAATGAAACACAGGCAAGAGAGTGCTGTAGAGTATGGGAGCAGAGACCCAGGAGGGTCCATCCTGGCACAGCTTCCTTGCCCAGTACCTCCTGCCCTGGAGGAAGCGGTGGTGGGGGTGGGAGGAGTCCAGCTCCTCACTCACCTGCTCCCAGCTCTGGCAGAGCCCATGGAGGCTGGGAGGTGCTGGAGGAAGGAGGGAGGAGGCAGCAACTCAGTGAAGTAGTGACTCAGCAGACTTGCGTAGGGTGCAGGGTTGGAGGTTAGGCTGCTTCTAATACTGATGTTTGCTCAGACAGCTAAGAAGACACGCTGCCTGCTGGGCTTGTGAGCTACAGCCTCTCAGCTGGAGGGAGAGCAAACAAGCAGAATTGCCCACCCTGCACCAGCTCTGCCAGGCCCCCAAGTGGGACCTGGGCTGGGCTCCTACCCTTACTTTCTCTACTGGCACAAGGAGGAGGGTTGGCTGCATGGCCTCTGCCTTCCCCACCTCTGCCATAACGCCCCTTCTAGAAAGGAATATTCTAGAGTGCCTGCCTGTGATACACAAGAGGCTTCACAGATGTTTAGTCATCCCATTCAGACCTCACCTGGAGCCTGTGAGGTGGACATTGCCTTCCCTACATTTCAGGAAAACTTGGTTCAGAGAGGGTGAGAGACTTGCCTGGGGTCACACAGCTAGAATGCAGCACAGCCAAGATTCTAACGTCTGTCTGAATCTACAGCCCTTACTTCCAATAAATCCTGTAACTAGTTTGGGAACTGAGGTGGAAGGCTGGACCCCAGATCTCCCAGATCAAAATCCTGATTTTGGCAGGATTTTGTGTTTTGGCAAGTCGCTGGTGACGCTGATGCTCACTGAAGCTGGAGGAGTGCTGGGCTGGACCACGTTGTGTTTGAGGAAAAGAATAGAAATATGAGCGATGTAGAAAAGACCAGGTTAGACCATTTCAGCTCCTGTGGGGAGAAGGAATGAAATTCAGTTCCCAATTCTGTATCTCAAACTGAAACAACTCAGAGAATAATCTCCAAAGTCACCCAGATGTGCTCTGTGGGACCTGGGAGCCTGATGGTTTAATGGTTATCCAACACCCCAGTCTATGGGAGCAATTGGGGCAGCAGCTGGAAATTATCATATGCACGCTCAGCGGGCCACCTGGGCTTGGACTCTGACCCTGCCTCTATCCCACCCCCGCCCCCTACCCCACAATCCAGCCTCCAATCTCCGTTTCCCATCCTTACCTTGTGCCTTGGGATGCAGGGTCTTGCACGCCCCCTGCTGGCCCGGGCTGGCATGAGCATCCCCAGGAAGTCTCCCCAGGGATTCCTGCCACAATTTGCCTTTAAGATTGCCAGTCTCCCTCAGATACTCCGTGGGTCGCCTAGCATGGCTGACAAGGGCAGCAGACTGACAGGACAAAGTGGGCCTGGAGGTGTGGCCCAGGCCACTGCCCCTAAGGAAGAGTAGGCAGCAGACAACTAAAGGCCCAGAGGTACTCGGATGGAGGCAGGGAATGAATCAGTTAGGTCCTGCCCAGAGAGACAAAGTGAGAAGGGTCATTTCAAAGAAGATGCTTGACACCTAAGAGAAACTAGTTTTCTCCTCAGACTTGGGGTTTGAGGGGGTCCCCACAACCATGGACTGTGTTCTCTGTTCTTCAGTTGCCAGCAGTCTTGGACAGGGATCCAGAAGCCCTGGGTTCTGTTTCTGGCTCTCCCTCCTTCTAGCTGAATGACGTTGGTGAAGTCAGGTCATCCCTGAGCCTCAGATATTCCATCTATAAAATGGAAGGAGTAGCGGCCCTCTCCGTCTACCCCTCAGAGCCACAGAACCACTGCCACCAGTTTGTAGGTACCTGACTCACTCTTTTCGGGTCAGGAAATAGGGGTCCAGAATAGGAAAGGGGACTTGGTGGGGATACAGAGCAGGGGTGATGGCCTGTTTAGTTAGTGCAATGTGAGTCTGAATGAACTAACAGGAGCATCTAATGCTTTACTTCACCAGGAAGGTGGGAGAAGTGGTCTGGACCCTCAGGGAATGAGCTCTCCAGCTGGAGAGAGGGAGTGTGTGCATAGTCCCACCTCCCAGGACTGAGCACTCAGCTTGGTGGGTACTAGGACCCAAGAGCTGGGGCAATCCTGGGCAGTCCAAGAGAGGAGGGGCCACTTGGAGAGAATGTAGCAGAGCTGGGACAAACACCTGTGGGGCCATCTCAGTGCCCTCAGCCTCTACCCTGGGCCATCAAGACAGAGAAAGACTCCTTCTAAGAACGTGTAGGACTGAGGCACAAAAAATGATTTCTTCCCAGAGCCTCAACCAAGCCTCTCCATGAAGAAAGCTTTTCCTTTGCAAAGAGCATGGAAGGCTTTCTTTCTGAAGACCCTCGACCCTCCCTGGAGCAGTGCCCGGTGAGCTCCAAGCTATGACATTCGCCCAGTTCTCCATAGCTGCTGGATATCTGAAACGATTTCTATAATACTCAACCTCTCCTTCTTGCTCCAGAGATGGGGACTTTTGCACCTGGCCAGAGCAAGCTGGCCCAGACCTGTGCCGGCTTTACCCACATCGCCTACTGCTCCTAAGGTCACAAAGTCACACAGTTAGACTGCAGCAGAGCCAAGATTCTAAGTCTGTCTGAATCTGCAGTTGATGCCCTTCTTTCCAGGAACCCCTGCAGCTAGTCTGGGAACTCTTACCCTCCAGAGGTAAGAGTTTTTGTCCCTGGCTGCACGTCAGAACCACTCCTGGGGTCTCCCCACGCTCTGATCTGGATCAGTTCTATCAGAATCTCTGGGGCTTGGGACTTAGCATCAGTAATTTTTAAAGGTCCCCAGGAGATTCCAGAGTGAAGCCAGGGAGAAAAACAGCTGATTTCGAAGCACAGAGTGTCAGTATCGGAGGGCCCTTAAAGATCACTGCATGCACACACACATATACAGGCATGTGTGTGTTTTTCAGATAGGGAAACTGAGGCTCAGTGGTTTGTTCAAGTGTACACAGACAGTCAGGAATCTGCAGACTTTGACTCCTTGTTTAGGGCTGTGTCCTTCATTTAAAAAAAATATCATTGTACTTTACTGTACACCAGATTCTTCTACCTTTTAGCTATTTTAATACCTGCCGAAATCTCACCACCTCCCAAATATACCTGCAGCCCACAGTCTCTCTCCCCCACCACATTATTTTTCTTTAACATTTATTTATTTTATTTATTTTGGGGCTACACTGAGTCTTTGTTGCTGTGTGCGGGCTTTCTCTAGTCATGGCAAGCGGGAGCTACTCTCTAGTTGCAGGCACAGGCTTCTCATTCCGCTGTTTTCTCTTGTTGTGGAGCACAAGCTCAGAAGTTGCTGCACTTGGCCTCAGCAGTTGTGGCACCCAGGCTCTGTTGACCGGAAGCATATGGGACCTTCCCAGATCAGGAATTGAACCTGTGTCCCCTGCGTTGCAAGGTGGATTCTCAACCACTGGATCATCAGGAAAGCTTTGCCCCACCAACACATTCTGAAATGCCTCTCTGTCTACCAAAACCAAAGTCTTTCCTGCACATCCTCAATCTAACAACACACCCCTTAGTAAGAGGTAAAGATGGAGGGTCCTGAATTCTTTCCTAGGAGGAGAGAAGGAGAAAGAGATTGTCTTTGGGGGAGGGGACCAGACCTTTTCAGGACCAGACCTGCCTTCATGGCCTTGGGCAATGCCATTTCAAAGTGAGTCTGGGTGGGGCATGGAGTGCAACAATTGCTTTCTCCCTGGACAAGGTCAGGGGTTGGCACAGCCTCTGAGGCTGTTGCAAAGTCTCAGCTACCACCACCACCACCCCTGCCTTGTCAGTCTTATAAGACACCGTCCATGCCACACACCACCACCTCGTCCCACTGAGTCAGTGCTCCTGTGCTGCACCCCAGGTCCTGTGTAGCAAGAATCCCCTGAAGCCCAGTGGCCCCCTGGGAAGGTGTGCAGAGCAGGCTCCGGGTTACAGATGCAACTTCCCTCCCAGAAATGTTCCCTACTCTAATCACTTTTTTAAACTTCACAAACACAATCTCTGCACCGTGATCAATTATTTAGCAGAAAATGATGCATCGTGTTAGCAACTAGATGGCATTTAATATGCCCCCAGAATTCTAATGACGTGCCGTCTTCAGAGGCCTAATGCAAAGTTTCCCCTGCCCATGTTTTTGAAGACTTCCCAGAGTGGAAAAGAGCCAAGATCTATATGCTCTCAGTTGATGTCGGATGTAGGTGGCCCCTGGAATGTAATCAGCCTGGCCGAGGCTGTGCTATGTCCTTGCAACTTGTTTTCTTTCTGACTGGCAAATTACTTCTTTTGCAAGGTTGTTTGTTTAGTGTCAGGAGGTTATTAAACAAACTTAAGGCTTGGAGCCTTTAGTCAAATCAGCAGGAATGGGGACAGGGAAGGGTGATTCAATGTTTAAGAGGCCACACCTGCCACCATGCCCCAAAAGCTAGGCAACCTGCTGCTCAGAAGGGGGAATGTTTTAGCCACTAGCCTGCTCAGAGGGTACAGTCAGTTGTGATCAGAAAGCCGTAGAAGTCTCATATTCCAACATCAGAGCCCTGGGACATTGCCTGGCAATGGTCAAAGGGTGAGAAAGACAGACACCAAGGTCTCTGCATCCAGGTCCCTTGGCTCCAGCTGTCCTAGGTCTTGACCTTAATCCATGTTTGAGTTCACTAGATAGGGAGGGCCAAATTCAGGGCTCTCTGGGAAACACGGGTCAGGGTTCTACCCCCAGCATCCCTAGGTCTCAGGCTCCAGGGCAACTCCAGCTACCTCCACTATCTCCAATGTTATTACCATTTCCTGAGATTTTGCTGTGCACCAAACACTCTGCTCAGATTTCACAACAATGTACACCATAGTTAAGTCCCCACTGTGTGCCAGGTTCTATGCTAAGCACTTGGCATGCAGTATGTCTAAACTTACCACATAACACCATGTCCATTGTCCAAAAAAAAAACCAGGGTCTCAAAGGGGTCAGACATTGGCCCTTGTCTTTCAACTTCTATGTGCCAGAGACAGAGTTCAAGTCAAGATCTGTATGGCCCCAAAGCAGGATGACTCAGCATTTGAGACTCAGGGCTGCCCCAGAAAATGAGGCGAGGGCTATGGGTGGTGTTAACTTTCCCAATGAGAGGAAGCTGAGACCTACAGACACTATGAATTGTTCAGGGTCAGGGTGAGACTGAAACCCATGCCTCCTGACAGCCCAGGCAAGTGCTTTGCCTCTGACCCCAACACACACACCCTCAGCTTGTCCTTCTGAGGCTCTCCTGTATGATGACCGCAGGGGTTCCAAGGAAGTTTCCACCTTCTGTAGAGGGTACACCTAGGACATGCCTCCCACCCCTGGCTATAAACCATCATGTGCCTTTGGGTAGATGACCACCTCTGGCCTGCTAGAAGGAAGTTACACTCCTTTGATGGATGTAAAAACTGAGGCACAGAGAGGTTGAAACTTGCCCAAGGTCACACAACTAGTAAGGGTCAAATTTGGCTTCCAACTCAGGTCCTGGCTTTGCATCCACCACCTCCTACTACCTGCCTGGAGCAGGAAGGGAGCCACCATTAGCATCGACGGCTCTCTTTTCCTAACTCACCCATAGAAAGTGAACAAACCTGAGCGATAAGGACAAAGGACTTCTTCTGCAGGCAGGTCAGTGACTCACGTCCAGAGGAGAGGAGCAGGGATGGAAGCTCTAAACTGTGGAACACCGAAAGGATACTGGGGCTGTTGGCCTGGGGATGAGAAAGTTAAGGAAGCAAGGGGAAGATGCGATGGCTCTTTTAAACTGTATCAAGAGTTGTGAAAAGGAAGGGGGAGTGCAGGAAACTTAGAAGCTCTGTTGGCTCCTGGGGACAAACCAGAGACCAACAGAAGAAGTCAGAAGGTAATTCTCAGCTCAAGAAAAAAAATAAATTCTAAAAATTAAGTCACCTGGGGATGTACTATACTGAGTTCCCTACGACCTAGACCAGATAGATAATGCTGACAGAGGAAGTTGAAGAGCAATTGTCTGAATCAGGATGGAGAATGATCCCTGAAAGCTCATTCAGATTGAGGAATTGATCAATCTGTGCTGACAATTATGCTTAATACTTAAATAAAGAAGATCTGAGTGGTTTAAGCTGTGTGTGTGTGTGTGTGTTAATTGCTCAGTCATGTCTGACTCTTTGTGACCCCATGGACTCAAGCCCACCAGGTTCCTCTGTCTATGAAGTTCTCCAGGAAAGAATACTAGAGTGGGTTGCTATTCCCTTCTACAGGGGATCTTCCCAACCGAAAGATCAAACCGGGGTCTCCTGCACTGAAGGCAGATTCTTTACCATCTGAGCCACCAAGGAAGCCCAAGCCTTTGTCTAAGTGACATCAGATTGGACACATAAAAACAGCCATGGAGTCAAGTATCTGGATGTTGGTCAACCCATTTCCAAATATCAAACAACTGAAAATATTTCTGTTTTTATCTTATTTTTATTTGTGGTTTTTTTTTTTTTATTATTGTTGAGAAAGTAAGAAGAGAACAGGAATGAGAACTGACTATCATGAGACTCTCTCTCTCAGTTCATGGTATCTTCATGGCCAAACCTCAGTTCCTGCTCTGTACAAGAAGGACCAGCCCAAGGCTGGAGACCAACAGCACCTCAGTTTCTTAGTCCCACAGAGTACTGGGCTCAGCCTTAATTAATAACAGCAAATTAAAAGTACATATTGATTAACTAAAGAATTTATCCCAAAGAAATGAAAACCTATGCTCCACACAGAGATCTGCACATGAATGTTCATAGTAGCTTTATTTATAATCACCAAAAACTGGAAACAACCCAAATGTCTGTCAACTGATGATTGGATAAATAATATGTGGTCTATCCACATAATGAAATACTGCTCAACAATAAAAACTGATACAACAACTTAGATGGCTCTCAAAGGCATTAGGCAAGTGAAAGAAACCAGTCTCAATAGATTGCAAACTGTATGAGTCTATTTATGTAACATCTTTGAAAAGACAAAAGTGTGTGATGGAGAAACAGATCAGTGATTTCCAGAAGTTAGGGATGGAAGTAGGGGTTGATTATGAAAGAACAGCACCAAGGAAATTTAGGGGGTCATGGAGCTGTTTTGCATTCTGGTTGTGATGGTGATTACACAATCTGTGGATATGTTAAAATTCACAGGCTGTATACCCAAAAGTCAAGTTTACTGTATTATAATTTAAAGAATATGGCTAATTTTCAAAAAAGCAGTATGCTTAACACAAAAAGGTAAAAAAAAAAAGTCTCAGGAATGACCCATTTATGTTTTTTGAAAGCTTTTATGTTGCATAAGTTCACATATGTTATGCAGATAGTTTGTGATATAGAAAAGAAAGGTCAGGTGAAATTAAAGCCCTTTTTATTGACTATGACTACTTCTGGGGCTAGAAAAGGACTGGGAGGGGTAAAGAAGGACTTTCATATTTTATTCTACATACATCTCAATCTGAACTATTTATATTAGCCTGGCATTATTCTCATTAAGTAAACAAACAAACAATGGACAAAAAGTACAAGTAGGTACTCATTGTTTATTTTTTTTAAATGAGTCTTAGAACTCAGGATATATAGTATTCACCAGTACAAAGGTGGCTGCTGAGAGGGGGTCCCATGAACCCTGAAGGGATGAAGGGAATGATGGCTCACAGGTAGGCAGGTATGTCAAAAGGGTCCCCTTGTGCCATTTTATAGGCAAAGGTCCAGGGAACATTACCTGCAAGTTGTGCTGGGCTCTGGGAGGCTACAAGAAGCCCACGTCCACCTAGAACTGAGAATCGATTTGGGAGGACAAGACAAAGAAAGGTGCATTACTAATAGAAGACTCAGAGTGACAAGAGTGACAAGGGAACAAGGACCTACTGTATAGCACAGGGAACTCTGCCCAGTGCTGTATGGCAGCCTGGATGGGAGTGGGGTTTGAGGGAGAATGGGTCCATGTGTATTTATGGCTGAGTCTGTTCGCCGTTCAACTGAAATTATCGCATTGTTAATCTGCTATATCCCAAAGCAAAATAAAAGATCAAAAGGAAAAAAAGAAAAAAACAGCCCAACACAACATTGTAAAACAATTTAAAAAAAAGTGACAGGTGCAGTTCAGTACTCTGGTCATCACTTACCTGGGTCCCCTCTCAGGTGCTTCTCTTGTGGCGTGTCATTTACTCCTCTAACAATCCCTCGAGGTAACTGCTATTTGTTCTATTTTATACACAAGGAATTTGGGGCTTGGTAAGTTTGAACCCCTGCCCACGGTCACACAGAGCAACCTGAATTCAGAACAGTTCTGTGGGAATCCAGAACCCAATCTCTTTACAAAGATTATTTTAGACCCTTAACTAGGAGCAGGTCAGTACACACAGCCTAGAAGGCGAGCGCTGTCCCCACTGCTAGATGGATCGCAGCTGTCAGTGGAAAATTAAAAGAACAAGAGCAAAGTCCCAAATCTTCCCCAAAGACCAGCAAATAATTGGTCATGAGCGTGTGTGGAAAGCAGAGATACGTACTTCAAAACACATGATCTGAGAAGAAGCATGCAACAAATCTCCATACAGCATAATCATGTTAAATATTATTCAGAGAAGCACAAACCTCAAAGACACCTTAGACACAACCACCTCTTTGTAGGTGAGGAGATTGGGCTCAGAGAGGGCAACTGTTTAACTCAAGCCACACAGCAAATCAGTAGCAGACCTAGCACCAGAACCCAGCCTCCAGACCTCTGACGGATGCAGCGCACCACCAGACTGCCTGGAAGCAGTAGGGGACCCCCTCTCTTCACATGCCCCAATTTCCCCTCGTTAGCCCAAGTTTGGAGTCCCCGCTGGCCTAATAACATCATTTTAGTGCTTGACATTTTACTTAATCATCCTCATGGTGTTGAGTGGGTGCCCAGCTGCGGCTTCTGATCTCAAAGGTGGCTCCCAGAAAGGATAACATGTTGCATTAATGTAAACTTTTTCAGGTGATGTCTTTCAAAAAAGACTATCCCCATGGAAAAGAAATGCAAAAAAGCAAAATGGCTGTCTGGGGAGGCCTTACAAATAGCTGTGAAAAGAAGAGAAGCGAAAAGCAAAGGAGAAAAGGAAAGATATAAGCATCTGAATGCAGAGTTCCAAAGAATAGCAAGAAGAGATAAGAAAGCCTTCTTCAGCTATCAATGCAAAGAAATAGAGGAAAACAACAGAATGGGAAAGACTAGAGATCTCTTCAAGAAAATTAGAGATACCAAGGGAACATTTCCTGCAAAGATGGGCTCAATAAAGGACAGAAAATGTATGGACCTAACAGAAGCAGAAGATATCAAGAAGAGGTACCAAGAATACACAGAAGAACTGTTCAAAAAAGATCTTCATGTCCCAGATAATCACAATGGTGTGATCCCTGACCTAGAGCCAGACATCCTGGAATGTGAAGTCAAGTGGGCCTTAGAAAGCATCACTAGGAACAAAGCTAGTGGAGGTGATGGAATTCCAGTGGAGCTATTTCAGATCCTGAAAGATGATGCTGTGAAAGTGCTGCACTCAATACGCCAGCCAATTTGGAAAACTCAGCAGTGGCCACAGGACAGGAAAAGGTCAGTTTTCATTCCAATCCCAAAGAAAGGCAATGCCAAAGAATGCTCAAACTACCGCACAGTTGCACTCATCTCACACGCTAGTAAAGTAATGCTCAAAATTCTCCAAGCCAGGCTTCAGCAATATGTGAACTGTGAACTTCCTGATGTTCAAGCTGGTTTTAGAAAAGGCAGAGGATAGTGATAGTGATAGTGAAGTTGCTCAGTCATGTCCGACTCTTTGCGACCCCACGGACAGTAGCCAACCAAGCTCCTCCATCCATGGGATTTTCCAGGCAAGAATATTGGAGTGGGTTGCCATTTCCTTCTCCAGAAGATCTTCCCGACCCAGGGATTGAACCCTGGTCTCCCGCATTGTAGGTAGATGCTTTACCGTCTGAGCCACCAGGGAAGGCCTAGGCAGAGGAACCAGAGATCAAATTGCCAACATCCACTGGATCATGGAAAAAGCAAAAGAGTTCCAGAAAAACATCTATTTCTGCTTTATTGACTATGCCAAGGCCTTTGACTGTGTGGATCACAATAAACTGTGGGAAATTCTGAAAGAGATGGGAATACCAGACCACCTGACCTGCCTCTTGAGAAATCTGTATGCAGGTCAGGAAGCAACAGTTAGAACTGGACATGGAACAACAGACTGGTTCCAAATAGGAAAAGGAGTACGTCAAGGCTGTATATTGTCACCCTGCTTGTTTAACTTCTATGCAGAGTACATCATGAGAAACGCTGGACTGGAAGAAACACAAGCTGGAATCAAGATTGCTGGGAGAAATATCAGTAACCTCAGATATGCAGATGACACCACCCTCATGGCAGAAAGTGAAGAGGAACTCAAAAGCCTCTTGATGAAAGTGAAAGTGGAGAGTGAAAAAGTTGGCTTAAAGCTCAACATTCAGAAAACGAAGATCATGGCATCCGGTCCCATCACTTCATGGGAAATAGATGTGGAAATAGTGGAAACAGTGTCAGACTTTATTTTGGGGGGCTCCAAAATCACTGCAGATGGTGACTGCAGCCATGAAATTAAAAGACGCTTACTCCTTGGAAGGAAAGTTATGACCAACCTAGATAGCATATTGAAAAGCAGAGACATTACTTTGCCAACAAAGGTCCATCTAGTCAAGGCTATGGTTTTTCCAGTGGTCATCTATGGATGTGAGGGTTGGACTGTGAAGAAGGCTGAGCACCGAAGAATTGATGCTTTTGAACTGTGGTGTTGGAGAAGACTCTTGAGAGTCCCTTGGACTGCAAGGAGATCCAACCAGTCCATTCTGAAGGAGATCAGCCCTGGGATTTCTTTGGAAGGAATGATGCTAAAGCTGAAACTCCAGCACTTTGGCCACCTCATGCGAAGAGTTGACTCATTGGAAAAGACTCTGATGCTGGGAGGGATTGGGGGTAGGAGGAGAAGGGGATGACAGAGGATGAGATGGCTGGATGACATCACTGACTCGATGGACGTGAGTCTGAGTGAACTCCGGGAGTTGGTGATGGACAGGGAGGCCTGGCGTACTGCAATTCATGGGGTCACAAAGAGTTGGACACGACTGAGTGATTGAACTGAACTGAACTTTCAAAAAAAAATTTATCCTAGCATTGCACTATTTACATGTTGGCAGGAGCCCCAGGACCTTGTGGACATATTTCTGTTCCCCTTGGCTTCCTCCCACCTCCCTCCCATAGCTAGCGTGAGATGCCCATGTCTGGCATCTCATCGGGTAGTCACAGCTGGTATCTGTACAATAATGGAAGGGGCCATGTGGATGCTCTGTCCACAAGAAGACCAGCCAGCCTGGGCGGAGATGGCCCACGTGGTGTGGGTGTTTTGAGTACTGGGAGAACAAAGTATCCGCAGGACAGCTCAGATCATCAACTGAAGCAGAGTCTAGAATAGGTAGTATCCTGGTGTCCCCACTTTGTGTTTTTTGTTTGGTTCATTTTTTGGAGGTTTTTAAATATTTATTTTATTTTTGGCTATGCTGGGTCTTCATTGCTGCGTCAGCTTTTCTCTAGTTGCAGCGAGTGGGGACCTACTCTCCAGTTGCAGTACATGGATTCTCATTGCAGTGGCTTCTCTTGTTGTGGAGCACTGGCTGTAGGGCACGTGGGATTCAGTAATTGCAGCTCCTGGGCTCTAGGGCACAGGCTCAGCAGTTGTTGCACGTGGGCTTAGTTGTTCTGCGGCCTGTGGGATCTTCCTGGATCAGGGATTGAACCCGTGACTCCTGCATTGGCAGACGGACTCTACCACTGAGCCACCAGGGAAGCCCTGTTTGTCTGTTTTTAAATATTTATTTATTTGGCTGCGCTGGGCTTAGCTGAGGCACTTTGAGTTTGGATCCTCTTCCTCCAGGATCCAAGCACAAACACTGATTCTAAATGCCCAGGCCCTAAAGGGCATAAAGAAGCAGAGTGGGTCCCCAGGTCAGTCCCGGTTGGAAAGGTTGGACTAGTTCCCTGGAACCTATGAGACGCTGCCATCCTCCAATGCCCCTGAACCCTTTTGAGCCTGTTTTGGTTTCGACCCTTCGTCACCTCCTTATTCGATAACTAGCTCTATTTATTTGTTCTATTGTGTTCCACATGAATTGTGTTGCCATCATCACTATCATCAGCATCTTCAGCCCAGTCATTAAAGCCACTGGTCTTAGAAGCTGCACGTTCTGGTCTGGCCCTGACCACCACTGCCCGACTGCACCCTTGACCCTTTCACTTTATTGCTCAGCCTCTTCCCAGGGCTGTTGGAAGCTAGAGTACTGAACAAAATGTCAGTGATTGTATTAGTCATCTCAGCCTACCAGAACAAAATGCCATAGACCAGGTAAGTTAAGCAACAGAAATTCATTTCTCACTGTTGTGAAGACTAGAAGTCCAAGAAGCGGTCAGCAAACTGAGTTTCTGGTGACAATTCTCCTCCTGGCTTGTGGATGGCCACCATGTGCTCACATGGCAGGGAGAAAGATAATGAGTTTCCTTGTGTCTCTTCTTGTAAGGATACTAATCATACAGGATCAGGGCCCCACCCTTATGACTACAGTTCAGCTCAGTTCAGTCGCTCAGTTGTGTCCGACTCTTTGCGACCCCATGAATTGCAGCACGCCAGGCCTCCCTGTCCATCACCAACTCCCAGAGTTCACTGAGACTCACATCCATCGAGTCAGTGATGCCATCCAGCCATCTCATCCTCTGTCATCCCCTTCTCCTCCTACCCCCAATCCCTCCCAGCATCAGAGTCTTTTCCAATGAGTCAACTCTTCGCATGAGGTGGCCAAAGTACTGGAGTTTCAGCTTTAGCATCATTCCTTCCAAAGAAATCCCAGGGCTGATCTCCTTCAGAATGGACTGGTTGGATCTCCTTGCAGTCCAAGGGACTCTCAAGAGTCTTCTCCAACACCACAGTTCAAAAGCATCAATTCTTCAGTGCTCAGCCTTCTTCACAGTCCAACTCTCACATCCATAGATGACCACTGGAAAAACCATAGCCTTGACTAGATGGACCTTTGTTAAAAAAGTAATGTCTCTGCTTTTCAATATGCTATCTAGGTTGGTCATAAATTTCCTTCCAAGGAGTAAGTGTCTTTTAATTTCATGGCTGCAGTTACCATCTGCAGTGATTTTGGAGCCCCAAAAAATAAAGTCTGACACTGTTTCCACTATTTCCACATCTATTTCCCATGAAGTGATGGGACTGGATGCCATGATCTTCGTTTTCTGAATGTTGAGCTTTAAGCCAACTTTTTCACTCTCCACTTTCACTTTCATCAAGAGGCTTTTGAGTTCCTCTTCACTTTCTGCCATGAGGGTGGTGTCATCCGCATATCTGAGGTTACTGATATTTCTCCCGGCAATCTTGATTCCAGTTTGTGTTTCTTCCAATCCAGCATTTCTCATGATGTACTCTGCATATAAGTTAAAAAAGCAGGGTGACAATATACAGCCTTGACGTACTCCTTTACCTATTTGGAACCAGTCTGTTGTTCCATGTCCAGTTCTAACTGTTGCCTCCTGACCTGCATACAGATTTCTCAAGAGGCAGGTCAGGCGGTCTGGTAGTCCCATATCTTTCAGAATTTCCCACAGTTTTTTGTGATCCACACAGTCAAAGGCTTTGGCATAGTCAATAAAGCAGAAATAGATGTTTTTCTGGAACTCTCTTGATTTTTCCATGATCCAGCGGATGTTTGCAATTTGATCTCTGGTTCCTCTGCCTTTTCTAAAACCAGCTTGAACATCAGGAAGTTCACGGTTCACATATTGCTGAAGCCCAGCTTGGAGAATTTTGAGCATTACTTTACGAGGGTGTGAGATGAGTACAACTGTGCGGTAGTTTGAGCATTCTTTGGCATTGCCTTTCTTTGGGATTGGAATGAAAACTGACCTTTTCCAGTCCTGTGGCCACTGCTGAGTTTTCCAAATTGGCTGGCATATTGAGTGCAGCACTTTCACAGCATCATCTTTCAGGATCTGAAATAGCTCAACTGGAATTCCATCACCTCCACTAGCTTTGTTTGTAGTGATGCTTTCTAAGGCCCACTTGACTTCACATTCCAGGATGTCTGGCTCTAGATGAGTGATCACACCATCGTGATTATCTGGGTCGTGAAGATCTTTTTTGAACAGTTCTTCTGTGTATTCTTGGCACCTCTTCTTGATATCTTCTGCTTCTGTTAGGTCCATACTATTTCTGTCCTTTATCGAGCCCATCTTTGCAGGAAATGTTCCCTTGGTATCTCTAATTTTCTTGAAGAGATCTCTAGTCTTTCCCATTCTGTTGTTTTCCTCTATTTCTTTGCATTGATCGCTGAGGACGGCTTTCTTATCTCTTCTTGCTAATCTTTGGAACTCTGCATTCTTTCCTTTTCTCCTTTGTGTTTCACTTCTCTTCTTTTCACAGCTATTTGTAAGGCCTCCCCCGACAGCCATTTTGCTTTTTTGCATTTCTTTTCCATGGGGATGGTCTTGATCCCTGTCTCCTGTACAATGTCACAAACCTCAGTCCATAGTTCATCAGGCACTCTATCTATCAGATCTAGGCCCTTAAATCTATTTCTCACTTCCACTGTATAATCATAAGGGATTTGATTTAGGTCATACCTGAATGGTCTAGTGGTTTTCCCTACTTTCTTCAATTTAAGAATTTGGTAATACGGAGTTCATGATCTGAGCCACAGTCAGCTCCTGGTCTTTTTGTTGTTGTTGTTGACTGTATAGAGCTTTTCCATCTTTGGCTGCAAAGGATATAATCAGTCTGATTTTGGTGTTTACCATCTGGTGATGTCCATGTGTAGAGTCTTCTCTTGTTTTGTTGGAAGAGGGTTCTGACAGAATATGGTCCACTGGAGAAGGGAATGGCAAACCACTTCATTATTCTTGCCTTGAGAACCCCATGAACAGTATGAAAAGGCAAAATGATAGGATACTGAAAGAGGAACTCCCCAGGTCAGTAGGTGCCCAATATGCTACTGGAGATCAGTGGAGAAATAACTCGAGAAAGAATGAAGGGATGGAGCCAAAGCAATAAGAATACCCAGCTGTGGCTGTGACTGGTGATAGAAGCAAGGTCCGATGCTGTAAAGAGCAATATTGCATAGGAACCTGGAATGTCAGGTCCATGAATCAAGGCAAATTGGAAGCGGTCAAACAGGAGATGGCAAGAGTGAACGTCGACATTCTAGGAATCAGCGAACTAAAATGGACTGGAATGGGTGAATTTAACTCAGATGACCATTATATCTACTACTGTGGGCAGGAATCCCTCAGAAGAACTGGAGTAGCCATCATGGCCAACAAAAGAGTCTGAAATGCAGTACTTGGATGCAATCTCAAAAATGACAGAATGATCTCTGTTCATTTCCAAGGCAAACCATTCAATATCCCAGTAATCCAAGTCTATGCCCCAACCAGTAACGCTGAAGAAGCTGAAGTTGAACGGTTCTATGAAGACCTACAAGACCTTTTAGAACTAACACCAAAAAAAGATGTCCTTTTCATTATAGGGGACTGGAATGCAAAAGTAGGAAGTCAAGAAACACCTGGAGTAACAGGCAAATTTGGCCTTGGAATATGGAATGAAGCAGGGCAAAGACTAAGAATTTTGCCAAGAAAATGCACTTATGACTTCATGTAATCTCAATTATCTCTATATAAGGACTTCCCAGGTAAAGAACTTGCCTGCCAATGCAGGAGACATAAGAGACTCAGGTTCAACCCCTGGATAGGAAAAACCCCTGGAGGAGGGCATGGCAACCCACTTCAGTATTCTTGCCTGGAGAATTCCATGGACAAAGGAGACTGGCAGGCTACAGTCCATAGAGTCACAAAAGAATCAGGCATAACTCATCTACACACACACCTCTGTATAGGTTCTGCTCCAAATACAGTCCTTTTGGGGTTAGGGCTTCAAGTTATGAATTTTGAGGGGTCGCAGTTCAGTCTATAGCACTGATGATAGAACCATGAGGACTCCTCCATCTCCAGGAGGACAACATCTTTTTCCAGAGGTAGCCAGTGACCTGAGTTATCCTTTATGGAGCCTGATAGGGCTGTTGGTTCTCTGACTATGACTTGCCCTGAAGAGGTTCCTTCATGTCTATAGAGCACCCACTGTGGCCCAGACTGGCATCTCTAGCTCCCTTCTTCCCCCTCCCCACCACCCCAGTCCCAGCTTAGACCCTGGGAAGACCAGCATGGGCAAACCAGAGTCACCCCAGAGCACTCCTTCCTGAGTCAGAACCTAGACCACAGCCCTCACCCCAGGTCCCGAGTCCTGGAGTAACCCTCTCTACTCACATTCCAATATAACAAGTGCTACTTGAGCACCTGCTGTATGCACAGACCTGCCATGATTGCCATCATTTTTGGTCCCTGGATGTGGTCTGAGCTGACACCCCTGCCCACCTGAGCCTGGACTGACTCTACTGCTGAAGAAGTAAAATGCTTCGGGGCTCACCTGCCCTACTCCCAGAGGCCCCCAGCTCCTGTCCTATTGCTAAGGCCCAGAGCATTAACTCAGCCCATGGGTGGGGGTGATAGACCAGGTGCCAGTCACCCTCACCACCCTCCCTCCCTGGGCAACTTCAGTTTAGCATTTTGAGGAGGTTCCACTGTGCTGCTAATTCCTAACAAGGGCACTAACTTCTGGATGTTTACTTGATGACTTTGATTGAAATGTGAAACCACTCAAAGATGAGTAACTGAAACCTCCCTGCCTGAGTTTACAGGATTAAGACTTGTGGGGGAAACAGAGCCTCCTCCCTTTCTTTCGCCCAAGAGATGACTCAGGCTTTGGTCCTCTGGGCAGGAACATGGAGGTCTCACATGTGACCCACAGCTTTTCTCACCTCTCCCTCCTCCTGCCCAGAGCTGGAGCCTCCAGCCTTTGGGGTGTCCCTTGCAATCCTCTCTGTCAGCCCCAACTGTGAGGCACTGGGCCTTGAGAAGGCAGTGATGAGCAGGACAGGCATGGCCCTGCCATCTAGGAACTCTGTTCTGTGACCACACTGGTTCAGCGTCCCAGGACCTTGGCTGCCAGAGCTGGGTGAGACCTTCCACTGACCCAGCTCAACCTTCACTTTACAGAGGTTACGGAGCAGGGCTGCTCCCCAACCCTACTCCCAGCTGTTGTCCCATAACTAGAGATCACTCACCCATGGCCTAGGCCAGAACCCCTTCCCCTACCCCTACAGAAAGAGAGACAACAATGACCTGGGACCCTGTCTTTATCCCCTGGGGACACCCACTACCACGCCATGATCCTTGACCCTCCCACCCACCCAAAGTAGTTTCTTAGTAGTCCTGGCTGAAACTGCCACCATCTTCCACACATCCAGGTGTAAGCTCCTCACAGTCAGCGCTTCTCCCTGCTCAGGCAGCCTTTGCTGGTGACTCCAGGGTGACAGCTAAAACCCAGGTGGGATTCACGACGGGAGCACCCAGAGCCTACCTCCTTGGTCGGCCATCATCTCCAACAGTCCCTGGGACTTAGGCCTTTCTGTGGGGGAAGAGAAAGAAAGACGTGCATTTGAACCCCTGCTCTGCCCTTATTTCTTTGTGCCCTGGACAATGAGATAATAGCTACTCCCTTCATAAGGCCATTATGGGTATTAGATGACGTAATCCATGTAAAACCCTCAGCACCAGGACGGGTACATACCGAGTGTTCAGATCACGTGAGTTCTTTTCTCAGCCTCCTGTAGGTGGCCCACAGGCCCTCGGCAGGTTCTGGCAGACGGCAGGCGTCACTGAGTGGCCCACCAGGCTGGGAAAGGCTGGCTGGAGGAGGAGCCTTCAGAAGGCTTCAGGCAGATGCTTCCAGGAGACCTCCAGCTCTTCAGAGCCCCTGGGACAGTCTGTGAGGGCATCACCTCTTCCCTGGGCCTCTGGCAGCCTGGCAGAGCCTGCACTCTCCTCACAGGTCAACTTCTGGCCCGCCGGGCTCAGCTCCTCCCTGCTCCTTCTCTGTCATTGTGTGTGTGTGGTCCTCAAAAATCACCAGGAGATGGGGGAGGGACTTTACTCTTCACTGCAGGCCCTCCTTCCTCCTCAACTTCTCAGCCCCCTGCCCCGCCCTTCCCTAAGGCTTTGACCCCATTCCTCTTCTGCTTCCCAATTACAGAATGGCTTCCCCCCTTCTAGAAGTGGGGTGAACGTTGTTACTCAGTTGCTAAATCATGTCTAACTCTTTGTGACCCCATGGTCTGTAGCATGCCAGGCTTCCCTGTCTTTCACTCTCTCCCAGAGTTTGCTTAAGTTCGTGTCCATGTCCATTGAGTTGATGATGCTATCCAACCATCTCATCCTCTGTCACTCCCTTCTCCTTTCACCTTCAATCTTTCAGGGTCTTTTCCAGTGAGTCAGTTCTTCACACCAGGTGGCCAAAGTATTGGAGTTTCAGGTTCAGCATCAGTCCTTCCAATGAATATTCATGTTTGATTTCTTTTAAGATTGACTGGCTTGATCTCCTTGCTGGGGTGAACGAAGTGAAGTGAAGTGAATGAAGTCACTCAGTCATGTCCGACTCTTTGCAACCACATGGACAGTAGCCTACCAGGCTCCACCATCCATGGGATTTTCCAGGCAAGAATACTGGAGTGGGCTGCCATTTCCTTCTCCAGGGGATCTTCCCAACCCAGGGATCAAACCCGGGTCTCCTGCATTGCAGACAGACACTTTACCGTCTGAGCCTCCAGGGTGAATATTGTTTCTTAAATCCAAAAGGCATCCATGGAAGTAGAGCTTAGGTGCAGCAGAGCCCAAGTGGGCCAATGGCAGCCACCAGGGAAGCCAGCAGGTTAGAGAAGGTGGTGGTCAGATAGCTAGGCCAGTGGGGGTGGGAGCTAGTGTGAGATGGGCCTATGGTGCACTATGTCTGTATGAGGTGGTGGTGGGAGGCCGCAGGAGGGGAGAGGGAGAGACCAGAGGGGAAGGAAAGTGGGAGCCACCGCAGATGTCTGAGTGAGAGATGATGGGGCCTGGTAGGCAGCAGTGGCTGTGGGGATGGAGCTGTGCAGGGTCTTTGAGCAGATCCAGTACTGAGGATCCTGGAGGGGAAGGCTCAATGCTACAATGGCTGGGCACTGGGGGCACAGAGATGAGGAGTGGGAGCCCCAGAAGGGTGAAGGAAGTAAGCACTGCTGGGCTCCCTGTTGCTGCTGCTAAATCACTTCAGTCGTGTCCAACTCTGTGCGACCCCATATATGGAAGCCCATCAGGCTCCCCCGTCCCTGGGATTCTCCAGGCAAGAACACTGGAGTGGGTTGCTATTTCCCTCTCCAATGCATGAAAGTGAAAGTGAAGTCACTCAGTCATGTCCGACTCTTAGCGACCGCATGGACTGCAGCCTACCAGGCTCTTCCATCCATGGGATTTTCCAGGCAAGAGTACTGGAGTGGGGTGCCATTGCCTTCTCCGACCTTCTCCAAAGCAGTATCAGTCCCATAGTATCCAGATTTTCTCTAGTGAACAGGTAGGATTTTTATGAGCAGAAAAAAAGAAAATCAACAAAGTCATTTCTAGTAAAGAAAAGTAAAAGCATCCTCACCCTTTCTTCACTTATATATTATCTACAGGACATCTGTTTCTTACCAAAAAAAAAAAAAGTCCCCATAGGATTATGGAAGAAAAGGCAAGATGAAAATGTCTTCTATCTAATTTGTAGCTAAAGTGTAAACACCTGAAAAAGATGGAAAGGAGAGTTGGGGGTCCAGGCCTCCCCTTTCACCATGGTGGGCCCCCCAGCTGGATCAGATGGGCCTCAGGTGGCCACACCTGCTCTGCTGCCCTGGACAAAACCACCAAGCTCTGCTTCACAGAGCAAAGTCATGAGTAATGAGTCCCGGCCATGGCCGGCCGGGCTGAGCCCAGCAAAGGTGGCCAGACTTAGTGAGGGAGGCAGTCACAGCCTTCCTCTGCCCCCCCCATCAGGGGCTCCCCTCCCTCAGGGCGGGAGAAGTAGGTGGTAGGGGCAGTGCAAGCAGCACTGAGGCCAGGCCAACACCAGGGGTGGTGGGAGCAGGAAGGGAACCAACCCCAAGGCTGGCGGAGGAGGCTTTCTGAAAGAGCAGACTCCTGGGCTGCCTTGAATGACAAGTACACAGTGACCAAGGGAAGGTCTGGTGACTGGTTTGGCACAAAGGTGCTGAGGCATGAGAGCGTGTGACATGAGACTAAAGAGAATGAAAACGTCAGTGCTTTGGTTTGACTGGAACATAGGGTGTGTGAAGAGAATGACTAAAGGCATCAGTAGGGGCCATCATAAGAACTTGTATGCTGGCAAGAGACTTTGGGCTACCAGGGTAATAGGGAGCTCTTGATTGATGGGCAGTGAGCGAGTGGGACTAACATGGTTCATTTTCCATTTCCGAGAGGCCACAGTCCTGAGAAGTTTTCTTTTCTTTTTTTTTTAATTTTATGTATTTATTTTGGTCTGTGCTGGGTTTTTTTGCTGAGTGGGCTTTTCTCTAGTTGAGGCAAGTGGGGTCTACTCTCTAGTTAAAGTGCACAGGCTTCTCACTGTGGTGACTTCTGTTGCAGATCATGGGCTCTAGAGCACAGGCTCAATAGTTGAGGCACAGAGGCTTAGTTGCTCCGTGTCTCTGGGATCTTCCACGATCAGGGGTCAAACCTGTGTCTCCTGCCTTGGCAGGTGGATTCTTTACCACTGAGCCACCAGGGGAGCCCTGAGCAGTATTCTAGGCCACATGTCATGACCTACCAGGACTTACCAGGAGGCTGAAGATGAGTTTGGTGTGTGGACTAGCTTTCTATTGCTGCTGCAACAACTTACCACAAAGTCAATGGCTTAAAACAACAGAAACTCATTTTGTTATAGTTCTGGAGGCCAGATATCTAAACTGAGTTCTGACAGGAGTGGGACTGAAATCAAGGTTTCCACATGGCTGACTCTTCTAAAAGTTCCAGTGGAGTATCTGTTCTTTGCCTCCCCAGTTTCCAGCAGCTGCCTGCATTCCTTGGTTTATGGCTGCATCACTCTCTTCTCTGTTTCCATGGTCAAATGGACTCCTCCTCTTCTGTGACACATCTCCTCTGCCTCTCTTTTAAGGACAGTTATGGTTACAGGGGGGCCAACCCAGATAATCCAAGATAATCCTCCCTCTTCTTAACTTAATTTCATTGGCCTAGTCCCCTTTTCAGTATAAAGTAACACTCACAGGTTCTCTTACTTACAAAACAAAAACACACTCACAGACTGAAGAGAATGAACTTATGGTTGCCAGGGGGAAGAATGGGGGGAAGAGATAGTTAGGGAGTTTGGTATGGACATGTATACACTGCTATATTTAAAATGGATAACCAAAAATTGCCTACTGTATAACACAGGAAACTCTCCTCAATGTTTGGGAGAGAATGGATACATGTTTATGTATGACTGAGTCCCTTCTCTGTTCACCTGAAACTATCAGAACACTGTTAATCAGGTATAAAAAAAAAAGTGTAAAATGTTAGTCACTCAGTCGTGTCCAACTCTTTTCAACATCATGGACTGTAGCCCACCAGGCTCCTCTGCCTATGGAATTCTCCAGGCAAGAATACTGGAACAGGTTGCTATTTCTTCTCCAGGGGAATCTTCCTGACCCAGGGATCAAACCCACATCTCCTACATTGCAGGCAGGTAGGTTCTTTACCATCTGAGCTACCAGGGAAGCCACCCAATACAAAAAAAAGTTTTTTAAAAAATTCACAGGCTGTGCATCTCCAGAGACTAGGACATAGACATCTTTGATGCGTTATTCCTTCTATTATAGTGTGTCATTTATCAAGCACCTGAGTGCCAGGCTCCAGGGTGGGGACTCAGTGGTGGACAGGCAAATACAGTACCTGCCCCTGTTGAGTCTTGGCACTGATGCAGAGCCCTAAGTCTGCCTTGTGTGTGGAGCTGGGAGATACCCATGACCACCTCTAGATGTTTCTCTGAGCACCTGGGTTGACTGTCAAAGTGTTCACATAGACAGTAAGAGCAAGTATTAGTGATGGGCTGGATGTAGAGAGTATATTCAACATACTTTGAAATGTTGACCTGATATACTTTGAAATCTGTGGCATTGACACTGATCAGTCAGAAGAAACTTGGGGCTGGAGCAGAGTCCTCACAGACTCCAGCTGTGCCAGTGGTTAACCCTTCAGTTGCTGCAGCATGGGGAGGTCCAGAGGTCCTAGAGGAGAGGTCAGGGTAGCTGGGGTGGCTTAGTCCAGTGGCTATTCATTAACTAACAGGGAAATATTTAGATGTTGTTCACTCAGTCGTGTCCAACTCTTTGCAACCTCATGGACTACAGCACATGATGCCTCCCTGTCCTTCACTATCTCCTGGAGTTTGCTCAGACTCATGTTCACTGTGTCGATGATACCATTCAACCATCTCATCCTCTGTCGCCCCCCTTCACCCTTTACCTTCAATATTTCCCAGCAACAGGGTCTTTTCCAATGAGTCAGCTCTTCACATCAGGTGGCCAAAGTATTGAAGCTTATATGCAAATAGCTTAACCCACTAATATGGCCTTTCTGGTATCTAGTATCTACCTCCAGGCTCTCTGCTCTGGGTGGGGACATTCAGGAGTTCATTTCAAATTTGTTGAAATTGATGTGGCCATTGGGCAGGGGTCTGGGAACAGAGGTTTCTAGAACTAGGGAGGGGTGTGTGTGCACAGTGGAGGGGCTGGCATCCCGACCACCCCAATCCTAATACCTGGAAGAAATCATCATTGAAACTGGCTCTTCTTAGGCATTGAAGGAGTGTGAACAATACTATCACCTTCTTTTTTCCCCTTAACTTTTCCCTAAGCATTTCTGTATTTTTCTTAAAAGCCCTCTTATTACAGAATAAAATGTACCCTTCATCTAACTATGTTTGCCAGAGCCAGCTCACAAGGCTGCAGATCTGTTCCTGGGCTGACTCCTTTGTTCTCTCCCTGAGACTCTCTAGGGCTGGAGGGGACCTCGGGGCTGCAGGCTTCAGTCACTCTGGGTGTAAGGGGAGGGAGAGGTTTCCACCGTCTTCCATTCCAGCACCTAGCTGAATGTTCAGCAGGTGATAAAGATTCAGACAAAAGAAAGGAAATGAAATTCCAGCCGATTCCCTTGGAAGGAGGGACAGAAATGGCAAGCTTGGTGAGCTAAGTAAAAGCAGGAAGTTTCCACCCACTGTGTTGCTAAGTAAACTGAGATCCTGGGCTGTCCTGATGACTCAGTGGTAAAAAATCCACCTGCAATGCAGTAGGTGCAGGAGACTTGCGTTCGAGCCCTGGGTGGGGAATATCCCCTGGAAGTGGAAATGGCAACCCACTCCAGTATTCTTGCATGGAAAACCCCATGAACAGAGAAGCCTGGTGGGCTACAGTCCACAGGGTCATGAAGAGTCTGACATGACTAAGCATACACACATGACACTGAGATGTGGACATGACTAAATACCAAAGTGTTGAAAATGAACATTCATCTTCTGGGCCATTTTAGGTGCAATCTTATGTCTTCTCTACATTTGTCTATGCCCTGCATTCATCCTAAAATAGTCCTCAGCATGCACAAGTCAGCCTGCCTCAGCACAGTTTCTCCGCACACTACCCTTCCATAGTCATGTACAGATGTGAGGTGGACCCTAAAGAAGGCTGAGCATGGAAGAATTGGTGCTTCCAAATTGTGCTTCTGTAGAAGACCCTTGAGAGTCCCTTGGACAGCAAGGAGATCAAACCAGTCAATCTTAAAGGAAATCAACCCTGAATATTCATTGGAAGGACTGAGGCTGAAACTGAAGCTCCAGTACTTTGGTCATCTGATGCGAAGAGCTGATTCACTGGAAAAGACCATGATGTTGGGAAAGATTGAAGGCAGGAGAAGAAGGGGGCAACAGAATACGAGATAGCTGGATGGCATCACTGACTCAATGGACATGAGTTTGAGCAAACTCCAGGAGATCGTGAAGGACAGGGAAGCGTGGTGTGCTGCCATCCATGGGGGTCACAAAGAGTCAGATATGACTTAATGACTGAACAACAACAACTCCAACTATTGTTCAGCAAGAAGAGCCCAGACAGTTCATGATCTATGAGAAAAGCTCTCGCATATGTTGACACAGCCTTTGTCATGCTGCTGGGGTGAGGCCTGAGAACCTATCTCCTGGCACATTGTGCACTAGTTGCTGTGGGCAGGGCTCACCTTGGATCCAAGGACAGTGCCTTGCATTGGTAGCACTCAACACGCATTCACTCAACAAACATTTATCAAGTGCCTCCTGGCAACAAGAGAGCAAATAAGAAGCAGAAGCAAACAAAGTCGCTGCCCTCCTGGAACTTATTTTTTAGAGAGAGAGGCAGCCATAAACAAGTGAAGAAATGGTAGTGAAGGGGCAAGTGCTATCAAGAAAACTCAGGCTGGAGAGGGAGTGGGGCCATGGGCTGTGCTGCGGTAGATGGGGAGCTTAGGAAGTTCTTTCCAAAGAGGTGACATTTCAGTGGAGATCTTAGCAAAGTCAGGAAGGGAGCTGTGATAATACCCGGGGAAATGTAGTCCAGACAGAGAAGCAGCAAGGGCAAAGGTCACCAATAGGAGAATGCTCGCAAACTACAACATGCCAGGGAGACCAGTGATCCCAGGAACAGTGAATGAGAACAGGGGACCACAGAGGGGCAGTGGGATGACAATGATAACAGCATGAATGAAAGAATGAATGAGGCTCAGGAGAACAGAATCTAAATATGGGCCTTGGGCCACCTATATGATCTTAAGCAGGCCACTCTAGCCCTCTGACTCCCACCCACCACGTTAGAAAGAGAATCATCATAGGTGCCCAACTCATTGAAATGAGAATTATGCTGCCCAAAAAGCCCAGCCTAGGAATTAAGAGGACTTGATCAGGAGTCCCACTTCTGCTTTGTAAGTGAAAGGATCATTTCACCTCTTTGAGCCTCAACTTTTCTCTTCTGTAAAGTGAGAATCATGACCCTGCCAAACTCAGACTGTTATGGTCTGAATCAAATTACATGGTCCATGTGAGAAGGGCTTGTAAATCTCATATGTCAGACAAGTGTGTGTTAATCGCTCAGTCGTGCTGAACTCTACAACCCCATGGACTGTAGCCCGCCAGGCTCCTCTGTCCATGGGATTCTCCAGGCAAGAATACTGGAGTGGTTTGCCATTCCATTCCCAGGGGATTGTCCCAACCCCAGGAATTGAATCCAGGTCTCCTGCACTGCCGGCAGATTCTTTACCACCTGAACCACCAGGGAGGCCCTGTCGAATAAATAGAGGGGTTTTTTTAATACTCGATGGCAAAGGAGCCCTGAGATTCCCAGTGCAGAAGGTCTCACTGCCCCCTCAGCTCCTCCTAGGGCAGCTCGTCCTGTTCAGTTCTTGCCCTCAGTGTTCTCCAGTTCCTGTTTGTTCCTTGACCCCTGTGTCCTCCATCATTCGGCGTCTCCCATTTGTCCTATAGAAAATGTGGTGCTCAGTCCTTAGGGGGAGAGAGAACCATCCTCCCCTCCTCCACTAACCCTTCCTCTGTACGGTGTCTTTCAACATGGACATCTGACCCTACCTCGCCCTGCTTCCAACACTCCTCTGGTTCCCCAGGCTGGTGGGCAAATATCTCAGCTCTCCCTCATGTCATACAAGGCCATCTGGCCCCCACGAAACTCTTGAACCTCCCTCTTGCCAATGTTTGGCTGCAATGAACTGATTTTAATTGCTCTAGACAGTACCCGGGCTCAGGAATCCACACATTCATATATACCATTTCCTTTGCCTGGAACATCCTCTCAAGTGCCGCCAATTCCTACCCAACTGCCTGGAGAACTCCTATTCATCCTTCAGACCCCATGCAGAAGTCTCTTGGGAGGGTAAGCTTTCCTTAATCATGTGCTCTCTCCTCCACAGATGATGTCAGCCCTTTCTTCGGCTGTGCACCCCTAGACCACATTGTCCTTATACCATGATGCTCTCGATGTGTCCATCCTGTCCGCATGCACTTCTAGGAGAGAGCACCTAGCTCATCTCTGTCAACCCAGCACCTGCCATAGGACCTGGTACACAGCAGGTGGCCACAGAACTTTTACTGAGAGATGAAATGTACTTTAAGGGACAAAGTCCCTCTGCCCTGAAACTCAATGCAATTTGTAGTGATCTGCTCAGATTGGACAAGTGTGTGCCTGGCCATCTTTTCTATCCTGATGTAGGTGGCAGCTCTGAAGTGAAAGGAAGGCCAGCCGTCTACATTCTGAACTTAGTGAATATTACAAATGACCACATTAGTGAGACAGACATTTTCAGAGGCACTCATATTGACCCATGTAAGAAAGGCTCTAAATTTAGTGCCCCCCAAAAGGACGCTGGTGAATTTGTAGCCTCACAAACGGCCCACATTGGGTAGGAAGCTGAATTCGATTTGCATGTCAGAGGAGCGATATCTGGTACCTGATGTAAGACTAATTTTATTATTAAATTATCAACACTGATTTACTGAGAAATACGGTACTGCCGGGAGCTATTTTTAACCTCCCGCCTCAGCCCCACTCAGCAAACAAATCATCCTTTGAAGGACACTGCATTTGCAAAAGTGAATTAGGTGAATAAATATCCATCTATTCATGAAGTTTCTTTATTGAGAAATAAATAAATAACAGCTCCTGAATGCCTTCATTGTCCCCCTGGCAGGTTTCCACAAGGATGACGGCTTCTGCTGAGGGTGGCAGCGAACCGTGGAAGGGGCCGCCGTGCGAGGCACCAGCCTGAGAATGGACAGGAAAGGCACCAGCCTGGGTACCCGCCTGGGAACTCTTGGGGTCCTGGCCTGGGCCAGGCCTGGGGGGATTGACGACATCTTTCCCACCTCTGGCATATGGTCTGGCTCAGCTCACCTGGAGCATCCCAACCGTCCTTAAGATGGCAAGTTCAGGCTCTGGTACCAGCCTGTGGTGGTTCTGCCACTTACAATCTCTGGGATATTGGGTGAGTTACTTACCCTTTCTGTGCCTCAGTTTCCTCATATATAAAATGGGGATAATGCTACATCTTTAGGGGTAGAGACCCCTCATGGGGTTGTTGGGAAGATTTAATGAGATAACAATGTTTAAAATCCTTAGAAAAGTGCTTGGCATATAGCCAGAGCCTAGGGAATTTTACTTATTGTATAGTCATCGTTGTTGGGACAGGGAGAAAGGCAAGACAGAGGCCATGCGACAGCTTGGAGAAGGACAGGCCTTGAAGTCAGACCTGAATTTCAACACTAGCTCCCCACTCTCACCCCCATCCAGCTGTGTCACTCTTGGCAAGCTACTCGACCTTTCTGTTCCTCAGATTCCAAGTCCATGAACTGAGTGTATTCACACCTACTTCTGCGGGAAAAAAATGAGATCGTGACTGTAAAGTGGACTGCATGGTACTGGCACCAAGTGCTCAATAAACAATGGATGGTCAGTAACAAGAGGGTTACTCTGGCTAAAATTAATGCAGTTTCTCATTCCTTCCCTAAATTCTCAGCACTCCTTTCTCCTTCATCATTTCCTCCTCTCATACAACCTGGTGCTTATCTGGGATAAAACGAGAATCAGGAACCCACCCTGAAGGAGAAAGATATGCTCAACTCACTGAACTGATAGCATCTTTATTTAAAAATGTGATGCTTTGTTTATCATGGATGGCACTGATTTTGAGGTGTTAAATGTAGCATCAAGATTATTCATCTTGATTACCGAGAAGTTTTGGCACTCCCTTAAATTTTGTGCCTCATCCTGGTCCCAGCCCTGCTTAAAACCTCCATGTAGGGAAGCAAGAAGTTACATTTGGCTAGGGAGTGAGACAGAGAGAGAGAGGTGGGCTGGGAGGCAGTGGGGCCTGTTCACAGCCTCCCAGACCACTAGCTTTGTTTGGAACTTAAAGGGCACCCTGTAAGTGCCGCGAGTCATAAGAGGTTTATGAGAGATCAGGAGCTGAGAGTGATGTCTGCCATTTGGTGGTGCCCAGACTTCCTTTGCCCTGTCCTCCTGGGATGGGAATAATGGAGAGTTAATTAGGAAAACTCTGGCTGAGCCCCTGGCCCCTAGCAGCTGCCCACAAACACCCATGGATCATTGTCAGCTAACACGGTGGAAACAATTACTTGGTGTTTGAGGGCTGGGGCCACGGGATCCCTAACTTGGCAGCCCCATTCATCCAGCAGTATGAAAGGGGGCAGCTGGCAGTGGGTGGTGAGGGCTAGTTAGCCAGCTCTCCAGAACACACTCTTTTTTTTTTTTTTTTTTTTTTTTGGTTGCGAACATTCTTCGTTGCTACATGCAGACTTTCTCCAGTTGGGGTGAGCAGGGACTTCTCATTGCAGCGGCTTCTCTTGTTGCGGAGCATGGGTCCTGGGCATGTGGGTTCAATAGTTGTGGCACACAGGTTTAGTTGCTTCATAAAATGTGGGATCTTCCCAGACCAGGGATCAAACCCATGTCCCTTGCATTGGCAGGCAGATTCTTATCCACTGCACCACCAGGGAAGCTCCAGAACACATGTCTTAAAACCAAGCTCTCATGGTCTTTAACTCCTGGAGCTCAGTAGTGGAAGCGCCTCCTCCTGTCCCTCAGCCACGTGTGTACCAGGCTAGGTGGAGGGCTTGCTCCTTTATTTCCATAAGAAGTCTTCCTCTCCAATCACTAGCTTAACAGCAGAAGTAAGACACAAGCCTAAGTTTTACCCTGTGCAGCCAGACACAACACAATGCTGATGAGAGCATAGGAGCTGGGAAGGACCCTCCAGATATGGGGACACAAGCGTGCAAGGTACTATCTGCACACTCCCAGCAGGGTCAGGGTTAAGGTTAGGGTCAGGGTTAGGGTTGGGATAGGGTTAGGGTTAGGATTGGGTTAGGGTTATAGTCGCCAATGGAATGGATGGTGGAGCCTGTGGCCAAGGTCCAAGCAAGGGCTCAGACAAATCCCACACCAGGCACATGGTACTACCAAACTCAAGGCAAGAATCCTGCAGTGCCCCAGACTCCCTTTTTCCTGCTCAGTGGCAAGGAAAACCTCGGGCTTTGTCTTATGAGAGGCTCCAGATCTCCAACCACCTCACATATTTATTGGACACATCCTGAGCTTGGCCTCATGATTTTTGCCTTTTCCATAGGGAATTCCGTGTTCTCTGATGCCAGTCACTTAGGAGTGGGCTTGTCAGAAGCTGTTATGTTCCTTGCTGGATGAGCTCACTGATAGGTGAGCTCCTTACTTCTATTTCTCTCACTATGGAGCTATTTGAATAAAGTGAGAAAGTGGTGGTTGGAGGCTTCCAGAAGCTTTGTCAACAGACCAAGAATTTTCTGTGTGAAGACTATCTTCCTAGCACCTACACAGGGCCTGGTGCACAGGTATGCATTGAATTCATGAATGATGGGTATGTAATGGATGGATGGATGGATGGATGGATGACAGATAGACAGATGCTTTAGTTGACATATACAGGGGGCTATTGGAGGGCTGGGATACATGCAGGAGAGGGGCTGCTCCAAATAGCCTAGAATAGGGGTGGGAATCTATCTGCTCACTCCCACCTCCTCATGTTTACACATCCAGACCCCACTTTGAGCAAACAAATGCCCTTAAAATCTGACTAGAAGGCCATTCCCAACATGACTGGTAACCAGCTGTGTGGCCTCAAACCAATCACTTCACTTATTTTAGCCTAGATCTCCTCTATGAGTAAACGGATAAGTAATCACTAACACACCCAGTGATCAAGGTCATCCAGAAATCAAATGGAAAGGAGCTCTCTGTAATCTCAACTTGCTGGGGACCATGGGTACTGAAGTGTCAGTACAAATGAGACAGCGAACAGCTGCCAATGCACTTTAGAAAGTATCTATCAAATCCAATCCAATCAATAAAAATGTTAAGTTGCTGCTGCTACATGTCAGGTATCTGCATATGTGTTCCCAAGGCATCTGGATTTGGGTACTTTAGGCAATTCAGGGACCCTCCTAACCTCCAGCCACTCACTCCTCCATCATCCAGCCTCAGCCCAGGACCATAGCCCACGCTCCAACCCACCCAAATACAAAACTCCAAACAGTTTCAAGGAGAGTCAGCCACAATGTACTGAATGTGTTGAGGGCAGAGGGAGTGAACTTAGAGCATAAAATCATTCCATCTTTCCAGTGTTGAGTAAAAAGGGCTTAAACTTAAGATATGGCAACATTAAAACTGATACAGTCACACCCCCTCCCACCGCCCAGTATATACCAGCACTCACATACAGACACATCCATCATACACACAAATGTCCTAGTCATTATAAACCTTCACACACACACATGCACACACACAGGTAGACAGGTTCCAGGAGACCCCTCTCACAGAGGCAAGCCCCACCCCACGCCTTTACCTATGCTGGTCCCTCCCCACAAGAATGACACCATAACCTCCTGCTGTCCCCCACCCAGGTTTCCAAGAGACAGAAGTTTCATGTTTCGTTTTTGCCTGTGTCCTGGCCCCACCCTAGGCTTAGCAAGTCCCTTTTGGTGCTGCCTCTTCCCTGCTGCAGGTGATACATGCCTCGCCCTGGGCCCTGGTGTGGCTCCTCCCATCCACCGAAAGTTCCTGCAGGACTGGGACACATCTCAGGACATCTGCACCCCAGGCCCAGCTCCATATATACATAGGGTGCATTCATGTGTTCTCAGTCACTCCATCACGTCCAACTCTTTGCGACCCCATAGACTACAGCCTGCCAGTCTCTTCTCTGTCCATGGAATCTTCCTAGCAAGAATACTGGAGTGGGTTTCCATTTCCTCCTCCAGGCGACCTTCCCAACCCAGGGGTTGAACCCAGGTCTCCAGCATTGCAGGCAAATTCTTTACTGTCTGAGCCACCAGGGAAGTCGGGTAGCACTCAATATACCTTGGGAAAATGAACAAATAACCAGCAAATGTTCGGTGTGTTAGTCTTTCCTGCTCAACCTCATTGCAAGCTCCATAAGGATGAGGACTAAACCTTATAGGGCAAACTCTGATTTAAGAGATCACCAATTCCAGGAAGTCCTCCTGATCATTCCAGCCCTTCCCAGGCCCTCTCACTTCCAGATGGAGATCCCTATGCCCAGAAAAGCCACCTGGGCAGCCTTCCCACACCCTGTAGCACTTCTGTTGTGCGGGGCAGTGTTGGGGGTTGGAGGCAGACAGATCTGGGCTTGAATCGGAAATCCACCACTTCTCATATGCAGGGTTGTAGCACAATTCAGTTAATTTCTCAAATCTTAGCACCCTCAGCTGTGAGATGGAAAAAATAATGCCCATCTTGCAGGGCTGCAGAAAGTTTAAAATGAGGTCATGCCTGCCTCCCAGCAGGTACTCAACAATGGAAGGAAATGCCATTGCTGTTACCACTGATAATTATTTTTCCTGTCACCAGTATATTAACGCATATATATGGAATTTAGAAAGATGGTAACAATGACCCTATATGTGAGACGGCAAAAGAGACACAAAGAACAGACTTTTTGACTCTGTGGGAGAAGGCAAGGGTGGGATGATTTGAGAGAATAGCATTGAAACATGTATATTACCGTATGTGAAATAGATGACCAGTCCAAGTTAGATGCATGAAACAGAGCACTCAAAGCTGATGCACTGGGACAACCCAGAGGGATGGGATGGGGAGGGAGGTGGGAGGGGGGATCAGGATGGGGGACACGTGTACATCCATGGTTGATTCATGTCAATGTATAGCAAAAACCACCATAATATTGTAAAGTAATTAGCTTCCAATTAAAATTAATTAAAAAAATTTTTTTAAGTTAAAAAAAATTTTTTTAAGTTAAAAAAAAATTTTTTTAAGTTTTTAAAAAAAGAGGGTAGCAGTCAGGTCCCCTGCAGCAGTGCTAGTTGCACGGTGGACACCCAGGTAGCAGATCTGGAATGCAACACATGGTAAAGCTGGTTTTCAGAGTCCAGAGATCAGCACGCTTCTCCCATCAGACTCTGTGCCCTCAAGCAGGGCCTGGGTCTCCCTAGCATGCACCTGGAGCCAGGAAATGAAAGAAGAAACCAGCCTTCCATAGATTCGTGAGGGCCATGTGGATCTCACAGAGGCAGAGCAGGCTTTGAAGGAGGCCACATCCTGGACAACGTGCCCTCAATGTGCCCTCTCCCGTGGGCTGAGCCCACACTCCCCCCCACCCAGCTGCAGGAGGTTTGACAGGGATTAGTCAATGTTCTTACTATGCATGGGAAGAGGGCTCAAGCCACTGGGTTGTACCCATCAGTTTGAAATCAGGCTGTGATAGAGCTGGGCCATCAATGGGAGTTTGCATATTCGTGCAACAGAGCCCTGAGATTTAGTCAGAGCTCCAGGCCCAATTATATAGGGGCTTATTAGCCTGGAGTCAACAAGGGAGTCCTCCTCCCCGGATGTGCACAGGATGATTGCATCCACATCAGCAAACAGGGACCAGGTGGGGCCATGCTCACTACGTGGGCTCTGGCTCTCAGGGAAGCCAAGGACTGAACAGTGAAAAAAATACTGGTTTGAATTCTGGCTCTGATGCACAAGCATTGAAAATGGCCATTTCACCTCCTCATCTGTGAAATGGGTGCAATTATGCTTACCTCACAGACTCCCTGAATGGACTGTAGATATGTTGGGAAATGCTCTTGGTGCCTCCTGTACCACTGGCATGCTTGTAAATGCCAGCTGTTGTCACTGAAATCCTGCTGTTTTTCATTCTAGGCAATCTTGGTTTGATGTTTCCTGAGATGTGCCAGCCTCAGGAGAAAACAGAGCAGTCCCTAATAATTATTTCAACAATACCACCTACCATCCCCAGGTTTCAAGCACTCACTCTGTGCCCCATACTGAGTTATCTCATTTAATCCCCCCAACCACCCATGTTCATGGGGTTCTCAAGGCAAGAGTACTGAAGTGGTTTGCCATTCCCTTCTCCAGTGGACCACATTCTGTCAGATCTCTCCACCATGACCCGCCCATCTTGGGTGGCCCCACAGGGCATAGCTTAGTTTCATTGAGTTAGACAAGGCTGTGGTCCATGTGATTAGATTGACTAGTTTTCTGTGATTATGGTTTCATTGTGTCTGCCCTCTGATGCCCTCTCGCAACACCTACCGTCTTACTTGGGTTTCTCTTACCTTGGACGTGGGGTATCTCTTCATGGCTGCTCCGGCAAAGTGCAGCCGTTGCTCCTTACCTTGGACGAGGGGTGTCTCCTCACTGATGCTAAAGCTGAAACTCCAATACTTTGGCCACCTGATGTGAAGAGTTGACTCACTGGAAAAGACTGATGCTGGGGAGGATTGGGGGCAGGAGGAGAAGGGGACGACAGAGGATGAGATGGCTGGATGGCATCACAGACTCGATGGACATGAGTTTGAATGAACTCCAGGAGTTGGTGATGGACAGGGAGGCCTGGAGTGCTGCAATTCATGGGGTCGCAAAGAGTCGGACATGACTGAGCTACTAAACTGAAATGAACCACCCATGTGGTAGGAGCACTGGCCCCATTTTACAGATGGAGAACGTGAGGCTCAGCAAATTAAATATCTGTCAAAGTATTGCAGAGGCAGTTTATAGTAAAGGTGGATTTGAATCCAACTTCAAAGACCATTGTTGAGTTCCACTGAATATCAGTAGCTTAGAAAAGTTGCCAGGTGCTATCAGTGAAAAAGTGACATTTTCAAACCAAATATTTAAATGCTGATAATAACCAAATTTTATCAAGAACTTTTACAGTCACAAAGAGTGACCCATGGGGTCACAAAGAGTCGGACACAACTGAGCAACTTCACTCTCTTTCTTTCACTTTCCCTTTAACATGGCTGACATCCATTAACTCATTCACTCCTTCCAGAAGTCTTATAGAATAGGTGGCATTTTATGGAAAAGGAAATAGGTGGCTCAAACAGGTTACATGATGAGCACCAGAATGAGAGGTGGCGCACTAGATTACAAGAAGTAATCTGGCCTTTGAGTCAGAGAAACAGACCAAAGCTGCAAACTTGGGCATTTCCTTGCTGTGTGATCTTGGGCAAATCATTAAACCTCTCTGTGCTTCAATTGGATCTATTTAACTTGCCAACCCTCATTTTCCTTCCTTGTTGATATCAAGCAAGATAATAAAGATAAAGGATCAGCTCAATTAAAAATAAAAAAAAAGGTTAAAACCACTTTTTTTTTTCTTTTTTATTTTCTCTTTCCACTCTGTGTTGTGACCTGGTTACTTTTAAAGGGCTGAGCTATTTTGGTACACTTGGCTGCTGCCCACTGCTCAGCCTGGTTCCAGGGCACACGTCAGATGCCCAGTGTGGCCTGGCATCCCTGTGCCTGTGTCAGTCTTTTCAGCTGGCCTGGAGTCACCAGGCATCAGAGCAGAATGCCCCGCCCTCCCACTCTCCCCTGCTTCCTTCCAAGTGCAGTGCTTGAGGGAGAGGCAGCAGCACCCAGCCCTGGACATGGGAACTCCAAGAAAGAAAGGGAGAAGAGAAGGGGGGATGGTCATTCTCCAAACCTCAGGCTGGGGCCTAGGGACACAACTGAGTAGCCGAGTGGAAGGAATTCCCTTCTATCCTGGGCCAACAGGGGCGAAACTGGGCTGGAGGGAGTTGATCTCGTTCCCTCATTCACTAATTCCCATGGGAAGAGTTGCTGGGTGTGTAAGTAACATACCAAGAGGTAGACAGTGAGAACAGAAGGAGGGAACCCACTTGAAACATCTGAAAATTAGAGACATTGTCCACATTGCTTTGAAAATAAGGCAGGATTTTCCCACATGAGAGCAGAAACCTGTATCTAAATGGAAGAACAATCCTGTTAGCAGGTTCCTCTGTTAGAGCAGGGATATCAGAAACAGCTTCCAGATCCAATGATGGAAGGTCTGTTTAACCAATCTAAATCCATCGTCTATGGGCAATGGTATGCACCTCAGGGTAAAGGGGAAAGGGTTCGGCACAAACTGCCCCTTAGCATTGTTCAAGGGCGATCATCGGAGGAAAGAGCAGGTGCAGAACTGCCAGTGTTTAGAGTTTTATATTCTTCATGAACAAATCCACGTACATGTACATTTGAAAAGTCAGGAAGAATACAAACCAAGCTGTTAACAGAAATTACCTCTGGGAAGGAGATTGCATAACGAGAGAGGGAAATTTTATTTTCTGTCTTATATTTCTGTATATTGTTTACACTTTTTGCAAGTGCAGATTGCATCTACAATTTTTCAAAAGATGTTTTCTATTCAGAGAAAATAAAAGCATCCTGACTGCAGAAGCATCAAGTGAGGGACCCCGCTGGAAGTGGGGCTACTGCCCAAGCATCCACAGAAAGCTTAGGGACATCCTGGAGGCCCTAGGGGGAGGGGACCTAAATCAGCCCAGCAGAAAACTTCCCTGGTAGTCCAGTGGTTAAGAATCTGCCTTACAATGCAGGGGACATGGGTTCAATCCCTGGTCAGGAAATTAAGATTCCACATGCCACAGAGCAATTAACCCCACCTGCCACAGCTAGAGAATCCACACATCACAACCCAAGATCCCATGTGCCACAACTAAGACCTGATGCAGCCAAATTAATTAATTAATCAATTAAAAAATTAAATCAGCCCAGAAGCCCCAGTGGGCAGTAGTCATCATTTCATGTCCATTGGATGGTTCTCCTGATCTCAAGACATGTAACTGGGGCCTTGAAGGTTGCAATAAATGCTCCTTTGTAGTCCTCACCACTCACCCAAACCTTAAGAACTCAGGGCCAGAAGTGGAGATGGATGGGGACCCACTGGTTAAAAGAGATCCCCTCTGATCCTGCTGTAAAGTCAGACACTCGAGATCTTTCTTAAATCTATCCTGATTTAATCTAATCTACCTTATTTAATTTAATCTAATTAATCTACCCTAGGCTTTCCGCATCCATCTATCCATCCACTTTACAAATATTTATTGAGCACCTACTGGTTACCAGGCACATTCTAAATCCTGGAGCTGGGGTGTGGGTTTCAGTGGTGACTGACACCGATGATAGGTCTGCCTTGTGAAGCCTGAAGTCCATGGGGAAGACAGGCAACCTGAACGTGTGCTTACAGCCTTGTGGCAAGCACCATGAAAGGAAGATCAGTCCTTAGGGGAAGGGGCATCAGGTTGAGGCTAGGAGGCTACTGGAAGTGATGTGTCAGCTGAGCCCTGAAGGAGGGGTGGGAGCTAACCCAGGGGAAAGGATTCCAAGTGCAGGGAACAGCATGACTGGTACATGAAAGAGTAAGAAGGAAGAGAGTGAGAAGCCTGGAAACAAACTGATTACACTATGAGGAGACCGCAGATACTCAGGTGGCTCCACAAAAGGTGGCTTCACCTCTGGAGTGTCTGATGGGGACCCTTGCTCGTCTCCGTGTGCCTTCCTTGTAGTCTGTCTTTGAGGTCTCACCACCCTGCCCCACCTATATTCCCAGAGTTTGATCTCCAGGCTCCAACAGACTTCAGTGCCAGTCCTGGCCCCAGCCTTGAGCAAGTCATTGTATCTCTTTGCACCTCAGTTTCCTCATCTGTAAAGTGGGACAATAGCAATACCTACTTCAGAGGGATGTGGTGAGGAAACAACTGTCTGAGCACCAATTTTTGGCACATCGTGAGGGTTCCATCCATAAAAACTGTAGTTCTGCCTGGTTGGTCACGGCCACAGTGCGTAAGTGTCAAAGTTAAGACAGGCACGTGGAGATCATTGCACTTTTCTGTTTACTTTTGGGTATTTTTCAAATTCTTGTGACAGAATTTAATTTTTTAAATGCTTCTATCATTTACTTCAACCCATGCTCCTTTGTGGAACACCCTTGTTGACTGAAGAGTATAGCAATAACAAGACTAAAACATGCCTCTAGAATTTCACATTTCCACCTGTCAACTTCATCCTCCCCAACATCCAGAAAGTCCCTGGGAGAGACCTTGCCCCCACCCCCAATCCATCCTGATTCCAGGATTTGGTTCCAATGCCAATATTAGTCTTCAAAATCAGATGAGAGAAGAAAAGATTGAAATGTTACTTCTGTTTATGTCTAGTCTAAAAAAAAGAGGGGGAAAATAAAGCATTTCTAATACTTAAAAGTGGCTTCCCTAGTGTCTCAGTGGTAAAGAATCTGCCTGCCAATGCAAGAGATGCAGATTTGGTTCCTGGGTCAGGAAGACCCCCGGGAGAAAGAAATGGCAACCCACTCCAGTGTTCTTGCCTGGGAAATCCCATGGATGGAGGAACCTAGCAAGCTATAGTCCATGGGGTCATAAAAGAGTCGGACACAACTTAGCAACTAAACAACAACGATACTTAAAGTATGGATTGAAACTGTGCACTCAAAGAATTAGCGTGCACAGACTCCCCTGGGACTCATAAAAGAACGTATTTTTGCCCAAGCTTTAGAAAAAATGGCAAGTTGAAGTGAAACACATGGATTAACCCTTGGTTTTTTCAGTTGCAGTGAGAGGAGACTTATCTCCAAACTCGGTTAGCCAGCCAGAACATACATACACTTGAATGTGGAGAGCCTTTAACGAACATAAACACAAAAAGAATTTTTAAAGTATGGCTTGACAGTGGTATACATAAATTATTCATAAGTCAAATACACATATTGGGGATGAGAATTCAAAAAATATTTGTCCGATAGGAATGCTTGGTCACTGAAGTTTAAAGCAACAATATGACCTCTCTAAGGTGTCATCTTAACTCTATGCAGAGGGGGGCCTAGATGTTTCTTCTTGGACGCCCAAAAGAGCCATCTGCTCACATAGATAGGAGGAAGATGTAGCAGATGGAATCACTTCTATCTGAGTTTCCAGGGTCGGGTGTGTATCTCACACTCTCAGGCAGTCCTGAAAATAATTAGCCACCTAGATGTGGACTTTGGGAATGAGAAAAGGACCTCTCAGCAATCAGGGACAGCCATGCTCACTTCAGCTAAATCTTCTCCACCAACAAGAGAAAGAAGGGAGAGCTATTAGAGAAGAAGGTGGTCAGTGGCCCCTAAGGAGAAGGATGGTGGTGGGGTTTCTGGGAGACACACAGGAAAACATGAGCACCAGGACTTGGTGACCAAATGGTCCTGCCTCCAGCACTGACCCCAAGACAGGAAGTTCAGCCAAATTGTCCAGGAGCCTGGGGTGTCCTCTAGGGGCAGCTGGAGTCAAAGAATCAGGCTGGTTCATCTCATCTGACTCTTTGAAGGATGCTGAGACTCCCAAAATCAGAGAAAGGAGTAAGAAATGTGTCCACCTGTGTGCTCTCCTCTCAAACACCTGGGAGCTCTGAGAGGTGAACAGGTTCCATCTATGTAGTCAGGCAGTGGCACAGCCTGGAGGTCTAAGTTCAAGTGTGGACTCAGTCTCTTACAAACTTTATGAACACAGGCAAGGCACTAGATCTCTCTGAATCCTAATTTCTCCACCTCCCAAATGGAAAGAATAAAACCTACTTCCAGGGAGATGCCAAGGTGACAATCCCAACCTAAAAACAGAAAATGGACTCAAAAGCAATTAGGGACTTAAAATGATACTTTACAACTGATTGACAATAATTCTCAAACTAACTAGAGACAAAAAGGAAAAGTGTCTGGGGCAGGTAATTTCTTTCATTTCACATGTACCCCAAGACTGATGGTACACAGAGGTGGCAGAGGTCTCCCCATCCTTTCCTCCAGGGAAAGGGAGACCTCCATGAAGATAATGGGATTGTAGACCCTGGGTCATGAGGGGTCTGCCTGGAACACAGAGAGCGTATAGATACAGGGAGAGATTGCTCCTGAGCTGGCAAGCTCTTGCCATCGGCTGCGTCCCCCGCCCGTTGCCTCATCAATCTATCATCCTCTTAGCAGCTGACACCTCTGGCAGCACCTCCCAGCATCCCGGGCATTAGAATTGCAAGAAGCCCGGCTGCACCAGGGAATACAGATGGAGGAATCTCAGATTCAAATTTGTCTAAGTATTGTGAACAACCAGACCCGGGAAAGGCGTTTCAACTGCCCTTCCACCAAAGGGAAGTGGTGGGGGTTTTGTTAGAAGTACAAATTGCTTCTTAATGCAGAGGATAAAGCTGGGCTCCGGCACCTCCTTAGAAATTCCTCCTGCTCCCAGGAAAGCCACCGCTGCATGTCAATTTTAATTTTTGAAATTTAAACCGAGGGCTTTGTGTCTAAGCTCCATCTCATCGGAGGAAGGGGAGGAATAAGTCAAAAAGGATTAGGGGCCCGCTGGGGATTGCAGATCCATAGCAATTAGACTTCATTTGGGTCTCATATATTTGGTTTTAATCGCATTTCTGGATGATACAATCGACAAGGCATCAGAAATTGATACGTACGCCACTGTAGATGGGATCAACTCTGCCCTCCCCAGTTCCTGGGCTCAGCTGGCTTTGGGTTCCACAATCACTGGGGTGGGGTGGGTGGGGAACTGCGGTTCATTTGGGCTGGAACTGGGAGGGTGATGGTTTGCATATGGATATTGTTTTCCTCCTCGATATCTTTGAGCAGTTTATGCCTAGACTTGAAGCAGATGCAATCATTGCTAATATTCAAGTGAATGACAATAAAACATTATTCAAATAAAACAAGAGCATAAAGAGGAATAGCGACAGAGACAAGACTCAAGGCAGGGGGTATAATTGTCTTTTAAATCAGAATCACAAATTTCAGCATCTTCCAGGAACTAAAGTTGAGCACATTGCAATTTGGGAGCAGACATAGAGCCACGAATATGTCACACACCACACTGACACGAGTCTATGAATATGTGTGTGTGTGCACCTGTGTAACATGGATTAGAGATGACAACCACATTATATCCACGTGGGGTGTGTGTGTGCATATCCAGTTCGACATAGGTAGCACACTCCAGGGTTGCCTCTGTGTACATATTCACATTTCTCTGCAAACAGCTGGTCAAAATGAGTTCCGTGAATACTAACAGGTTGCTAACTAGTTATTTTGTAGATAACGTACTGTTCATTGGAACGCAATAATCTAAAAACAGAACAAAAAAAGTGAAAAAACAAAAACACCATGTGGAGTGTTTTCTTAACCTGTGTGTGTGTGTGTGTGTGTGTGTGTGTGTGTAACAGTGAAGGAAAGGAAAGGGAAGGGCCAAACAAATGCAGTCAGGTTCAGAGCAGGTGCCTCATACCACCACGCACATAGAAAGACCCCCTAAGGGGGGTGTCCCACTACAAAGGGGAGAGTCTATCTCATTTACCACACACCTCTGGGTGAATTCAGGGAGTTGGATGGTCCATACAATTGCCTCAGTGTAGCAGGCAATTGACTTGGAGATTATGGACCCAGCTAGTGTAAGCTGATGTGCTGAGTGCATTACATGCCCGAGTGGGTGTGTTTCCTCAGGGATTTCTCTATTGACTTTTAGGAGATCGCAGAGATCATCTGATGGCAAATACCTCCTTCATCCCTCTCATTTTGCAGAAATGCCTCCTCTTCCCTTTCCTTCTCCAGAAACTCCAGGCCTCTACTTCCTCCCACAAGGCTAGGAAACTGAAAATCCAACCTCTGTCTTCTGTCACCCTCTAATTCTTCCTCCTGCCCTCCTCTGGTCAATTCAAGGCTGCAGCCCAGCCCGGCAGAGATGCAACCTAAAGGGTGAGAGGCTACCCTCCCATCTCCCCACATCTTTTCACCTTCCCAGGCAGCACAGACAAGGCAGTGGCTGGCAACTGGGGTAGAGATGGAGCAATTCAGGGCCCAGTTCCGGTCTTTATGTCAAGGTGAACATCTGGAGGCCTGGTCCCGGGACTAGGCTGACATAGACATCGAGAGTCCATAGTCTAGAAACATAATTTAATGCATCGCGGTAGGTCTGAGGCGGGAGTGCGGTGTAGAGATGGATTTTCTGATTGCTGGGATTCTGCTGAAGGTGGGATTTCAGCTAATGGACAGGGACATTTGCACAAGTATTTCAGGTCACAAAGAAGGACACCCCAGGGAGCTTGTGCTCGCTTTGGCCTACCTCGGTGGCCAGAGCTGGGAGCCCTCAGTCTCAGGGCTCTCGGAGGAGGAGGGGGACTGGAAGCACTCAGGCATCCCGCTGGGGCCTGTCCAGTCCAATCAGCTCTGCAAAGTCTGCGCTGCCGCCTCCCTGGCTGGGGTTTCAGGTTCACGCTCATTTCTCCACTTGGGCATCCCGCTCTACCGCCCCGGGTTGGGGCCAGGAACCAGGAGCACAGCCAGGAGCGTGGCGAGTCACAGACACACGGAGGTCGGAAGCTGGGCAGGAAGGACAGCGGGGGTGTGTCTTTTCCAACGATGTCAGGAAGTGTCACGAAGCGAGAGTGGTCCTCGCCAGGGAACAGAGCGCCCCCACGGGGATAGGGCGGGTTGAAGCCACCCCACCTCACGCTCCCTGCTCCTCTAATCCGGGTACAAAAGAAAGCCCGAGAAGGTGCTGTACTTGTTGTTATTGCCTCCGTGCGCCTTTCCGCCGTCCAGCTTCACATACACCTCGTCCCCCGAATCAAGGTGTAGCACCACGCTGTTACTGGCGTAGTCGTAGTTCTGGTCCGCATCCTGGGCGATGGCGCTGGCCCGGACCTGGGGGCAAGCCATCAGAGCGGGTGGGCTCGAATACCTCTACCTGGGCCCTTGCCCGACCCCCCACGTGGCATGCCCCCTGGCCGGCCTTCCGCCTGCCCCTCAAGGGTCCACGCTCCCACCCAGGCTCCACGCTCTCTCTCCAACTTAGCCAACTCCTTCCCTGCCCCCTAGTCTCCACAGTCGCCAGATCTGGGAAGAAGGGAGGCAGAGGGCTTCGGGGACACTGACCCAGTAGGGAAGAGGGGGAACCAGGGGCCAGGGCCAAGAAGAAGGGAGACGGGGAGGGCACAGGGGAGAATGGGGCGCACAGGGAGATAAAGAAGAATGAGGTTTCCGGGAACCCCATGGGGCTTCAGGCGGCAATGCAAACAGCAGGGGAGTGCAATTTGTGTAGTAGGGAACCCAACCTCCGGAGCTACCGGGCAAAAGCGACCAGGACGCACTGGGAGACGCGATGCTGCGGTGCGCTCCCTCCCAACGGGGAGAAAGAGACTGAGTTCTCAGGAGCTTTGGGGCGCTGGGTGGGAACGAGGGTCCGCGGGGACTTGCGAGGGTGGAGGGGAAGCGGGGGTGTCACTGACCTGGCCATTCTTGCAGAGGTCCGCCCACATGCTGGTGCCGTCGCCGCCGCGCATGAGGATGTGGTAGGTGAAGAAGTAGATGCCACGCACCTGACAGCTGAACTTGCCCGTAGTAGGGTCGTAGTGATTGCCGAGATTGGTGACCACGTCGTCGAATTTGAGCACTTCGTAGCCTTCGTGGGGGCTCTTAAGACCCACATAGAAGGCGATCTTGGGACCGCTGAAGGCGGCGCTCAACGCGCCAGTCACTTCGCCCTCAGAGTCACCGCCGCCCCCGGTTCCGCCACCCATCACCCCGACACCTCCTGCCGCGCCCGCCGTCAGCTGCAGGCCAGGTAGCCCGGGCCGCCCAGAGTCGCCCTTCTCCCCCGGGGGACCCCGGGGTCCAGGTGGGCCCGGCTCTCCCGGGGGGCCCCGCGGTCCCGGCTTGCCAGGTCTCCCCGGGTCGCCCTTGGGTCCCTGGATGAAAGGGGGCGGAGGGTTGACGCTCAGGTCCTGCATGACTTCCAGCGCGGCAGTGCTGGGTCCCGGCGGCGGAGCCTTGGCGCCCGCGGGCCCCGCACCGGGTGCGGCGGTGTAGGGGTCGCAGATCATGCGGCAGGTGCCCATCATCTCGTAGTGCGCCGCGCCGGGGGGCGCCGCCTGCAGCAGCAACGGCACGGCGATAAGCAGCCCCAGCGCCATGGCCAGGAGCACGCCGACGGCCGCCAGGCAGGCGCGGCGCCGCCGCTGCCACAGCCGGGAGGCAACCGCCACCAGCTCCTCCTTGCCGCCCGGGGAGGTAATGGTCGGGCGGCGCAGGCGGCCCCGCTCCCCGCGCTCGGGGGCGGACTCCGCGGGTCCTGGTCGCGCCCCCGACGTGGCGACCCCTTCCTCTGGGCGCGCAACTACTTCAGCGAGAGGCACCCTGGCCCAGGCGCCGGTGCCCACCGCGCTGGGACTGCTCAGGAGAGCCCCGGAGCCCAGCACGCATGGCGGGGAGCGCACAGGACGAGCCCGGCGCCCAGCGGGTCCCGGCGGCTGCGGCCAGGGAGCACTGGGTGGCAAGGCGGAGTCCCGCGAGGGCTCGCGCTGCCTCCTGCCCGGCTCGGCTGGACTCAGCAGGGATCAGCGCGCAGGGAGGGCGCTCGGGCTCCGCGGCGCGCTCTGCTCTGCTCTCCCGCTGCTCGCTGGCTGCCGCGCGGAGGGGGGACCCAGCTACCCTGACGTAAGGAGTCCGGGGCTGAGCGGCGGAGGCGGCGAGGAAGCAGCGCGCGCTGCCATCACTTGGGAGACGGCGCCCTCATGTCATCAGCCTTCTGTCCTCCTCCTATCGGGCGGCGTCCCAGGCAGAGGCGGCAAAGGCGCGGTTCCTCCTGGCGGCGCCTGGGAGCCACAAGTGGGCGCCGCGGGCTCAGCCGGGACCTAGCTTCTCAGGCACACCCACCAGAGGCCACACTCACGCGCCTCCCACCCGCCACACACTTACGGGCGCACACAGGCACGTCCACAGGGCCACGAAGACGCCCGGAATCCCGATGCCAGCAAGGTCCTTCGGGGATCACCTAATCCACCCCCTGCCTGCAAGCAGGACTAGACTTAGTCAAGGAGAATCTCAGTCCCTTAAGCCCAGGAGAGAAGAACTTTCTGAAAGCTCTTCGGAGTTACGTCTTCAGAATGGAATAAATCTCACTTCAGGGTCTTCGCACACCTAACCGGAGTACTTCAAGCTGCCAAAGAGGTACCGGAAAACCAGCCCACCAGCTCTTTTAATGACTCTGAAAAGCTGAAAACCCCCAATACAAGAGTCTACTAGCGAGACTTCCCTGGGAGTCCAGCCGTTAGGACTATGCGCTTCCACTGCAGGGGGCGTGGTTTCAATCTCTGATTTGAGAACTAAGATCCTGCCTGCTGCTTGCCGGATAGCCGAAAGAAAAAAAGAATAGACTACTCTCGACTCTTCTCTTCCACGCAAAGAATGGCCTGCCCTTGTACTCTGTATAAAGTTCATTTAAATCCAGATCCCTGGCACCCAGCCCTTGGTGGTAACCTTGGTGCACTCAGCTTCATTCCTATCCTGCCACTGCCAGGTAGATCCACAGACAGATTCCTTTGGACATTCCCAGTTTCTGGTCCTACTGACCTGGGTCGAGTTATTAAAAAAAAAAAAAAATAGTCCAAAGCCATTCTGAGCCAAAGCTGTGACACCTAATTTAGAGAATTGGGAAGACCTCCAGTTCAGAAATCAAAAGCTCTGTTTTCTGGTTCTGCTCTTGCCCTGCATATGACTTTGGGCATATTGTTTCCTGCTCCAAGCCTTCGTTTTCCTAAAAGGCAGTCATCCTGACAGGAGAATTCACCAGGATGGAATGCCTGGGAGGAAAGTCAGTGGCTGATGTCAGTGTTTGGCAGAGCCTCCGTGTCTCTGGAACGGATTCGCCTTCCTGAGGCTGTTGCTTTTGAGGAGAACATTCATTTATCAGGTATTGCGTTGTCGTGGGTTACTTAAAATTTCATTTTTTTTTCTTTCTGGTACCTCTGGGTCATTCCCCCTCTCCACTTCACATGGGTCCAGCCTCTTCCTTCATTGGTGTCTCTCCCAGGGCATAGCAGAAAATCTGGCACCTGGTAGGCCTTCACTACAGATTTGTGGAAAAGATGACTGAATCTAGCTTGAAGCAAACTTGACCCAGGTGAGAAGAGGGAGACTGGGCTCATTTATTGAGCACCTACTATGATGCATCAGGCACTTGCATGTGCTGCTTCACTTACTCCTCCCAACAGTCCTGCAGATCAGCAATCATTCTCCATTGTTCAGATGAGAAGACAGAGGGTTTAAAAGTGTGAAGTGCTTGCCCAGTCCTCTGCTCATGTAACAGAGCTGGACTTCTCCCACCTGGATAAGGGGCTCTAAGAACCTGGCAGTGAACATAGCACTGGCCATTAGCTCCCGGCCATGTTCTTTACTGGTTGGCTGGGTCCTAGGAGTCCTCTCTTCCCTTCCCTAAGGCCACCTCTAGAACTGAGGAGCCACAGTGATTCGAGGAGCTACAGTGCCTGGTTCCAGTCTTGGCTCCGCAACTTCTTGTCTTGTGTGACCTTGGGCAAATTGCTTCACCTCCCTGAGCCTCAGTCCCCATGTGTGTAGAATGGGAATGACAGATGTCCCTTTCAAGTTATCGAGATTTGTTTTTTGTTAGTAGCTAAGTCATGTCATGGACTGCATGGTCAATGCTGGAAGCAACTATGTCCAAATGTTACCTGTGATTAGCAGAGTGCTCATTACCTGTTCAGCCTCTGTGTTTCCTGTTGTTGTTGTTATTTAGCTGCTAAGTCATGTCCTACTCTTTTGCGACCCCATGGACTGTAGCCCATCAGGCTCCTCTGTCCATGGGATTTCCCAGGCAAGAGTACTGGAGTGGTTTGCCATTTTCTTCTCCAGGGAATCTTCCCAACTCAGGAATCAAACCCATATCTCCTGCACTGCAGGTAGATACTTTACCACTGAGTCACCGAGGAGCCCCATTGAGAGATTAAATGAGTTAATTAATACAAAGGCCTTAGAACAATAGCTGGATCAGTAAACGTTCACAATCATTATTAACTAATAATACTTTGGACCTCCACCATCACACTTAAGACTACTTCTCAAGTGAAATATGTGGGCAGGAAGCCCATGTATGGTGGGAAAAGTGGATTTATTTCAAAAACAGGGAGACCCTGAGATCATCCACACATCCTATCTTTCTGGAAAGCAGAGAAGGACCACACCATCTGTTCCACATTCCCCTGAGACTGCCCTGCTCTGGCTTCCTGCCCTCGATCAAGACTGTCCAGTGTTTTCAGTCACTGGTTCCACCTGGACAAACATTTTTGAGGTATACATTCAGTTTGAGTTCCTCAGCCCTGCGGACCACCATCTCCTAGTTCTAGTGCTTTTGCCCCTGCAGGATTTGGGCAGGGAAGAAGAAAGGAGGAGCAAATGTTTGCTACTCAGGCTTTTGCTTTCGCAGACCTCAGACAAAGCAACCTTTCCAGGGGATCAGCATTCCTGGAAGCAACTATAGACTTGCAGGGAGGAGGGTCATTTCCCAAGGCCAGACCTCTACCAAGGGCAGGGAAAGCAGCAGCTAGAGCAGGGGGAGAGCTGGCAGCCTCCTCCCCACCAGCCACATGAGTCATGATGAGGTCCTTCCCCTGCCCTCCCTCCCTCCCTTCTATGTGGCAGAGTTAGACAGAGTAGCCTGCTAGAGTGCTAAACACACCTTCTCATCTCCCAGCTTTTGCTCCCCCTGGAGGGACCAACATCATCATCAGTGACCGTCTTCTCATTAATATTAATTATGACCTTTATTAGCATAATACCTTCCATTTAGACTGTAGTGTTACATTTCAAGGCTCAGTAATGGCTCAATCTGCCCCAAATTGCCCTTAATAATCCAGCCTGCTTTCCTTTCACCAATATCCACTGACAGTCTACTATGTGCCAACTAACCAACTCCACCTTCTCATATCCCAAAGCCCTAGTGGTCACACATACAGTTTGACACTTGATCACACACTGTCTTATCTGCTACTTTGATGACTCTCCACCAGCAGTGAATCCCACTCTTCATTCATCAGCACTGCAGTGTCTTCAACCTGGCATGACTGTCCCCCCTCATCTGCCCTGCCTAATTATCCTTCAGTTCCCAGTGAAGTCCCTTGTCCAAAGTCTTCCCTAACCTCTTCCCAAGCAGAATTGATAATTCTTGCCTGTATACCCTTAAACTATCTTGAATGTACATACCCTGGCCATCATGTTTCATACAAATATTTCTTTATTGTTAGCCTCCCCAACCAGGGTGTGAGCTCCAGTAGGGCAGAAAATCACACCATTTATTCATTAATGCATGTGTCATTCATTTGTCCCACAAATATTTATTGTATTGTATACCAGGCACTGTGTTATATGCTGAGTGTGCAGAGGAGAACAATATAGGTGTGATCCTTTCCTTTCTTGCTCTCCTGCGAGGTCTCCTTAACTCCCTCCACCTCTTTCTACTTGTGTTATTTGAGTTTGCATCTAAACATGGCATGCCTGTGTGTTGGCTTTCTTTGCTTTCTTTAAATTAGACTTGTGAGCCAATTGGACCACAAGCTCTTTAGAGACATCATCTTGAATACACTGGCCAAACTTTTGCCCCTGTCCCCAGTGGGAAGGGCATCATGATCTGAATTCAGAGAGGTAGGCTGGGGTCACATCACACAAAGTCTTAAAGATGGGAGACACTTGAGCATGTTTATTTGCTTGTGAAAATGGCACAGTATGAAGGGAGAAACCGACAATCAAGAGAAAGCTGAGATAATCCAATACCTGAAGTTCTTAATAACTGATCCATGACAGATGCTCAATAAAAATTTTATGTTTAGCAGTAATAATATGGGCAATATTTATTGAGCACTAACCACGCTCAGGTACTCTGCCAAGAATTTTAGGTATATTAATTCTTATAATGTTCTATGAGATGTGTGTCCCTGTTTTATAGCTGAGGAAACACAGGGTGGTGGTAAATATATATTTGACAAGATATCATTTTTGTATGTAATTTTTCTAGTAGTTGATCCAGGTCATGTTGGGATTCCAGATGTGTCTCCAGATCTTAAGTGCCAACCACTAGATCACTGGCTGAAGAATTCATGTGCATTTACTTTTACCTCCCAACTAAACTGTAAGCCTCTCAAGAGCAGGGACTATTGTGAGGACATAGTAAATGTTCGGTAAACATTTCTAATACTTTCACTATTTTGTATTGTTTGAAAATTTTACTTACGTTAGCTCAAGTCATGATGTGCTCAAGGAATAAAAATTTTGAAAAGATAGTCTTTATCTATCTTTTCAGGAAGAGTAAGAAATGAGGGCAAAGAAGGAGCACCAACTTTGTCAGCCATTTAAGTTCCAGTTAGTCTTTGCAAAAACCAGAGTGATCTTCCTTATTTCCTCCCACCCTCCCTCCCTTCCTTCCTTTTCCTTTCTTCTGTCCTTCTTCCCTCCCACTCTCCCTCTCTTCTTTCCTACTTTCCTTATTCCTTCACTTATTTGCTCATTGAGTCTCTCAGTAAGAATTTTATTGAGCACCTACTATATGCAGAATGCCCTGCTGTGCCAGAGTAGGATCAGTGGGAGCATGGAATGGAGGATTCAAGATGAGGTCCTTACTAAAGAGCTTACAGACTTAGTTGGAGGGACTAACAAATAGAAAGCACCCAAGTAGTCACGTAATACATCATTTAGGTGGTATAGACAAGGGTATAGACAGGAAGAGGTTGCTAAAATCAAGGCATTGTGGCCATGGCCCTTGAGGAAGTCTGTCCCAGGATGAAGAGACAGAGAATAACCTTAAAGGACAGCTAATATTTGAACTGATCAGGTATCTAGGTGGATAATGGAGGTCAAGTCTTCTAAGGAGTGGAGAAGAGGCTTGTCTATACAGGGCAGAGGGGACTGTGCAAGGCTGGTGTAGACAATAAGCTGTACACGTTACCTTTCCCAGCAAGTCGCCCCACCACCACCTCCCTGCAAATGTTGATTACTCTGCCCTCTGGCTCTGTTTTCTTTATGAACTTTCTAGAGATATTATTGTAGGCATTACCTGTGCCTCTCTTTATATATCCAGCCCCCAGCCTCCCAATCTTCAACTGTGTTTATTGAGTGATGGCTTTGAAAAAAAGATAATGGCAATAACAGTTTCTACTCTGTGTGGGGCACTGGGCTAAGTGTTCTGTGGGGATGGGTCCCACAGCCTCTCCCAGTCCTTTCGGACAGGAACAGATGCCCCACAGCTGTGGACCAGAGAGTGGCTAAGGCTGAGTACACAGGCTCCCGCTCTTCTGAGAATCAGGGCCACCGTGACCTGAGGACTCTGTTTCTATTTCAGCTCCTGAGACGCTGAAGGGGGAGGAGGAAGAGCACTCCAGCCTCAGGCCCTGAAGATATTCAGACAACCCTACTTGAAGGCGGATGAGGAAGAGCCCACTGGGCCCATTAGCCCAGAAGCAGCAGCAACACATTTGAGTCAAGAGGGTCAGCCAGCCCTTGAAAGTGCACGCCTGACTCTCCTAGGCGAGGAGCCCAGATTATCTCTGCTTTGATGAGCTGGCCCTGGCTGCGTCTTCACAGAGCTATGGGTCTGTAGCTATCCCTCATATGTTTTCTCCAGAACTCAAGTCCCATGAAACAGCCCTAACTGCCAAAGACAGCTCTTTCCGAAACCCCAGGGAATAGTGATTTAACCTGAGGCTCCCCCACTAAGCCACAGTGTGCCAGCTATTTGGGTCACACCACCCTGCATCTCTCAATCCTCTAACAGGCATTCCAATTACTCATCAATGCAAGCAAGTATTCATTGAGTGCCTACTATGTGCAAGATATGGGGGATACAGCTGAAAGCAGAGACATCCTGTCCTTGCTGACTGAGTAAGCTTACAATTTTGGTGGATTACTTTTCCAACCTCTTCTCTTGTCTTCCTGATAACATCCACCAACATGGACTTCACCTCATCTAAGCCTGGGACTGGGGCAATACATGTGACAATCTCAGATGGCCTTTGTGGTATCCTGCTTCTCTTGAGTGTGTTTCCCCTCTGGGAGGCTGTATGTTCCTCAGGCAAAGACACTTCCATTTGGTCTCCTCATCCCCACAGGACTGATCCAGGGACTGACCACTCAATACGCATTTGTGGGATGGAGCAGAATGAAACAGGAAACCCAATGCTAGGTGGTTTTTCTCTGGGCAGCACAGCAAGCCACCAACAGCCCCAGAGGCCACCAGAGAAGTAAGTGTAGCTTCTTGCTTTTGTTTTCTTTGCAAGTTTGCTATTAATAAAGCAAGTTTGCACGTCCTGAAAACGTGCCTATGGGTTGCCAATGGAAGCAGGCTTTTGATTCAAAAATGCATCTGAGATCATAAGGATTTCTTCTAGAGGGAGACTCAGTTCTTTGTTTATGCACATGTAGAACTTGGCCATAGAGCAGGGCCCTCCTCCTACTGCACCAACACTAATGGGACAGCTAACCCAGGCTAGGAACTGAAGGTATTTCTTGGCCTTGAAGCCACAGACAAGGCAAGGCAACAAAAAATACACTGCCACAGTGTTCCTGGGACCTTAGCCATCTCTGTGAACTCCTGAGCACATGGATGTATCTTCCACTATCATCTTGCAGTGACTTCCCTTATCACCATCTTCTGGACCCTGTGTTCACTGATTTGATATGAGGGTGGGAGGGCGGGAGGGGTGTGTGTGGATGATAGTAAGTCCAGCAAAGACCCCATCTCACAGTGCAAAAATGTCCTGTGATCCTATTAAGACTGTCCTACCAGCACCTGTGTGCTTCTTGAGCAAAAGAAGTCCAGCCCCTTCTCAGGGTGCACCCGGCAGGCCTGCCGCTATCCATGGTGCTAATGGCTGTGGCTGCCAGACTTCCTTTGGCAGGAAGGGATCATGTTTCAGAAATCCAAGAATTTATTCATGTTCCCAGACTTTGATGTGAAGCCATAGCTCTGTGTGGAAATATTAGATGGTCCACACATGCCCTCTCTAACCAGGCCTCACTCCTGTGTAGGAGACTTCCCCTCTGACAAGCAGAGGGCTTGGATAGCTAAAAGGAATTGTGGGTTTTTTTCTCTCTTGTTCCCTTCTTCCTTTTTCTTGGCTATTCACTATGTACCATGATCATACACACACCAGGAGCCATAGCTGTAAATGAAGAAATCACTAACCCTCTCCAACAGTCACTTTCTCTCTCTGTCAAGAGAGAGAGAAATCAAGCACAAGATTAAAAATGCAGCTGTGACAAGCCAAAATGGCTTCTTCCAAACGCAAATAGTTTTGAGTTTGCACATTTCTTGCACGGTAAAGTGTGTGGACGGAGCACACAATGCCGGTAAGTTCAGTCAGGGAGGGCTACAGAGCTGCAAGAAGATGGCCATCTGGTGGGCCTGATTGAGAATCATCAGGAACTGGCACACCCACCCCATTCCCATCCCCCAGCCAGAGAGTCCAGCCTCAAAGTATAATCCCCCAGTGACAAAGAGTCACTCTTGGGAATAAGCAATTCTCAAAGAGTTTTCCGTGAGCTCATTCTTGAAAGGAAAAAAAAAAAAGAGTACTCTTATGTAAAATTAGTTTGGAAAACTCTGAGTAGAAAAATTTGCATGTGTATGTTTGTTGAGCTGATGCACTTTTCAGAACTTTCACTAGGCCAGTATTCATTATGCTATTTTTCCCTGACCAGCTTTGATGCACTTACTGGAGCATAGATTCTAGAACATTCTTGCTTGGATTCCAATCTTGGCTCTGCCATTGAATAGCTGTGTTGTCTTGAGCAAGTTCCTTAACCTCTTTGTGCCACTGTCTCCTCAGCTGTGAAATGAATATAATAATACCTACCTCAGAAGATTGTTGAGAAAGTTAAATGAGCTAATATATGGAGAGTCCTTAGAAGAGTGCTTGGCATGTAGTAAGCCTTAGAAAACTGTTGCCTACCCTGATTACTATCAGAGCACTGATATTTGTGAAACTTATCTGGGAAATGCTAGGTAAAGGCATTGTCTATGGAAGGTTCCCACAGAAGTGGCACACAGTCCTTTGTGAAAGCTGTTTCATTTTCTCTAGCTGGAATGTCCTAACTCAAACTTACAATGAGCCTTTGAAACAATTTAAGAGTTTCTTCCTCAGATAAGCCTTCTGTGAATCTATTCAGAAAACTACTCACTCTATAAAATCTTAAAGGAATATTGTGGGCTGGAGTTGCCTTGGATCAGAGAATTTGCCACAGTAAATTGCAATGATTATGTGTCTTTCTCCCACAATGACTATGACTCTTCAAGGGCAAGAACTTTATCTCTACGGCCCCAGCACATAGCACAATGTCTGGGACACACGTGGTGCTCATCATGGCTTAATTAATTAATCATGAATGTTTGCATGTTGCCTGGAAAGGATGGCACATGACGTCTTCCACTGCTTACTAGCACAATGACGTGAAAAGCGTAACTGTCTCATGCCTCCTCCACTTATCAGCTGTGTGATCTTGAGCAAGTCACTTCCCTTCTCTAAACCCGTTCCTTATCTTAAAAAATTAGCAATACTCAGTTACCTCTTAGGGTTTGGGGATTAGAGGTAAATGTCAACCCTTCCCATTCCCTCACACACCCCCATGTGCACACACCTATCTCCAAGCTCTTAGCTTCACCCCACTCCAACCCTCCAGGCTTTACACACCTTTCTTCATCCCCTTAACCCCCAAATCCTACTTAGCCCTTATGCTACAATGAGTCCTTCTCTGAGAATTGAGCACAGCCACACCTCCCTGAAGTCCTCTTAATATGCATATACCCTAGGGGAGGGTAATCTACTGAGTCCCTAACACTTTAGCCTGAATTACTTTGGTAGAGGCTTTCTGAGATGCCTGTGCAGTCTGGGAGCTGGGTACCAGGGATCGGTAAAGGCTGATCAGGGAAAGGCAGCCTATGAAGTGGAAAGAGAGCAGACCTTGGTGCCAGAGCTGAGTTCAGATCCGAGCCTCTTACTGCTGGGCAACACCCCTCTGAACCTGGGCTACCTCACCTATCAAATTGGTGTCTTAACCCCTCACAGAGTGCTGGAGAGAGCAAACGAGATTGTGTATTCAAAGTGCCTGGCACTTCTTGAACCCTCGAGCATTTCAGGTCCCTCTCTCCTGCCTTCTCACAGTGAGATAGGTGATATGAAGAGGGAAAGGGGTAGGGGTGGAAATAAGGCTTGGGCTGAAAATGGCTGTCATGCTGGGAGCTTAATTTTTTATTTTTTATTGGAATGTAGGCAATTAATAATGTTGTGATAGTTTCAGGTGAACAGCAAAGGGACTCAGCCATACACGCACATGTATCCATTAGGAGATTGATTTTCATCAGGGCTGGCCTGGTGGTCTGGGGCAGGGGTCGGGGTGTAGGTATGGGGTGAGGGCCTCTCTCAGTTGTTGTTCATCAACCTCCGCTCTCCAGAGAAGGGAGAGAAAGTGGGTAGCCTGCCTCTCGCCCTTACTCCCCCTTTTGGTTCTCCACCTGGAGACGCTCCGCTTTGGCCTTATCAGCCACATGTTGGCAAAGCTACTCTACATACAAAAGGGTAAGCCAGCTGGCCAAGTGCAGCCCATGTTGATACAAAAACGAGAAGTGTCTGCAGGAAACACAGGTGGCCACAGCCTCTGTCTCCAAGAGGAATGGTGAGGGAGCTTCAGGGCTGGGTGTCGCCATGACTCCACAGACGTGTGGGAATGTGAGTAGGCCTGGGCCTGGGGGCTACCAGCGCCAGAGCGAGGGTGCGCCAGCACTCAGAGGTTGTAGGGACTGAGTCTGGCACAGAAGCCATTCCCTGTGACTGTGTCCTACCCTGGCACCCCTGGCACCGCTTTTCCGTCTGAGTCCTGGAGGGGAGAGAAGGAACACCGCTGTGTGCCTGTGCCTTCCCTGTGTTATAGGTCTGCCTTAGTGTCCATGAACCTGTCCCACCATCATCTCTGCAGAGCAGGCATCTAGTTGGGTGGTGAAGTCTGCCCTCCAATCAGGGAGCATTTGGGGAGCTCTGAACTTGGATGGAGGAAAAACACATCTTTATCATCACTTTAATTGAAATGTAGCATTTCTTTCCATGAGGAAAGCAAGCTAGGAATCACAAGTAGTGTTAGCCATACTTGTCACCAAGAAGAGTCACATGTATTCTCACACATAGGACAGTGATCACAGATGCATGATGCAGTCACCTGATGTGTAGACCCTCCTTAGTCTAGTTAATGGAATGCATTTATAGGAAAGCACATGTAATACCACGTCATAAATTTGTGCTGTAAAATATTTTGATAATTATTTTAATGACTTCCTTTGTAACCTTGTGCATTTTATTTTATGCATACAAAAGAATATTTCTGAGGAGACGTTCATGACCTCATCAGGCTGCAACAGGGTTTGTTGGTACAAAAATGTCAGGAACTTGTGCTCTGGAGTCAGGAGTTTCTGATCCTGGCCTTCATTATGGCAGAAAGTGAAGAGGAACTAAAGAGCCTCTTGATGAAAGTGAAACAGGAGAGTGAAAAAGCTGGCTTAAAACTCAACATTCAAAAAAGGAAGGTCATGGCATCCAGTCCCATCACTTTATGGTAAATAGATGAGGAAACAATGGAAACAGGGATAGACTTTATTTTCTTGGGCTCCAAAGTCACTGCAAATGGTGACTGCTGCCATGAAATTAAAAGACGCTTGCTCCTTGGAAGAAAAGCTATGACAAATCGAAACAGCATATTAAAAAGCAGAGACATTACTTTACCAACAAAGGTACATATAGTCAAAACTATGGTTTTTCCAGTAGTCATGTATGGATGTGAGAGTTGGACCATAAAGAAGGCTGAGAGCCGAAGAATTGATGCTTTTGAACTGTGGTGTTGGAGAAGACTCTTGAGAGTCCCTTGGACTGCAAGGAGATCAAACCAATCCTAAACAAAATCAATCCTGAATATTCATTAAAAGGACTGATGCTGAAGCTGAAGCTCCAATACTTTGGCCACCTGATGCAAAGAGCTGACTCACTAGAAAAAAAAGACCCTGATGCTGGGAAAGATTGAAAGCAGGAGAAGGGGACGACAGAGGATGAGATGGTTGGATGGCATCACTGACTCAATGGCCATGAGCAAGAACAAGCTCCAGGATATGGTGAAGGACAGGGAAGCCTGGTGTGCTGCAGTCCATAGGGCCACAAAGAATTGGACACAACTGAGCAACTAAACAATGAAAACAATGACATACGATGCTTAGAGGGATAAATATGATCAAAGTCTTAGCACACTGACAGCTATACTGTGAGTGTTCTGATACCAAAATGATTCTATCACCCTGAGTCATCTCCCCCTCTCTGGGCACAGGGAACTTACCCAGCCCACCTGTACCATGTAGAATTCCACGAGAGAAACAGAACCAACAAGAGATATAAATTAAGGAAATTGTCGCAAGGAACTTGCTTATATAACTGTGGGCAGTTATATAAGTTTTAAATCTGAAATGTTCAAGGCAGGCAATCTGGAAGGGCAGGCTGGAACCCTCTAGCACAAGCTGAAGTTGCTGTCTATCCACAGGTGGGACTTCTCCTCAGAGAAGCTTTGGCTCTGTTCTTAAGGGCTTTCAACTGATTGAATCAAGCTCACTCAGAGATGATCTCCTCTATTTAAAATCGACTGATTATAGACATTAATCACATCTTCAAAAAGAAAAAAAAACAAGAAAAAACTAACAAAAAAGTCTTCACAGCAACACCTAGATTAGTGTTTGATGGAATAACTGGGGAGTACAGCCAAGCCAAGTTGTTACAGAAGACTGACCACACACCACACAAGGAGAGCACAGGGAGGTGCCAGAGGGTTTCACCTGGAGGGAGCCGGTAAATGTGCACCAGTGCTCCATGAGCCAGCTACATCTCTCCTTCAGAGCCTGACCCAGGCGCTGCCCCTCACCTCTCTGTGTGGGACATCTGGGCCCCTCCATGTTCCCACAGAAAAGGCAGTGAGGTCTGAAGAGCTCAATGCAGTATTTATAGGATACAAAGTTGGTGCAGGCCTCACCTGGGACATCAAGGGGAGTAAGTCATCGCTGGAGGGCCCCTGGAGGGGGACAGATAACTCAGGGACAAGAGCCCCTCAGAAGTACACAGCAGGTGCAAATCTTCACGCAGAGAGACAAGAGCCTTTTTAGGATGGAGTTTGGGGAGGAGTCTGCTGGGTTGGTTTAGCCCACTCAAGACCAGAATCTTGACTGTTAACTGCCAGACAGACCTTCTCCTCAGTCCCTTAGCTAGGGACTTTATGAAGAAGCTAAGCGTGTTTTAAGCATCACTGCTGAGAATCCTGGACTAGCTCCTCACTGGGCCCATTTCTGCTTCAGCCCCTCTTCAAGGAAGGGAAGCAGGAAGCCCTGAGTCTCTTCTTGATTCTCTGTGAACTGCAGCAGATGCTGGCGGGCCACAGCCCCTGCCTCTCTACCTGAGGACAGTGCCTACCGACATTCTGACTGCTGTCCCCATGGTCCCGTGTTCTATGCAAGGGTCACTTCCTGCTTAACATGGGAAGGTGCACAGGACTGGGACTCTTTCTGCATGGCTGCCCCCTGGTGGCAGAGGGTGGTTATATATCCCTTCTTGCCCAAGTTTATGTAGGTTAAGCTTCAGCAGCAGTAAGAGGTGCTTCTGTCTGGGGATGACAAGGAAGATTTATGGGAGAAAAGGGGATATCTAATCTGGGCCTCAGAAAACCACAAGCAAAGGCATGGGGGCATTAAGGAGCAGGGCTCTTGAACCCTGCAGCCTGGTAAAAACTAAAGTGGGAATGAGGAGCATGAGAGAGACTGTAGACAGTGCTGGAAGTGGGAACCAGCTTTTGCCAAATCCTGGGTCAATCCGGGCCCTCATTAACATGGAAACTGGAGAGTCAGGTCCTTTAAAGGCAGTGAAAACCTTTGTTCTAAAAAATCCCTCTGGGTCCTTGTTTGTATGACTCATAAAGTGGCCTCGGGCAGGAAGAAACCCAGCTCACCATAACAGAAGGGCTCCTGGGACCACAGGGGAACTGGGCAGGAAAGCATGAGCCACATCAAGCACAGGTCTATTCCCAGTAATGAGACCTCCACCCCCAGGAACATTACCACCCAGAGGGTAATTAGAGGGTTTAAACTCCACACCTTTCTGCAAAATCGTAACAGAGTTTAAACATGCAAAGGGGAGCAGGTAAGGAGGGTAAAACGTATGTACACAGCCCTTTGGGGACACCAGTCATGTCACCTATTTTCTCATGTAATCCTTGTAACAACTCCTCCTGAAATATACCATCAGCCCCATTTTACAGCTGGGGAACCTAAAGCTCAGAAGTTAAGCTATTTCCTCAAGATCACACTGCAGTTAAGTAGCCCGAGTGGTATTTGAACCCAGCCTTCACATCGTTTTGCTGCCTTCCACCAGGGTTTGGACATTCAGAAGCAAGTGTGTAATCACCATCACAGTCTGTCCTCATAAGCCCCCTGGAAGATGGGGAGCCTTGTCATCAAGACTGATCGTAGGTATTGTGATCCCCATTTGACAAGTAAGACTGGGGCCTGGAAAAGAGTCAGATGCCCGCACAGCTATCACCAGCTGGAAGAGACCCTGCGAGACTCAGTTTCATCATCTGGACACCGGGACTGACAGCACTGGAGCAGACACCCTGAGCCCACGCCGTCTCAGCACACATAAGCCACCCTCTCAACCACCAACACATGCATTTCTGAGCCCAAGGTGCAGAATGGGCTGACCGGGGGCCAGAAATCTGCGCTCTGATTCTTTGCCCAGGAGGCAGGATGAACTCTGCCTCTAGACTCACTGAAGCAGCCTATCCAGTGGTCCGTGGGAGTCATATGTAAGCACTCCTTTGATGGGGGCAACTCCAAGATGCCTGTTGCTTTCTTCTCCCACCCCCATCCTGCCTCCCGCAGCCCTTCTGGTGTCTCCTGGCCTCACCTCCCCAAAATGAACCCCTGTTCATTCGTTTCTGTCTCTGGCTCTGCTTCCTGGCAGTGGAGGGGAACTACATGAGCTCATGCATGTACATCCATAGCTTGCTGTTTTGTGGGTGGTTGTGAGTGTGTGTGTGTGTGTGCGTGCTAAGTTGCTTCAGTCTTGTCTGACTCTGTTGCAACCCCACAGACTGTAGCCTGCCTGGCTTCTCTGTCCATGGGATTCTCCAGGCAAAAATACTGGAGTGGGTTGTCATGCCCTTCTCCAGGGGATCCTCCTGACCCAGGGATTGAACCCTTTTAAATTTATAATACTTCTGGGTTGGGAATTTGCACCTCCTCTGTTCTCTGATCCCCCAAGAGTGTTACAGGTCCCTAGCTTCCACCTGCCTCTCTTTGAGCCCCCAGAACACCTCAGGCTCTCAGCTTCTCTTCTTCTGATGGACAGAAGTAGAACTCTGCAACCTCACCCAGCTGCCTAGACTGTCATTTGGCCCCTGTGCCAAAGTGGGGTTGAGGGCTGGAGAAATCTCTGACCCTGGCTTCTTTCTGGTTGGGACTCTATTTGCCTCTCAACCCCGTGCCCCTGCCCTCTGACACCTGGAAAAACCCAGAGTGAGTCCTTCCAAGGCCCCATCTCCCTCTGTCCACAGTCTAAAAGCCAGACAGGCTGATGATGCTGGCCACACAGTTGCCTTCCTTCCCTGAACTGCCTGCTTCCCTTTAACATCCCTACTTCCACCCTGGACCTCCAATCACTACCCCACCCCCAGGGAACATCCACAGTCTGGGGTTCCTGCCTCTGCCCTTCCAAGAAAAGATAAGCTTTCACAAATAAAATAAATTTGCAATTTCTTAAAGAGGCTGGAGACAGCAGGGTGTGGGCCACAAATGTAGGCTTTCAGGCATTGGCAGCAGGACACACAGAATGTCATTCAAGGCAGAAGGGATAGTTTTCTGCCCAAGGTCAGGCCTCTTTGGGGTGGGCAGGTCTGACTCACAGTGGAAAGGCCACACCTGTGCTCTCAAAGGGGCCCAGACCACCCCTCTCCTCCATCCTTTACCCCAAAATTCAAATCCAGGCTAGTCTAACCCCCCCCAAAAAATTGGATTTTCATAAGAGTTAGGCCTCAAAATAGGAATAGGGGCAGGATGAAGAAAAAAAGCAGGCTTCTCTGCCTGTCCCCCTCCCTACTTTAGCCCTGGGGATGAGGGAGAAGCCACAGAGGCAGGCAGTCTCTCTGACTCTCCTGGCTCTTGCTCCATGAATTGGTCTGGAACCTGTCCACTGGGCCCATCAGGGCTCCCCATGCATCCTCCCCTGGCCAGGAGGCCCCTGGCAGCTCTGGTCAGAGAGCCCAGCTGGCCGCAGCCAGCCCCCTGCCCACCCTGGGCCCTGCTCAGAGGACAAGCCTGAACTGATTCTGTCAGGAAAGGTTAGACTTCTCTCCCAGGCTGGCTGGATTCAGGGGGACGAGACAAATGCGTTCAGACAGCCCGGATCCAGAGCGCTATCTGTCAAACATGCTGGCCACCTCTCCGGCAGTGCTCTCCCTGGAAAGATCATGCAGGCTCCATCCATCCTGTCTTGAGAAGGCTGGCATCCTGGCCTGAGGCTTAAGAAAGGAGATGGAGGAAGCAGGTGCCTGCAAGTGGAGGGCCCTTGGGGGAGAGGTGCTACATCCAGACCCTTGTGGAGAAGCCCAGACACTAGGTGGAGACTGATCAGGCACCTGACTGTGAGATGATTACAGCACAAGCCACAACCTGGCTTTGGGAGGAGGGCTGAGGACTATGCGCTCACACACCCTGCGCTGTGAGGGCTCTCCTTTGCTTCCTGCAGAGGCTCGCAACCTCCACACTTCCTGCACAGACTAGCTGATATGGCAGTGGATAACAGGCACACTAGGTGGAGTAAGCAGGAGTGAAACCCACAAGCCTCTGAGCCCCTCCCCAGGGTGAGCTTGCAGAGGCCATTCCACAAAGCTGAGCCCCTCACCAGCTCTCAGCCTGTCAGCTTCCCTGTGAGTGGTCATTTCTTCACCACAGTCTTCCCCCGCCTTCCCCTGATAAATGCAAGAACCAGAAACTTCACCAAGGTGATGAAATCCCACTAGAAGAATTTCCATGCATCGAGCCATCTTGGGGGCACAAAACGTCTAACCATCACCTATGCATCAGGCAAACCAGATTTCTTATTAGCTTAGCTGACTAGTCATTGTTCAGTCACCCGGTTGTATCTGACTCTTTGCGACCCCATGGGCTGCAGCACACCAGGCTTCCCTGTCCAACAACAACTCCCGGAACTTGCTCAAACTCATGTCCACTGAGTTGGTGATGCCATCCAACCGTCTTGTCCTCTGCCATCCCCTTCTCCTCCTGCCTTCAATCTTTCCCAGCATCAGGGTCTCTTCCAGTGAGTCAGTTCTTTGCATCAGGTGGCCAAAGGATTGGAGCTTCAGCTTCAGCATCAGTCCTTCCAATGAATATTCAGGATTGATTTCCTTTAGGATTGACTGGTTGGCTCTCCTTACAGTCCAAGGGACTCTCAAGAGTCTTCTCCAACACCACAGTTCAAAAGCATCAATTCTTTGAGCTCAGCCTTCTTTATGGTCCAACTCTCACATCCATCCACTGGATAAACCATAGCCTTGACTAGACGGATGTTTGTTGGCAAAGTAATGTCTCTGCTTTTGAATATGCTGTCTAGGTTGGTCATAGCTTTGCTTCCAAGGAGCAAGTGTCTTTTAATTTCATGGCTACAGTCACCATCTGCAGTGATTTTGGAGCCCAAGAAAATAAAGTCTGTCACTGTTTCCATTGTTTCCCCATCTATTTACCATGACTAGAAGCTACAAAAATGAACGTGGTAACCACAGGGCCTGAATAACAGATGGATCCTTTTGAACTGAATGTTTCTGCCCCCCTCCCACCCAAAATTCATGTGTTCAAACTCTACCCCACAATATAATGGTGTGAGGATGTGGGGCCTTGGGAAAGTGGTTGGGGTGAGGTAAGGTCATGAGGGTGTAGCCTTAGTGCCCTTATAAGAGTCATGGGAGAGCTTGCTTCCTGTCTCCACTCTGCCATGTGAGGATACAAGAAGTTAGCCATATGCAACCCAGAAGAGCTTTCACCAAACATTGGATACACCAGTTCCATGATCTTGGACTTTCCAGCCTCTAGAAATGTAAAAAATACCTTCTGTTGTTTATAACCACTCAGTTAATGGTATTTTGTTATTGCAGCCCAAGCTAAGATAACAGATTAGAGAGTGAATATTATTATTAGAATCACTCCTATCCATGATTCCTGGCCTGGTCTGGCCTCTGATTAGATATGTGACTTTGGGCAGGTGCCAGAGCCTATCTGAGACTCATCAATATTCTATTTATCCCCATTGCCCATAAGATGATTTGAGAGCAGCTGTAGCCAACTTTCCTAACACCGCCACCTAGCTGCTCTTTTAATGGCCACCTGCTCTGTGCCTGATACTTTTCTGCATTCTTGGAATACAGTGAACAAAGCAAGCAACAATTCCTACCCTCAGAGGGTTCACATTGGGGTGGGTGGGTATGCCCCAAACTACCCCTTCCTCTTTATAAGGCATTCACAAAGACCAAAACTCCTCCAAACTTACTGAAGGTCACCTCTTAGTGTGACAAGCCTCCATGTCCTGCATGGAGTAGGCCTGCCCTCTGCTGACTCATGAAAGAGCCAGAGCAACAGGAAGGGGCACAAGATGGGTGCAGATGGCTGGCCCACCACCAGGTCAGTGGCAGGGCACACCAGTTAGACCAGTTAACTCAGTGTTCAGGGCCCACACCTGCCCATCAGCCTGTAGGTACTAGAGAGCCTTGGGGCTTTCTTTGAGTTCTTTTAAAAAGTGCACGATACTGGATGCTTGGGGCTAGTGCACTGGGACGACCCAGAGGGATGGTATGTGGAGGGAGGAGGGAGGAGGGTTCAGGATGAGGAACACATGTATACCTGTGGCAGATTCATTTTGATATATGGCAAAACCAATACAATATTGTAAAGTTAAATAAAATAAAAAAAATTTTTTAAGTGCTTTCTTCACATATACAATTTCCAAAGTTGACCCTGCCAGCGACTCAGCCAGGAAAGATTTTACTTCTATTCTTTCACTTGATGATCACTTTGATATCAGCAACCCCCCACCATGAGGCCTTGGTGCTGCTTCCCCTGTGAAAACTGGCCAAAGAGTACACTCAGGTTCTTCTCCTAAACCCTGCTCCCATAACACAGGACAGTTATTCTAGGAGCTTCCAGCAAGAACTGGGAAAGAACTGGAGGACAATAAAGGGAAGTTAAGGAGCTCAGAGCCCTGATGGTCCTGCTACAGAAACATGGCTTTCTTCCTGCTAACTTCTTTATTTTTTTTTTAACAAACTTCTTTTTTTTTTTTTAACAGTTACTACAACATTATATCCTTGTAGCCTATCTTGCACCCAACAGCTTATATCTCTTAATTCCTCATCCCTATATCACCACTCCACTACCCGCTAGTAACCACTGATTTGTTCTCTGTATCCGTGAGTCTGCTTCTTTTTTGTTACATTCACCAATTTATGTTTTTTTTAGATTCCACATGTAAGTGATATCATATAGCTTTTGTCTTTATCTGTCTGACATTTCACTTAGCATAATGCCCTTCAAATCCATCCATGTTGCTGCAAATGGCAATATTTCATTCTTTTTTATGGCTGAGTACTATTCCATTGTATACGTGTACCACATTTTCTTTATCCATTCATCTCTTGATGGACACTTAGGTTGACTTCCATATCTTTCCTGCCAACTTCTTGGCCATTGCCATGGCCCTGCCTCCTGGGAAATGGCTGAGCCACCACACCAAGACTATCAGACTCTCCTCAAGTCTAGATTCAAGATAAGAAAACCAGCCCTCTCTCACTCTGCCTAATCAAGCCCAATTTCATATATATGGCTCACTGGTGGGGACCCTGTGGGAGTAACTCCCTTACAGAAGCCCCAGCCTCTAGAAACAGGTTGATGACCTCCCTGCTGGACCACAACAGGGATACAGCAGCTTAGTGCAACACAACAACCCCACACCCGATCAGGAGGAACCCACGCAGCAGCCGCAGGAGCCAGGGCTGTGGGGGTGTGGCAAGGGGACTGTTTCCCTGCAGTGGAGGAGGGGCAGCAGAGGTGAGCAAGATTAATCAAATGGTTCAAAGTCAGCCACAGACTGGAATAGAAGACTGGCCCAAAAATGCTCCACTGAGTCCCCCACCTACATTGCCCAGAGAGTTCCGTTCTCCCTAAGCCCCCAAAGGGTGCTTTAGTAGCTGTTTCCCTATGAAGCCAAATGTGTATGCAGTGTTTCTAATAAAATGCAAAGGCTGTCTGAGGCACTCCAGCCCCTCATTTGGCTCTGAGGTGTAATTAATACATAAATTAAGCTCCTACAGACTTACAAATGCCCAGGAAAAAAAAAAGAAAAGAAAAATATAATTAGCTTGCCCATATGACTCAATCTGTCAGCTCTGAGCTAACGCCACATAACAGATCCTGAGGGCTTCGATCCAGCGCTGCTCCTGCCCTGCTCTGGGGAGGTGGGGTTTTTATGGCACCTGCAGGGAGCCAGGGGCTCTGGGCATGGGCATCCCAGCCAGCAGAGGGCTATGGGTGCAGGCGCTGCAGGCTGGGAGCCAGGGCAACCAGGTAGCATCCAGGAACCTGCAGAGGTGGCCCCAGGAGATAGAGAGGGCAGCCCCAGGGACCAGTCTATGCATTGTCCAACTGTGTCCTTCTCTGGGCAGAACTTGCAGCAGGGGCAAGGGGAACAGAGAATTGTACTGAATCTAAGATTCATCTGTCTCTTCTACCCTGTCATCTATGTCCCATACCATGTACAAGAAGAGAAAGACTGGAAAGGGAAACAGAAGCTGGAGAGGAGAAAGGAGCCATGACCGTAATAGAGTTGATAACCACACCCATGATTGTGTGGCATCGAGGGCTTTCTCATAAAGGGTGTCACTGGATAGTCAGCACTCTGGGAAAAGGACAAACAAATAGTTTTTTTCCTTCCGCACATTATTTATATTACAAAATCAATATGTGTTTGTTTAAAAAACATTTCAATAAGAGGATGAAGTAAAAAGTACCCCTAAACATTTCTCCCCCGACTCTCAATCCCCAGAGGATTATATCATTAATAATTTATCCTGTTATTGTGTATTCTTTCTCAGTGCATTAATATTTGGAGCAATAATTACTAAAAGGGAGATGTTGCCTTGCATGTGGTTTGGCAACTTATGGGCTATTCACAGCTGTGCTTGTGCTCAGTCGCTGAGTCGTGTCTGACTCTTTGCAGCCCCATGGACTGCAGACTGCCAGGCTTCTCTGCCCATGGGACTTTCTGGACACAAATACTGGTGTGGGTTGCCATTTCCTCCTCTAGGGGATCTTCCCAACCCAAGGATCGAATCCTCATCTCTTGCATCTCCTGCATTGGCAGGTGAATTCTTTGCCACTAGTGCCATCTGGAAAGCCCTACTTCACAATCACCTGCACCATATTGTGTACACACAGCTCCATCTTACGGTTTTTAGTGAATGCACAGCTGCCAGCATATGAAACAATTCATATATTTTTTATTTATGTTTACCACTTCATTTATGTTGTCTTCTATTAATGGGTTTTTGGCTTATTTCTAAAAGTAAACTTTTTGACTTATAGAAATAATGCTGTGGAGATATTTGGGGATGATATTATTTTTCTTGAATATTATTTTTCATAAACACATTTTTTGTTTGAGGCAAAGAAAAGTCTAGCTGAAAGGATTACATTTCCAAGCAATCAAGGCCCAGCTATTAGAGGCACTATTCTGATTTTGTAAATTCAATTTCAGTTCAGTTCAGTCACTCAGTTGTGTCCGACTCTTTGTGACCCCATGGACCACAGCACACCAGGCCACCCTGTCCATCACCAACTCCCGGAGTTCACTCAAACTCATGTCCATTGAGTCAGTGATGCCATCCAACTGTCTCATCCTCTGTCGTCCCCTTCTCCTCCTGCCTTCAATCCCTCGCAGCATCAGGGTCTTTTCACATGAGTCATCTCTTCACAACAGGTGATCAAAAATTGAAGTTTCAGCTTCAACATCAACATCAGTCCTTCCAATGAACACTCAGGACTGATCTCCTTTAGGACCAACTGGCTGGATCTCCTTGCAGTTCAAGGGACTCTCAAGAGTCTTCTCCAACACCACAGTTTAAAAGCATCAATTCTTCGGCACTCAGCTTTCTTTACAGCCCAACTCTCACATCCATACATGACCACTGGAAAAACCATAGCCTTGACGAGACGGACCTTTGTTGGCAAAGTAATGTCTCTGCTTTTTAATGTGCTATCTAGGTTGGTCATAACTTTCCTTCCAAGGAGTAAGCATCTTTTAATTTCATGGCTGCAGTCACCATCTGCAGTGATTTTGGAGCTCCCAAAAATAAAGTCAGCCACTGTTTCCACTGTTTCTCCATCTACTTGCCATGAAGTGATGGGACCAAATGCTATGATCTTAGTTTTCTGAATATTGAGCTTTAAGCCAAATTTTTTTCACTCTCCTCTTTCACTTTCATCAAGAGGCTCTTTAGTTCTTTTTCGCTTTCTGCCATAAGGGTGGTGTCATCTGCATATCTGAGGTTATTGAGATTTCTCCTGGCAATTTTGATTCCAACTTGTGCTTCATCCACCCCAGAATTTCTCATGATGTACTCTGCACGTAAGTTAAATAGGCAGGGTGACAATATACAGCCTTGATGTACTCTTTTTCCTATTTGGAACCAGTCTGTTGTTCCATGTCCAGTTCTAACTGTAGCTTCTTGACCTGCATACAAATTTCTCAAGAGGCAGGTCAGGGGGTCTGGTATTCCCATCTCTTTCAGAATTTTCCACGGTTTATTGTGATCCACATAGTCAAAGGCTTTGGCATAGTCAATAAAGCAGAAATAGATGTTTTTCTGGAACTCTCTTGCTTTTTCAATGATCCAGCGAATGTTGGCAATTTGATCTCTGGTTCCTCTGTCTTTTCTAAAACCAGCTTGAACATCTGGAATTTCACGGTCCACGAATTGCTGAAGCCTGGCTTGGAGAATTTTGAGAATTACTTTGTTAGCATGTGAGATGAGTGCAATTATGCGGTAGTTTGAGCATTCTTTGGCATTGCATTTCTTTGGGATTGGAATGAAAACTGACCTTTTCCAGTTCTGTGGCCACTACTGAGATTTCCAAATTTGCTGGCATATTGAGTGCAATACTTTCACAGCACAAGCAGCCCAAATATTCTTTTCTAAATTAGTATTTGGGGATGCATGTTCCCCAACTGGACAAGAAGGGCAAAGGAAAACTATAGAGACTTCTAATCTACTGATTCTGCTCTTTGGACCCAACACCAAGCTGTCTGAGCCCTCGCTGATTTGTATGGAAGTCGCTGACCCACCATTGAGGGACATGGGCCAAATTACACTACACATAAGAAGAGTGAGGTGGGAGACAGCAGGTCACCTGGGCAAGGGCAGGCGCCCACAGCTTCAAAACTCCTTCAAGACTCCTCGTGAAAGGGATAATCCCTGTGGGAGGCACAGCTCACCAAGACACAGGCCCTCCAGTCCCTGTTGTAGCTGAGCAAGGTGGTCATATCCTCCTTGTTCAGTTCAAAGTCAAAGATCTGGAAGTTCTCAGCAATGCATTCAAGTGTCACCAACTTGGGGATCACGATCAAGTTCCTCTGCATGGGGAATCAGATCAGCACCTGGGCAGTGGCTTTGATCCTGGGATCCTCCAGTATGGAAGGGTCTTCGGGCTTGGACCAAGGGCCTAACGGGAAAGCCAAGGGGACTGTAGGCAGTTACCACTATGCCTTTGGTGTTGCAATACTGGATTAACTTCTCCCGAGTGAGGTATGGGTGGCACTTGATCTGGTTAACCACCAGCTTGTATTTTAAGCCAGGTTTGTTTAAGATCTTCTCCACTTGGAGATGGTTAAAGTTGGAGACTCCAATAGCTTTCACCAGCCCTTCGTCCACCAGCTCTTCCATGGCTGTCCAGGTATCCAGGAAATCTTTCTCACTGGGAATCATGTTGCAGTCCTCATCCAATGGGAAGAGTCTTTCCCAGGCTTGAAGCCCATGGGCCAGTGGATGAGGTAGAGGTCCAGGTAGTCCAGCTTCAGCTTCTGGCAGGCATCTTTCACCAGGTCCTTGTTGTGAAATATGCACCACAGCTTGCTGACGATGAAAAAGTCCTCACACTTCATGACCTTATCCTGGAGCTTCACCTGGAGGGCCAGCCCCACTCTGTTCTCGTTCTGGTACACATGGACACAGTCAATGTGATGGTACCCAAGGTCAATCGCCACCTTCACAGCCTCCATCACTTTGCCTGGAAGGGACTTCCAGGTGCCCAGCCCCAAGATGGACATCTTTGTGCCAGTGTAGAGCACGATGTGGTTGGCCATGACTGCTGAGATCCACTGACTGGGATCAGAGGGCCATCTTACACATTTTTTAATAATTTTATTTATTTTGCTGTTGTTGTTTAGATGCTCAGTAATGTCTGATTCTTTGCGACCCCATGGACTGCAGCACAACAGGCTTCCATGTCCTTCACCATCTCCAGAGCTTGCTCAAACTCATGTCCGTTGAATCGGTGATGCCATCCAATCATCTTGTCTTCTGTCATCTCTTCTCCTCCCGCCTTCAATCTTTCCTAGCATCAGGGTCTTTTCTAATGAGTCAGTTCTTCGAATCAGGTGGCCAAAGTACTGGCACTTCAGCTTCAAGATCAGTCCTTTAGGGTTGACTTCCTTTAGGATTGACTAGTTTGATCTCCTTGCTCATTTTGGCTGCTCTGGATCTTGGAAGCTGTGCAGGCTTTTCTCTAGTTGCAGTGAGTGGGGGCTACTCTCCAGTTGCAGTGCACAGGCTTCTCCCTGTGGTGGCTTCTCTTGTTGCAGAGCACAGGCTCTAGAATGCAGGCCCAAGAGTTGTGGTGCAGGGGCTTAGTTGCTCTGTAGCATGTGGGATCTTCCTGTGACAGGGATCAAACCCATGTTGGCAGGTGGATTCTTTACTACTGAGCTACCAGGGAAGCTCTTTTCTTACATTTTTTTAAAGACTTTAATTTTTAGAGCAGTTTTAGGTTCCCAGTAAAATTGAGAGAAAGGTACAGAGGTTTCTCAAGTGCCCCTGCCCCACATGTACACAGCTTCCCCCATTAGCAACATCCTCCACCAGAGTTGTGTGCTTCTTACCAATGACGAACCTACGCTTATCATCCAAACACATCATTATCATCCAAAGTCCATGGTTTACATGAAGATGCAGTCTTGATATTGTACATCTTATGGGTTTGGACAAACAGATAATGCCTGTTACCACCATCAGAGTAAAGACAGAATATTTTCACTGCCCTAGAATTTCTCTGTGCTCAGCCTCTGTTTTTCTTATGTTTAAAGATAGAAATAAAACAAGAGCTAGGAAGATCAAGTGACTTGCCTGGGGGTTACACAACCGAAAAGTGACAAATCCTACCTTGAATTCATCTCTTCTGACTCCATATCCAGTTTTGTTTTGTTTTTTTTTCATCGAGCCATGTGGATAGGGGAGCAGGAGACAGGACAGGCAGGAAGAAGAGAGAGGGCTGTTGGGGAGGAGGAAAGGGGTGGAAATTTCCAGAAAAGAGGCAAGGAAAATCAAGAGGGGCTGAAGATGAAGTAATAAAAGGGGCCACAAATAATTATCCTAAAAAATGGTTGAAAATATTTAAAAAGCAACATTTGTTAAAGCAGTTCCTTGCAATCTTTTATATAATTACGAAACATTGGAGCCATCTTAGTGTTGTTATCCAGGGAGATTTAGTCCATGATTGAAGACTCGCTGGAGGAAGCCCTGTACAAGATCACAATGGTCATCCCCAAAATGACAGAGCAGCATGGTGAAGGGCTGGGGTGAGGTCCGCTCTGGGGCTTCCCAGGTGGCACTAGTGGTAAAGAACCTGCTTGCCAATGCAGGAGACGATGATAGACACAGATTCAATCCCAGGGTTGGGAAGATCCCCTGGAGGAGGGCAGAGCAACTCACTCCAGTATTCCTGCCTGGAGAATCCCATGGACATAGGACCCTGGAAGGCTACAGTCCAAGGGGTTGCAAAGAGTCACACACAACTGAAGTGACTTAGCACACACGCACATGGTCGGCTTGGGGCTGGGGGATAAACAGAATACAAAATGGTATGTAATGAATTAAAACTCTTTAAAGACATGCATGTGAACAAAAGCAGATAAGATGGGGGAAATGAAAGAACTTGTTTTAGAGTGATGATCTTAGATAGGTATGGTCCTTGCTCCACCAGTTTCATTTCCTGCTGTGATAAGGCAACTTTGCATAACCTCAGCCCTGTGAGGTCTGGTCCAGGAACTGTAACCATCTCCCACAGCCCAGGATCATCTCTCTGCAGTGTTTTCAGAGCCCAGACCAAGGATGGGGATGAGGGGCAGGGGAAAAGCCTCCCATCTCTGAGGTCATCTTTGTCATGGGGGAAGTGAACATCTGACCTAGTTGGGCTGTCAGAGAACAGATCTGGGTAGCTAGGAGATGTCCTCCATGAATGGACCAGGTGTCCATTCCCAACTCCCAGGTGATGGCAGCTCCCTTCGCTGAGAGAAGAACAAGGAAATCCAGTGACTGGAGGATAAATTCTGAAATGATGGGGGCAGGCTAACCCCAGGCCAATTGTCCTGGAAAGGAAAGGTGACAGGAGAGCAGGGCAAGATTCTTCTAGAAGTATCCTGATATTTGCATGTCCTTATAGCACTTGTACTAACATTCACTTAATGTTTATAACAACTCCCTTTTAAAAATTCTTTGGTTAACCACAGTGAGGTGCCATCTCATGCCAGTCAGAATGGCTGCTATCAAAAAGTCTACAAACAATAAATGCTGGAGAGGGTGTGGAGAAAAGGGAACCCTCTTACACTGTTGGTGGGAATGCAAACTAGTACAGCCACTATGGAGAACAGTGTGGAGATTCCTTAAAAAACTGGAAATAGAACTGCCATATGACCCAGCAACCCCACTGCTGGGCATACACACTGAGGAAACCAGAATTGAAAGAGACAAGTGTACCCCAATGTTCATCGCAACACTGTTTATAATAGCCAGGACATGGAAGCAACCTAGATGTCCATCAGCAGATGAATGGCTAAGAAAGCTGTGGTACATATACACAATGGAGTATTATTCAGCCATTAAAAAGAATACATTTGAATCAGTTCTAATGAGGTGGATGAAACTGGAGCCTATTATACAGAATGAAGTAAGTCAGAAAGAAAAACACCAATACAGTATACTAACGCATATATATGGAATTTAGAAAGATGGTAACAATGACCTTATATGCGAGACAGCAAAAGAGGCACAGATGTATAGAACAGTCTTTTGGACTCTGTGGGAGAAGGCGAGGGTGGGATGATTTGAGAGAATAGCATTGAAACATGTATATTATCATATGTGAAATAGATCACCAGTCCAGGTTCAATACATGAGATAGGGTGCTCAGGGCTGGTGCATTGGGATAACCCTGAGGGATGGGATGGGGAGGGAGGTGGGAGGGGCATTCAGGACGGGGAACACATGACCAACCATGGCTGATTCATGTCAGTGCATGGCAAAAACAACTACAATATTGTAAAGTAATTGGCTTCCAATTAAAATAAATTAATTAATTTAAAAATAAGTAAAAATGTTTTGGTTGTACTGGGTATTCATTGCTATGCACAGGCTTTCTCTAGTTGCAATAAGTGAGGGCTCCTCTCTTGATGCAGTGCACAGGCTTCTCATTATGGTGGCTTCTCTTCTTGCAGCGCACAGGCTCTAGGGCACATGGGCTTTTGTAGTTGTGGCACATGGGGTCTAGAGCAGGGGCTCAGTAGTCGAGGCACATAGGCTTAGTTGCCCCACAACATGAGAAATCTTCCCAGACCAGGGAAGATTCTTAACCACTGGATGACCAGGGAAGTCCTCAACTCCCTTTTAATTAAATACTTTCACCTGTCCAAAAATGCCTACCCTAAATGGAAAACCATAAAACTATTACTAATAAATGAAAAAAAAATTCTCCCATAGTCTTCTACAGTGGCTTGGGCACCATGCTTTGGAAATGCTCATAAACTGAGAAGTACGGGGAGGAGCTTTGGAATTCAGCCGACTGGGGTTCACCATCAAGGAGCAGATGTTGACTTCTCCAGCCTCAGTTTCCACACCAGTAACAGAACACCTTCTTCTAAAGAGTCAGTGAAGCCACAAGAAAGTTCATAGCTCAAAATGGTAGCCATACTGGACCTTCTTAGCAAGAAGTCAAAATAAGACAAAGTTCCTTTCTTTTCCTGAACCCAGAGCTCTTTGTATACAGAGAAAAGAAGACAAGATGAGTTGGTGGGGATGGTGGCTCGTCTTTCCAGTCCAGGTCTAATGGGCCATCAGCATTTCTCTTGGACACTGATAAAGGAGGAAAACTCAAAGCTCAATACAAGGCATGACATCTCAGCCACTGCCAGCCTCCCCACAGGGAACAAACTTTATGTGCTTCAGTAGCCATCCACCTGTCACTTCACCTCAAGCCTTCTTCAAGCCCACTTGAAGCTTCTTAGCTTCATGATCTAATCTTCTGGTTATCTCTGCTTTCTCTGATGTAATTTCCAAAACATGCCCAGTTTTTCTGCTGTCTGCTCACTTTCCATCCTGGGCAAGGACACTTTGGGAGGCTTCTACCTGGCTGTCCTCTGTCACCCCCAGATCAGTCCATATCCACCGCCCCCCTCCAGAGTGGTGAAGACTCTGCCTCACTCACCCAGTGCTATGGAAGTTCTCCTCACCTCCACCCTTGATGCATGGAAATGGTTCCTATCAAGGTCTCAGGACTTGTAAGTAAACCCAACCCATGCACACATCTAGACCCTCAAGTCTCTGGACAGTGCATCACTTTTCACATCTCAAGGCACATAGAGATCAAAGGGAAAGCTGTTTTCACCTGGAGGTGATTTGCCCCCTCCTCCAAGGTTAGAGGAAGCCAACATTTCTGCCACCAGAGCCTCCCAGCACCTGGGGCTCAGGTGGGAAGCTCTCCTCTGCAGCATCCCAGATGCTCACCTGCACCTCCCTTGAAAGTGCTTCTCTCCCAGAGGGTGGGGCCCTGCACTCCCTACCTTTCTCCAGGAGGCAGAGCCAGGCTTACATCATTAGGGACAGTCCTCCACATACTACTTACTTTTTTGTATATGGACTAGAGAATTAATAAATTATAGACATTATAAAGCACATGCAAAAATTATGTTAAAGAGGAAGATGTGCTCAATCATGTCCAGCTCTTTGCATCCCTGGGAACTGTAACCTAACAGGTTCCTCTGTCCATGGAATTCTCCAGGCAAGAATACTGGAGTGGGTAGCCATTCCCTTCTCCAGGGGATCTTCCTAATCCAGAGATTGAACCTAAGTCTCCCACATTGCAGGCAGATTCTTTACCATCTGATCCACCAGTGAAGCCCTGGTAAAGCATAAAAAGGCTTTATTTTTCTCCATCCTTGTCTTCAGTCAGACTCTGTCCCTGCAGGACATCTCAAGCAGATGTCCAATCCTATTAAAAGCTTTAGTCTCATATCCACTTAGTGACTATTTCCTCTGCCCTTGGCCAGCCCAGGCCAGGCCTCTGGGTTCTGCAGAAAAATGAGCACAGGGGCTCTGCACTTCACGCCCCTGCCTCTCTCCAGTAAGGCCTTTTTTCCCTCAGAGGTTGGCCTCCAGAGGAGGGTGAGGGAGAGGCGTGACCATCACTTGCTGACCGGGTGCTATGCTACCCTCTCTCAGGCCATCTGTGTAACCAGGCACCTACCACATCCCAGGCACTCTGCTCTGTGCTGGGGACACCACTGGGCAGTAGGAAGAGGAGGTGACCCAGACAGATAGCAACACATCCTTGCTCTTCACCAGCTCCTGGAATGTAGGAATATCTTCAAGCAGGGAGGCTAAGCCATGCTGTAGGGAGGCAGGCATCTACTATCAGGGTTATTTCCTGCCACTCCACATACTGTCCCCACACCCTCTGCCCCATTCTTCAACCATCTGGAGGCTGCAGGCAGCTCTATGAATACAGATTCATCGCACACTGCCCCTCAAGATTCCTTTTGAGCAAAAACACGTCATCACAGGCACCCATGCTGCAGGACCAGTGACCCACACCACCACCCATCAAGCCACATATGAAAGATTAGACTAAAAAGCTGAACACTCTCTCCTGGATTAGAAGACTCAATATTGTTACAATACCCATACCAAAAATCCCAGTGACACTTTTAACAGAGAAAAAAATACCCTAAAATTCATATGGAATCTCAGGGGATACCCAAAAGTCAAAACAATCCAGAAAAAGAACAAAGTTGGAGACCTCACGCTTCCTATACTAAAAAGCAACAGTAATCAAAATGGTATGGTACTGTCATAAAGAGAGACATGTAGACCAATGGAACAAAATAAAGAGCCCAGAGATAAACTCTTGCATGTATGGACAAAACATCTTCAAAAAGGGTGTCAAAACCACACAGTGGGGAAAGGAGAGTCTCTTCAATAAACGGTGTTGGGAAAACTGAATATCCTCATGAAAAAGAATGAAGTTAGACCCTTACCTTGTGCCATATATTGATAGAAAAACTAATTCAAAATGGATTAAACATCTAACTGTAAGACCTAAAACTGCAAAACTCTTAAAAGAAAAACACAGGAAAAAATTCTAGATTAGATTTGGCAGTGATTTCTTGGATTTGGCAACAAAAGCACAGGCAAAAAATGTATATATATACAAGTGAGATCACATCAAAGTTAAAAATTTCTAACAGTAAAGGACATGGTTGACAAAAAGAAAAAGCAACCAGATTGAGATAAAATATTTGCAAACCATGTATCTGATAAGGGGCTAATATGAAAATTATATAAAGAACTCATAAAACTTAACAGCAAAAACACCCCCAAACAACCTGATTTTAAAATGGGCAGGATTTCCCTGGTGGTATAGGGGATAAGAATCCACCTGTCCATGCAGGAGACGCAGGTTTGATCTTTGGTCCTAGAAGATTCCACAACTAACCCTGTGAGCCGCAACCACCGATCCTGCCCTCTAATGCCTACAGGTCACAATTACTGAAGCCCATGCACCTATAACCCATGCTCCACAAGAGAAACCACCACAGTGAGAAGCCCACACACCGCAACAGAGTAGCCCACAGCTAGAGAAAGCCCGGGCACAGCAACAAAGACCCACTGGAGTACCCATTTTATTGGAGTACAGTTATTTACGTATTGTGTTAGTTTCAGGTGCACCCAGAGTGATTCAGTTATACACACATGTGTAATTCATTCTTTCCAAGATTCTTTTCTCATATCAGTTCAGTTCAGGTTAGTCGCTCAATTGTGTCCGATTCTTTGCGACCCCATGAATTACAGCACACCAGGCCTCCCTGTCCATCACCAACTCCCGGAGTCCTCTCAAACTCATGTCCATCGAGTAGGTGATGCCATCCAGCCATCTCATCCTCTGTCATCCCCTTCTCCTCCTGCCCCCAATCCCTCCCAGCATCAGAGTCTTTTCCAATGAGTCAACTCTTCACATGAGGTGGCCAAAGTACTGGATAGGTTACCCCAGAATACTTAGCAGAGTTCCTTGTGCTATGCAGTAGGTCCTTGTTGGTTATCTATCTTTTATATGGTAGTGTGCATGTGTGTTCATCCCAAGCCCCTGATTTATCCCTTCCCTCCCACATTTTGCTTGACTTTATTTAAAATGAAGAATAGTGGAGGGAGACAGGAGGCCATGGAGATCTATAGAGGAAGAAACTGAGGCTCTGAGGGGTGAAGCAGCTCCATAGCCAGGGCTCGCACCATTGCCACCAGCCCCGGCCCCACCTCCGCAGACCCTCTGGATGCCTCAGATTAGGGTGGAGGCAGACACAGGAGAATGTTGGTTCCAGGTTGCCTTGCCCTCCCAGCAACAGCGTTGGCAATTTCCCCTCTTCCAAGAAACTTCATTTTCTTAAAATATCTGAACTTTCTTTCTTTCTTTGGCTGTGCTGGCTCTTTGTTTCTATGCACGCTTTTTCTCTAGTTGCAGCAAACTGGGGCTACTCTCTAGTTGCAGTATGTGAGCTTCTCATTGTGGAGGCGTCTCTTGCTGCAGAGCACAGGCTCTAGGGTGTGTGGGCTTCAGTAGATGTGGTGCATGGGCTCAGTGGTTTTGGCTCCTGGGATCTAGAGCACTGGCTCAGTAGTTGTAGTACACAGGCTTAGTTGCCCAGCAGCATGTGGGATCTTCCTGCATCAGGGATTGAACCCATGTCTCCTGCATTGACAGGCAGATTCTTTACCACTGAGCCACCAGGGAAGCCCCTGAACTTTATTTCTATAAAGAGCATTACACCCTGAAATTTTGAAAGTAAAATGACAGCCTAAGAAAATAAAAGTCAAATGGGTTGAAAAAAATTATTTACAAAGTTTTCCACTTTACTATGCCAAGAAGATGACTTCTCTAATTAGCCTTCAAGTAAGGAAATATCAAAGATAATTGCTGTCCTAATTCTATAATCACATAGCAGGGGGAAAAGGGAAAAGGGAAGAATTTACAACATATGATGATGCATTTGAAAAGGAAGTGGGTGTATGAGCATATATATTTGTATATGCATAGAATATTTCTAGAAGAATGCACAAGAAATGGTGACATTCATTGCCTCTAGGAAAGTGGTGAACAGGCTGGTGCGAGGAGCAGGGAGACAGGTAAAAAAGGACTGACTTTTCATTATAAACATTTTGTAGTGTTTGGTTTTTCTGTCATGTGTATTATTACTTTTTTCCTTCAAAGGAGATTTTGGTTTAGTTTGTTCTATTTTGTCTGAGAAGGCAAATATTATCAACTAAAGAAATGGCAATGACTTAGTCATAGTCTCACATCATATCAGCAGATTTACTGGGAATTTAAATGCAAATGAGAGGTGGCCCTCGACTTGGCTACTTAATGGCACAACTATATTACCAAAGACCAGGTCCTTTCTATCCTACTCTACTAAGTGTGTAGACTTAGTTCTCAGACTTTCTGTTCTTAAGAGCCAGGCATATGATAAAAGAAAACAATTCCCCAAGGTAGAATAGATGCTATCTCTTCCTTTCGTTAAAGTCCCTCAGCAGATGTACCCATATATCTCACTGGCCAAATTACGTCACATGTCCACACCCAAACTAGCCACTAATTTGGCTTGGTTTTTGATATACTGAATACCTTTTGTATATATTTGATACAAATTCTTCATGTGAAACTATCTAAGCTCCTTCACCCAGAGTCCTAGTGGTCATACAAAACTCAGAGCATCAAGGGTTTGAGGCCTGTACAACAGGAAATCACTTGGATCAAAGGATATTCATAAGATGTCTCATTTGATCAAATGTACTGTTGACCAAGAAGTTCATTTCATCAAATGTACTGCTGACCAGCTTGTTAGTGTCCTCCATCAACTTCTTTACATATGATTTCTTCATCAGCTTCTCTCCACTCTTTGACTGAAGGCCTTTCCTTCAACTTGTATAGCTTTTGGCCAAAGCTCTGGGGGCCCATGTTAACAAAGTGTTCCATGTCACTAGTAAGGAAAAGGGACCACCTCAAACATCTTAGACTTGGGCTTCCCTCGTGGCTCAGTGAAAAAGAATCCGCCTACCAATGCAGGAGACACAGGCTCGATCCCTGGTCTGGGAAGATCCCACATACCTCGGAGCGACTAAGCTCATGTGCCACAACTGCTAAGCCTGTGCTCTAGAGTCCAGGAGCTGAAGCTACTGAACCCACATGCCACAACTACTGAAGCCTGTGCACCCTAGAGCCTGTGCTCTGCAGCTAGAGAAGCCACGGCAATGAGAAGTCTGCTCACTGCAACTGGAGAGTAGCACCCACTCACCGCAACTAAAGTCCAAGTAGCAGTGAAGACCCAGCACAGCCAAAAATAAATAAGCAAAACATCTTAGACTCAACTAGCCCTTGTGAAAACAATCATCCTTTAACAAATGTTCTTCAGTCCAGAAACAAAAGTTGTAGATAACAATTTTTATATGTACCTATATGTGTGTATATATATTATATATGTAATATATAGATATATTTTGCTGCACCACCCTACTTGTAGGATCTCAAGTCTCTAACCAAGGATTGAACCCAGGACAGCAGTGAAAGCCCAGAAACCTAACCACTAGGCCACCAGGGAACTCCCCCTAAATATGTATTTTTAAAGAGATTCAAAATGTTACTTGTAAAGAAGACATTAATAATTTACAACAAATTAAATCAGCCCTGGGATTTCTTTGGAAGGAATGATGCTCAAGCTGAAACTCCAGTATTTTGGCCACCTCATGCGAAGAGTTGACTCACTGAAAAAGACCCTGATGCTGGGAGGGATTGGGGGCAGGAGGAGAAGGGGACAACAGAGGATGAGATGGCTGGGTGGCATCACTGACTCAATGGACGTGAGTCTGAGTGAACTCCGGGAGTTGGTGATGGGCAGGGAGGCCTGGCGTGCTGCAATTCATGGGGTCACAAAGAGTAGGACACGACTGAGCAACTGAACTGAACTGAACTGAATATGTCTCTTACTAAGCAAAGACACAGGCAGCAGTTTTATCAAGTAGGTTGTGATAAAGCAGTGAGATGCTGGCAGCTACACATGGAAATGCCAAGGCTGCAGACAGATGCAGGAGATGACTCAACTAGCACAAGGCCACTGCCATTTCCAGCACCATTTTCTAGCATGGTGAACAACTCTTGATAACCTTTCAACAAACTACAATGCAGTCATTCCTTGATTTATACAATAGTTACATTCCTAGGAAAGTCAGGCTATGTTAAAAAGATGCACAAACCAGGGAGGGGGGATGAAATGGGAGATTGGGATTGACGTATACACATTTCTATGTATAAAATAGATAACTAATGAGAACCTACTGTATAGCACAGGGAATTCTACTCAGTGCTCTGTGGTGACCTAAATGGGAAGGAAATCCAAAAAGAGGGGGTACGTGTATACGTATCACTGATTCACTTTGCTATACAGCAGAAACTAACATAACATTGTAAAGGAACTATACTCCAACAAAAATTAATTTAAAAAACGTGCAAAGAGATATCTAGAGTATGTTTATGTCAAATGGATGAAGTTTCAGTCTTAGAAATGGGCTTTTCACCTGCATCAATGTCTCTGCTGCTGCTGCTAAATCACTTCAGTCGTGTCCGACTCTGTGCGACCCCATAGATGGCAGCCCACCAGGCTCCTCCGTTCCTGGGATTCTCCAGACAAGAACACTGGAGTGGGTTGTCATTTCCTTCTTCAATGAAGGAAAGTGAAAAGTGAAAGTGAAGTCTCTCAGTCATGTCCAACTCTTCATGACCCCATGGACTGCAGCCTACCAGGCTTCTCCATCCATGGGATTTTCCAGGCAAGAGTACTAGAGTGGGTTGCCATTGCCTTCTCCCATCATTGTCTCAGTTCAGTTCAGTTCATTTCAGTTGCTCAGTCGTGTCCAACTCTTTGCAACCCCATGAATCGTAGCACACAAGGTCTCCCTGTCCATCACCAACTCCCGGAGTTCACTCAAACTCATGTCCATCGAGTCGGTGATGCCATCCAGCCATCTCATCCTCAGTCATCCCCTTCTCCTCCTGCCCCCAATCCCTCCCAGCATCAGGGTCTTTTCTAATGAGTCAACTCTTCTCATGAGGTGGCCAAAGTATTGGAGTTTCAGCTTCAGCATCAGTCCTTCCAATGAACACCCAGGACTGATCTCCTTTAGGATGGACTGGTTGAACCTCCTTGCAGTCCAAGGGACTCTCAAGAGTACTCTCCAACACTACACTTCAAAAGCATCAATTCTTCTGTGCTCAGCTTTCTTCACAGTCCAACTCTCACATCCATACATGACCACTGGAAAAACCATAGCTTTGACTAGACGGATCTTTGTTGGCAAAGTAATGTCTCTGCTTTTCAATGTGTTATCTAGGTTGGTCATAAATTTCCTTCCAAGGAGTAAGCGTCTTTTAATTTCATGGCTGCAATCATCATCAGCAGTGATTTTGGAGCCCAGAAAAATAGTCTGACACTGTTCCCACTGTTTCCCCATCTATTTGCCATGAAGTGATGGGACCAGATGCCATGATCTTAGTTTTCTGAATATTGAGCTTTAAGCCAACTTTTTCACTCTCCTCTTTCACTTTCATCAAGAGGCTTTTGAGTTCCTCTTCACTTTCTGCCATAAGGGTGGTGTCATCTGCATATCTGAGGTTATTGATATTTCTCCCAGCAATCTTGATTCCAGCTTGTGCTTCTTCCAGCCCAGCGTTTCTCATGATGTACTCTGCATATAACTTAAATAAGCAGGGTGACAATAAACAGCCTTGACATACTCCTTTTCCTATTTGGAACCAGTCTGTTGTTCCATGTCCAGTTCTAACTGTTGCTTCCTGATCTGCATACAGGTTTCTCAAGAGGCAGGTCAGGTGGTCTGGTATTTCCATCTCTTTCAGAATCTTCCACAATTTATTGTGATCCACATAGTCAAAGGCTTTGGCATAGTCAATAAAGCAGAAATAGATGTTTTTCTGGAACTCTCTTGCTTTTTCCATGATCCAGCAGATGTTGGCAATTTGATCTCTGGTTCCTCTGCCCTTTCCAAAACCAGCTTGAACATCTGGAAGTTCACGGTTCACATATTGCTAAAGCCTGGCTTGGAGAATTTTGAGCATTACTTTACTTGCGTGTGAGATGAGTGCAATTGTGCAGTAATGTCTCATGGGACATCAAAACATCACATGGAATACGGGGCCCTTCTCTCAAGGACTGTCCCATACCCAGTAAGACATTTGGCATTCCTAGACCCCTCTCATTCAATACCTACAGCAGGGCCCTCTTCCCCAACATAAAATTCCCCACTAATTTCCAGAACACACTTAGAGAATGATATTGCCTTCTTGGCTCAGACCAACCAGCTCTCCTGGTCCATGTAATCAGAGCTGGGTGATACTAGAGCAAAATTGGGTTCTGTAAGAAACACAGAAGCACCAGGGGTTCCCTGGTGTCTCAGTGGTAAAGAGGTTCAATCCTTGGGCCCAGAAGACTTCCTGGAGAAGGAAATGGCAACCCACTCCAGTATTCTTGCCTGAGAAATGCTATGGACAGAGGAGCCTTGTGGCTACAGTCCATGGGTTTGCAAAAGAGTGGGACACAACTTAGCAACTAAACAACAGGAAACACAGAGGTTGACAGGTAATTTGCAGTCTGCTAATCACAGGTAACATTTGGACATAGTTGCTTCAGCATTGACCATATATATGTACTTTTTTCAAATAAGTGCAAATAAGAATATCTGATTTACTGAATGGGCAGAACTCAATGGGCACAGAGAAAAACAGCTCTGTTTTTTCTCCCAGTGCTATATTTTCAGCTCTGCCCTGTCAGCGCACTCTTCCGAGACCCACAGCTTTTCTGTCACGCTGAGCTTCCAGAACTGGAGTAGTATTTTTAAGAATGAAAGTGCAGCCTTGTCTGCTTCAGGACTCAGTCTGGTGTCAGCTTCTTCCCTCCCCCAGCTCAAACCACCCCTGTGGTGCAGAAGGAGGGATAGGCCTGCTCTCTCACATCTTCTCTAACTCCCTCCCTCCCTTCCGGAGCCTGACTTCCAGGTTCAAGGTCAGGAAGAAGGAGGTGAGAAAGAGGGGCCAGGCTTAGAGGAGTGGTGGTGGGTGATTTGTCCCCCAAATCAATTGGACTACCCTGGTGGCTCAGATGGTAAAGAATCTGCCTGCAATGCAGGAGACCCAGGTTCGATCCCTGGGTCAGAAAGATCCCTTGGAGAAGAAAAAGGCTAGCCACTCTAATATTCTTGCCTGGAGAATTCCATGGACAAAGGAGCCTGGTGCTATAGTCCATGGGGATCACAAAGAGTCAGACATGACTGCGTGACTAACACTGTCACTTTCCAAGTGGGTTTGGAAGAATCACCTCCTCAAAACACCCAGGTGATGTTTGTCCTCCATAAGAAGTTCATCAACATGAACGATGTGCTTGTTGACTGATCACAGCCTTTTCCTGGGGAACCCCTTCCCCCAGCAGGCCATATTCACAAGTGGGCTTTTTTGAGGGCAGCTTAGCCCAGCTTCTGGCAGCTCCATTTAGCTCCTGAGAAACAGCAAATCTTTGCCTTGCCCAAGAGTGAAAGTACAGCTTCCTAGCACTGGCCCTCCCTGCTCACCATCACAGCTGCTCCAAGGCAGATCTCCACCTTAAGAATTCTCCACAAAGGAAGCAAGAGTCTACTCAGGTTTCATCCCCAACTCTCAGGCACCCTTGCCATAAGGTAAGGTAAGTCACTTCAGTCGTGTCCGTCTCTGTGCGACCCCATAGATGGCAGCCCACCAGGTTCCCCTGTCCATGGGATTCTCCATGCAAGAATACTGGAGTGGGTTGCCATTTCCTTCTCCCATGCATGACAGTGAAAAGTGAAAGTGAAGTCGCTCAGTTGTGTCTGACTCTTAGCGACCCCACGGACTGCAGCCCACCAGACTCCTCCGTCCATGGGATTTTCCAGGCAAGAGTACTGGAGTGGGGTGCCATTGCCTTTTCCACCCTTGCCATGCCTTCCCTCAAATTTCTCATTGGTCAGTCACCCTGGTTCTCTGTGGGGATGATCATTCAGCTAAAAGGGACATATACCATTCTCTCCTTGTACACACCCCAGACTCCACAAGTTATTCTCTCAGAGCCCCTTGGCTTGGCTTGGCTTGCTCCCTTTGCTTCCTTGTCCCACAGGAAGAGAGGGGGAAAACAAACACATTCTGTCCATTAACTTCAGCAAATTTCTTTTTAATCCTCTGTTTTTAAGGCTTGGGAGATAAAGAAAGGTTAGAAAATTACAGAAAAAAACTCTGAGACAACCCCATCTCCAGTCTAGATCTCTTTCCTCTGAAGTAGGTATATAAAAATCCAATACTTTTTTAGTAGTAATCTTGTATGTATATACATAACACATGCTTATATACATATGCACATACACACATATTTATATAAATCCATTTAAAAGAATTTATTTTATGCCCAGAAAATATATACTATTGTTTTGGTGGTTTTATTATTTCCATAAATGTTATCTTGCTGTATGTATTATTCTGCAACCTGGTTTTCCCATACAATGTGTTGAATATGTTTGAGTTTTTGAGGCCTCATCTCGCATTGTCTTGGCCAGCCTTCTGTGTAATAGTTGCTGTGGCAACCAGGAGCTCCCAGGTGTAGCCTGACAACTTCGCCTCAGCTGCACCTCACATGGCTTCAGCCCCGGGTGTTCTGGTGCACTGGTTAACCCTCCCTTGGGCAATCCTTGACCAACAGGAGATGGGAGCCAATGGATCGATAATCCATACTTTCAGACCTCCGGCACCCAATGATTTTATAGTATATCCAACTTGGTTTCTCAGGGGGTCCCCAATTCACCCGAGCCTCAGTTGCCAACAGAAATCATCAACTAAATAACACACCCCCGTATTGGCTTTCCTGCTTCCCCATTTATTCTTCTCAGTCCCCCAACTCCTAATCCCAGAAATCACTTCCCACAGTAAAGTACCTAAATGTAATCATTTGCTTCAGCTGTTTGGTGGAAACCAAGCTAAAACACTAAATTAAAAATACTGTTAAAAATAAGTCTATATTGATCTACTTGACTGGTTCTCAAAATGTGGTCTGGGGACAAAGTTCCTGAGACCATTTCTGGAGGTCCCTAAGGTCAAACTCTTTCATAATCACACTAAGAATTTATTTGCCTTTTTCCACTCTTACTTTCTCACAAGTCTACAGTGGAGTTTTCAAGAAACTATATTATATATGAAAGTGCAATAGTCTGAATGCAGAAGCAGGTATAAGAATCCAGCTGTCTTCTAGTAAGCCAGAATTTGAAGAGATTTGGGGAAAAAAATGTAATATAAAGCAATACCACTCTTCTCACTACATTTTTTTTTTGCTTTGGAAAATACATCCATTTTTCATTTAAATGTTGCTTATATTATTATAAATACTATATTAACATCAAATGGGCTTATTTTTATCAATTGATAAGTATTTTAAAACTTTCTCAGCCTTATCATTTCCAGTGCTGTAAATATTAGTAGATATAACCCATATAAGAGCTTCCCAGGGGGTACTAGTGGTAAAAAAAATTGCCTGCCAATGCAAGAGACAAGAGAGACACGAGTTCAATCCCTGGGTCAGGAAGATCTCCTGGAGGAGGGCACAGCCACCCACTCCAGTATTCTTGCCGGGAGAACCCTATGGACAGAGGAGCCTGGAGGGTTACAGTCCATAGGGTCGCAAAGAGTTGGGCATGACTGAAGTGACTTAGCACAACACAGCACACATAACCCACATAAAAGCTTTTGGCTGCTGCTGCTGCTGCTGCTAAGGTACTTCAGTCGTGTCCGACTCTTTGCAACCCCATGGACTGTAGCCTGCCAGGCTCCTCTTTTCATGGGGATTCTCCAGGCAAGAACACTGGAGTGGGTTGCCATACCCTTCTCCAGGGGATCTTCTCAACCCAGGGATTGAACCCAGTTTTCCATACTGCAGGTGGGTTCTTTACCATCTGAGCCACCAGTGAAGCATCCTATCAGATATGTTTCCTATATCAGTGCACAAAGAACCCATTTCTTTACACCTGCTCTCATCAACACTTTATACTGTCCAACTTCAATTTTAACTGATACAATGGCTGAAAATTTTTCTCACCATCATTTTTATTTGCATTTCCCTGATTACCAGTGAGGTTGGTCCTCTTAATGTAATTACTGGCCATTTGTACCTTCTATTTTATGATTGCTTGTTTGTATCCAATGCTCATTTTTCTATCAAATGGTGCTCTTTTTCTTCTTAGTTTGTGGTAGTCAGTCCTTCATATATTTTCTATGTTAAGTCTTTATTATATCTGTTGCCAATATTCTTTTTCATTTTATTACTTATCTTTTAGCTTTGTGTTTTCTTTTGACATGTCAAAGTTGTTTGTTATAATTTCAAATTTACCAGTTTATTCCTGTAAATCTTTTCTTCAAGTTTGAGTTTTGTTTAAAAGTCTTTCCTATCCCTAAACCATAAAAGTGTTTTCCTGTATTATTTTCTAATGCTTTTTATTGAAGTATCATTGACATATAACATTATGTTAGTTTCAGGTGTATGATATAATGATCCAGTATTTGTATATATTTCCAAATGATTATAATAATTCTAGTTAACATCTGTCACCGTATATAGTTACAGAATTTTTTTTATTGTGATGAAAACTCTTGAGATTTACTCTATTTTTTTTTCATTGGAGTATAGTTGTCTACAATATTGTGTTAGTTTCTGCTGTACAACAAAATGAACCAGCTATCAGTTCAGTTCAGTTTAGTCGCTCAGTCTTGTCCGACTCTTTGCGACCCCATGAATCGCAGCACGCCAGGCCTCCCTGTACATCACCAACTCCGGGAGTTCACTCAGACTCACTTCCATCGAGTCAGTGATGCCATCCAGCCATCTCATCCTCTGTCGTCCCCTTCTCCTCCTGCCCCCAATCCCTCCCAGCACCAGAGTCTTTTCCAATGAGTCAACTCTTCGCATGAGGTGACCAAAGTACTGGAGTTTCAGCTTTAGCATCATTCCTTCCAAAGAACACCCAGGACTGATCTCCTTTAGAATGGACTGGTTGGATCTCCTTGCAGTCCAAGGGACTCTCAAGAGTCTTCTCCAATACCACAGTTCAAAAGCATCAATTCTTCAGCGCTCAGCTTTCTTCACAGTCCAACTCTATGTATGCATATATCCCCTCCCTTAAAAAAAATCTACACTCTTTAGCAACTATCAAATATGCAGCACAGTATTATTATGTATTGTCATACTGTATATTATATCCCCAGGACTTGCTTATTTTATAACTGGAAATTTGTACTTTTTGACTCCCATATCCCATTTTACCATTTATAATATTTTTAAATATTATTATTTAACAATTAAGTTTTTAATGTGCTTGGAATGTTTCATTTGTTTACAGTATAGGTTAAAATCTAATTTAATTTTTTTCCATGTGGCTATTCAGTTATCCCAATATAATTTATTAAGAGCCTGTCTTTACCTCATTGATTTATGATGCCAAGCTCTAACATATAACAAATTCTCATGTATACGTAGCTTCTCTATCCTATTCCATTTATCCATTTGCCTAAAGCTGCTCAATATTATACTATTAGGGTTAAATAACTTTGTAACAGTTCTTTTTATTTACTATTTTTAATTGGAGGATGATTGTTTTACAATGTATGGGTTTCTGCCATACATCAACATGAATCAGCCATAGGAATACAATGTCCCTTTCCTCTTGAACCCCCATCCCACCTCCCACCCCTTCCCACCCCATCACACCTCTCTAGGTTGACACAGAGCTCCAGGCACATGACATAGCAGGAGAAGGAAAGGGTGTAACAGGACTTCTTATCTGATACATTCACTTTTCCTCATTATTCTTATTTTTCAGAATTATCTTACTAGTTTTTGCCCACTCAACCTTTTAGATTAATTTTAATGTCAATTTGCCAAGTGGTGTTAAAAATTTTGTTGGCAGTATTATTTAGGATCATATTAAATTTATAGATTAATTTCAGAATAATGATTTTTTACAATATTGAAACTTCTAAATCATTGAATCTTCTTTCAATTTCTTCAATAAACTTCAAAAAATTTTTACATAAAATTGTTACACATTTTTGGCTAGGTTAATTCCAAGATCAGTTCAGTTCAGTTCAATCACTCAGTTGTGTCTGACTCTTTGTGACCCCATGGACAGCAGCACGCCAGGCTTCCCTGTCCATCACCAACTCCCAGAGCCTACTCAAATTCATGTCCATCGAGTCAGTAATGCCATCCAACGGTCTCATCCTCTGTCATCCCCTTCTCCTCCTGCCTTCAATCTTTCCCAGCATCAGGGTCTTTTCAAATGAGTCAGCTCTTCGAATCAGGTGGCCAAAGGATTGGAGCTTCAGCGTCAGTCCTTCCAATGAATATTCAGGACTGATTTCCTTTAGGATTGACTGGTTTGATCTCCTTGCAGTCCAAGGGACTCTCAAGAGTCTTCTCCAACACCACAGTTCAAAAGTATCAGTTCTTCGGCACTCAGATTTCTTTTTTTTTTTTTTTAAACTTTACATAATTGTATTAGTCTTGCCAAATATCAAAATGAATCCACCACAGGTATACATGTGTTCCCCATCCTGAACCCTCCTCCGTCCTCCCTCCCCATACCATCCCTCTGGGTCGTCCCAGTGCACCAGCCCCAAGCATCCAGTATCGTGCATCGAACCTGGACTGGCAACTCGTTTCATACATGATATTTTACATGTTTCAATGCCATTCTCCCAAATCTTCCCACCCTCTCCCTCTCCCACAGACTCCATAAGACTGTTCTATACATCAGTGTCTCTTTTGCTGTCTCGTACACAGGGTTATTGTTACCATCTTTCTAAATTCCATATATGTGCGTTAGTACACTGTATTGGTGTTTTTCTTTCTGGCTTACTTCACTCTGTATAATAGGCTCCAGTTTCATCCACCTCATTAGAACTGATTCAAATGTATTCTTTTTAATGGCTGAGTAATACTCCATTGTGTATATGTACCACAGCTTTCTTAGCCATTCATCTGCTGATGGACATCTAGGTTGCTTCCATGTCCTGGCTATTATAAACAGTGCTGTGATGAACATTGGGGTACACGTGTCTCTTTCCCTTCTGGTTTCCTCAGTGTGTATGCCCAGCAGTGGGGTTGCTGGATCATAAGGCACTTCTATTTCCAGTTTTTTAAGGAATCTCCACACTGTTCTCCATAGTGGCTGTATTAGTTTGCATTCCCACCAACAGTGGAAGAGGGTTCCCTTTTCTCCACACCCTCTCCAGCATTTATTACTTGTAGACTTTTGGATCACAGCCATTCTGACTGGTGTGAAATGGTACCTCATAGTGGTTTTGATTTGCATTTCTCTGATAATGAGTGATGTTGAGCATCTTTTCATGTGTTTGTGAGCCATCTGTATGTCTTCTTTGGAGAAATGTCTATTTAGTTCTTTGGCCCATTTTTTGATTGGGTCATTTATTTTTCTGGAGTTGAGCTGTAGGAGTTGCTTGTATATTCTCGAGATTAGTTGTTTGTCAGTTGCTTCATTTGCTATTATCTTCTCCCATTCTGAAGGCTGTCTTTTCACCTTGCTAATAGTTTCCTTTGATGTGCAGAAGCTTTTAAGGTTAATTAGGTCCCATTTGTTTATTTTTGCTTTTATTTCCAATATTCTGGGAGATGGGTCATAGAGGATCCTGCTGTGATGTATGTCAGAGAGTGTTTTGCCTATGTTCTCCTCTAGGAGTTTTATAGTTTCTGGTCTTACGTTGAGATCTTTAATCCATTTTGAGTTTATTTTTGTGTATGGTGTTAGAAAGTGTTCTAGTTTCATTCTTTTACAAGTGGTTGACCAGAGTTCCCAGCACCACTTGTTAAAGAGATTGTCTTTAATCCATTGTATATTCTTGCCTCCTTTGTCAAAGATAAGGTGTCCATATGTGCATGGATTTATCTCTGGGCTTTCTATTTTGTTCCATTGATCTATATTTCTGTCTTTGTGCCAGTACCATACTGTCTTGATAACTGTGGCTTTGTAGTAGAGCCTGAAGTCAGGTAGGTTGATTCCTCCAGTTCCATTCTTCTTTCTCAGATTTCTTTATGGTTCAACTCTCACATCCATACATGACTTCTGGAAAAACCATAGCTTTGATTAGATGGGCCTTTGTTTGCAAAGTAATGTCTCTGCTTTTTAATATGCTGCCTAAGTTTGTCATAGCTTTTCTTCCAAGGAAAATGACAATGTAACTCCAAGATACATTATAGTTTTTGGGTTTTTGCTGTTTGCTTTTTTTTTAACTATAGTTTTGATTGTGTTTTTTCCTATTGTCTTATTAGTTGATTATAGGTTGTGTATAGAAATGCTATTGGTTTCTCTATGTTGGTTTTATATCTAGTCATTGTTTTAATCTTAAACTTTTCTTGTATTTGTTGTGAATTCTTTGAAGATGATAAAATCACCTCTAGATCATAATACTTTGTCTTTTCTTTCCATTTCTTTATACCTGTATTCCTTTATTCTGTCTTATTGCATTATTTAAACAACATTCATTAGTAGTGATTGAGGATGTTATTATCCTGATGGCAATCAATGGTGGTCAAGGCAGTGGAGAAGTAGTGCTTTCAACTTGGTCATTAGAGTTCCTAGTGCCAACAGGGCTCCTCTATCAAGAGTAGACTGAGGGACTCCCCTGGTGGCCCAGTGACAAAGACTCCAAGCTCCCAGTGCAGGGGGCCTAGGTTTGATCCCTGGTCAGGGAACTAGATCCCACATGCCGCAACTAAGACCCAGCACATCCAAATATATGCATAAATTTTTTTTTTTAAGAGTAGACCCAAAAAAAAAAGAAAAAAAGAGTAGACAGAGAAGCAGAAATTTATTCTGAAAAACACTGGGACCATTGCCTCAAACTATAGAGGAAGGAAGTAATGGCATTTAGGGAGCTGTCACAGACACAGCCTACCTCTTGGAGACTTCTACTATAGAGAAGCCTGAGAGGACCAGTGTGAGCTTTGTTCTTACTTCATGAGCCAGGTCTCAGGAACAACCACCACAGGTGTTTATGGACTAAATCGGTGAATGTTTATCAGACTTTGTAAAGAAGAGGGCTCACTGCCTTTGAAGACTAGGATAGATTTCAAACTCTCTAGAGAGAATGAGGGTTTGGGGGCAGTTCTTGTCCTTCTCTGCATCACCTAAGGTCTGTCTTCTTTCTGAGCCTCTGCTGAGCTGGCTGTTCTCTGCTCAGCTCTTCTCCCTGCCCCTGCTTCAGGATTCACTGGCATGTTCCACCACACCGCCTTGACGTTTTATTTTCCTGTGTCAGTCTCTCCTCGATGTTTCTTTTCCTGATTCTGAGGAAGCTGGGTGAGAGGTTCTATTTCCACCTCTCCTTTTTCCCCTCTTTTTCCTCCTTCATCTTCTCCTTACTTCTATCTTGTCATATCTTTCCTCTGGTTTTTACTATCCTGCTTGCTCAAGGGTGTCCCCAGACTAGGACTAAGCTGGTACAGGGTCAAGTATAATGTGCAAGGATTAAAAGCAGGCTAGCACTAGTGGAAAGCCAGTTTGACCTAAAGGCAGCAAGGGGTTTGGAATCACAGAGAACTAAGTTCAAACTCCACCTCTGCCAAGTACTAGCTGGGGGACCTCATGCAAGCCACTTACCTTCACATTTAACATCTGTAAAATGGGGATAATAAGAAGAACCTTGGACTTCCCTGGTGATCCAGTGGTTAAGAATCCATCTGCCAGCACAGAGGACACAGTCGATCCCTGGACTGGGAAGATTCCACATGCCTCAGAGCAACTAAATACATGCTCCATAACTGAGTCTGCACTTTAGGGCCCATGTACCATGACTACTGAGCCTGAGTGCAGCAACTACTGAAGCCCACACACCCTACAGCCCATGCTCTGCAACAAGAGAAGCCATTGCAATCAGAAGCCCGTGCACCACAATGAGGAGAGGCCCCTGCTTGCTGCAGGTAGAGGAAGCCCACTCACAGCATCGAAGACCCAGTGCAACCAAAACAGAGTACTTTTTAAAATTAAAAAAAGAATAGTCTCATTCTAGGATTGAGTTAATCACATGAAATGCTCAGAACAGTGCCTAGTATAATTGTAAGTGATCAATAAATGTTAGCCATTGTTATTTCACTCTGCATGGGCAGACTAGAACACTTTTCAGAAAAAGGAAGTCATCCCTCTATTAGTTTCCTAGGGCTATCATAACAAAGTACCACAAACTGGATGGTTTAAATGAACAGAAACTTATTATCTTACAGTTCTGGAGGGTAGAGGTCAAAAATCAAAATGTTGGCAAAATCCTTGTTTGTTTCTTCCTAGTTTCTGGTTGTGGCCATCAATCCTTGGCATTACTGACTTTCAGCCCCATCACTCCAATCTCTGCCTCCACTATTACATGGCATTCTCCCTGTGCATCTGTGTCCAAATTTCTCCCTTATTATAAGGACACCAGTTATGTTGGATTGTTGTTGTTTAGTCGCTTGGTTGTGTCCGACTCTTTGTGACCCCATGGACTCTAGTTTGCCAGGTTCCTCTGTCCATGGGATTTCCAAGCCAAGAATATTGGCGTGAGTGGCCATTCCCTTCTCCAGGGGATCTTCCTGACCCAGGGATGGGACCTATGTCTCCTGCATTGGCGGCAGATTCCTCACCACTGAGTCACTGCTGCTGCTGTTAAGTCGCTTCAGTCGTGTCCAACTCTGTGCGATCCCGTAGACGGCAGCCCACCAGGCTCCCCCGTCCCTGGGATTCTCCAGGCAAGAACACTGGAGTGGGTTGCCATTTCCTTCTCCAATGCATGAAAGTGAAAAGTGAAATGAAGTTGCTCAGTCGTGTCTGACTCTTAGCCACTAGGTAAGCCCTATATTGGATTAGGACCCATTCTAATGACCTCATCTGAACTACAGAAAACCCTATTTTTAAATAAGGTCACATTAACACATACCAGGGTTTACAGATTTAATGTATCTTTTGAGGAAATACAATTCAACTTATAACACTCTCCAAATGTTTTCATATTCATCTTCTTGGCACACAGGTTGCTACCACTAGGTGAATTGGGATGGAGGCCTGGACTGAGAAAGCAAACAGCTCTTTCATTTTCAACTTTGGCATTCCCACCCACCCACCACCAATTCCTCGAAGGCTTCCAAAACTGCTCTGGGGAGTTCACCTGTTTTTAAGGTTGCCACCTGCTTTCAATGACTCCAGTAATATCTATTTCCAGGACTGATATTATCTTGCAAATGTTGTCACTCTGATTTTAGGTAAGATCAGACCCATTGAGGGCAGTATGGCCGTAAACAAGATATTAGAAGATAAAAGTCTTTCCCAATTGCTTCCTGTAGGCTTCCTTCTGAAGATTCCTCCTTCATCTCTACTTTTCCGTGTCTAAAGCTAAACTCAGCATTCCCCCAGTCCTGCTTGTGCCCTATACCAGCCTCTCAGGACGCAATTCTTCCAGACCAGGCATCTTGGAGTCATCCCTGACTCCTCCCTTATTATAATAGTTCCCAGTACTTACAGCTCCGAGACCCCAGTGAGGGAATGTCCACAAGTTTTATCTTCAATCTTTCTTTTTTTTTTTTTTTTTTTTTTTTAATTTAATTTTATTTTTAAACTTTACCTAATTGTATTAGTTTTGCCAAATATCAAAATGAATCTGCCACAGGTATACATGTGTTCCCCATCCTGAACCCTCCTCCCTCCTCCCTCCCCATACCATCCCTCTGGGTCATCCCAGTGCACCAGCCCCAAGCATCCAGTATTGTGCATCGAACCTGGACTGGCAACTCGTTTCATACATGATATTTTACATGTTTCAATGCCATTCTCCCAAATCTTCCCACCCTCTCCGTCTCCCACAGATTCCGTAAGACTGTTCTATACATCAGTGTCTCTTTTGCTGTCTCGTACACAGGGTTATTGTTACCATCTTTCTAAATTCCATATATATGCGTTAGTATACTGTATTGGTGTTTTTCTTTCTGGCTTACTTCACTCTGTATAATAGGCTCCAGTTTCATTCACCTCATTAGAACTGATTCAAATGTATTCTTTTTAATAGCTGAGTAATACTCCATTGTGTATATGTACCACAGCTTTCTTACCCATTCATCTGCTGATGGACATCTAGGTTGCTACCATGTAAATGGAGACCATGTCCATTATAAGTTCCCCAAATTAATCAGAGTTCAAGTTCTTTATTGTTGTCCGATAAAGTGTCAATTCTGGGAAATAACACAGCTATGTAATGATGATCAGAACCCCTGATTGGCTGTATTTGAATCAGAGTTCCCTGCTGTCTGTGTAGGTGGCAATGCTCCTGGTGGACAAAGGGTGTCACAGATGCAGGACAAGACAAGAAGGCCAACTTCTTGTTGCTTGATTTCTTCAGCAAGCTGCTCAACTTCCAGCAGAGGAACTCTGGGACTCCAGGACCCAGGATTTTCTCTCCCTGACTCTGTCCCCCAACCCCCTCCTCCTCACACACATACATTCCTATTCAGTGAAATCTGCCCTTCAGTTCTCTATGCTCAGATCTGATGATTCTCCCAGTCGCACAAAGTCCACAAAGGTGGGTCTTTCAGTCTGCCCAGATTTCTCCAAGACAGCATCCAGAAATGGCCTAAGCCACTGAGACTCCCCAGCAGGCTTTGGACTCCAGGTTCCATCTGATTTTACCTTAACCTGCTCTCTGAGCCTCTAGGCTGGACTATCCACACAGAGATGGTCCCAGTGGGGGCTGACCAAGTGATTATAAGCTGTTCCCACCTATTTCCTTCCCTGTCTTCCTTCTCACCATCCATCCCCACTCCCATTCATTCTCCTTGCCTAGATTCTCAACACCATGATTATGCAAAAGGACTTGGATCCAGAGGCTCCAGGCTGTCCTCACTTAAGGGGTTGAGTTCGAGATAAGATAAATTAGAATCCTCTATATGGGGTCGCACAGAATCGGACACGACTGAAGCGACTAAGCAACAGCAACAGCAATGCAACTAAACTGAATTGCGGTGAGCCCAGGATTAACTGCCTTTCCTTCTCTGGATGTTTGGACCAGGAGATTTAGGTCTCTCCTAACTGACAGGCCATTCAGAACAGATCTGGGACTTAGAGGTAGCAAGTATATGGAGTATTGAAGCCCTGATTTGTCCCTAGACTCAGGCTATAGGCAGGGGAACAAGGCCCCAGAGGGAACCTGCATTGAGCGTACCTCCACTGTGCAGAGACCACAGGATGGCACTATGAGATGGAGCCCTTCCAGCTGACACGCTGTTCTGATGCCTCTGCCCCAGCCCCCACCCTCTCCTAGTTCTGTCTTCCCATTTCCTCTTCAGTCCTTGAGCAGTGGTGGTTCACATGAAGGGCTTGTTAAAACACAGCTTGCTGGGCTCCACCCCCTGACCTCCTTATTCCTAGGTCTGACAGGTATCCATGTGCGGCTGGTCATGGGAGCACACTCTGAGAACCACTGCTCCCGACAGAAAGCTGGAAGCTCAGAACCACCTGAGGGCCATCACTGAAGTGAATCAGGATGTGTGCTCCCTGAGGGCAGGGACCAAGACTGACAGCGCTCTGCACCAAGCGCCTGGCCCTGAAGCTGTCATGTGACTATGGGACTGAAATGGCATGGGAAGTAAGCAGCAGATGGGTGGTAAAAAGATTGGGAGAGGACTGCCAGGAGGGAGAGGGTCCCAGGTGGGTGGGCTCACCACAGAGCTCACCACAAACCATTGTTCTGAGTCCCCCAAAAATCTCTGACAAATATCTCAAGTTTCACAAAAGCAGTTCAAGGAAGAAGCCCACTGCTACCTTCCTGCCTTATCCTTGGAAACAGGATAAACAGGAGCCTAAAGTTGAGGGTCCTGGGGTCCTTAAAGAGTCAGGGCATTGTGGACATGTCCACATGACTCACTCAGCTTTCCTCATGGATGTGCCAGCATAGGGCTCTCTGCTCACAAGAGTGAAGTTACCACTGAAGATGGGGGTGAACAGATTTCCCGGAGCCAAGCCCACCAGACCTAGTTCCCTCTCTCACTGGGCTCCTTACCAGCCCCCTTCCTCTCTGCTGGGCTCTCAGAGGCACAGAGGAAGGAAGGTTCAGTCTCCTCGGCTGCTGAGATACAGTCTAAGCAAGCCAGGACAGAGTTCCAGAGAAGGCAGAGAGCAAGATCTCCTGGTTTCAGAGAGAAAGGATTTGTGGTGGGGACTAGTCTCTCTGCAAGTTAAAATGTGAGGCCGGGGTGGAGTGGGAGGTGGAGGGGGGAATGAGGTGGGTTGGGGGAAGGGATAGTTAGCGAGTTTGGGATGGACTTGTACACACTGCTCTATTTAAATGGATAAACAACAAGGACCAACTGTATAGCACAGGGAGCTCTGCTCAATGTTATGTGGCAGCCTGGATGGGAGAGGAGAGTGGGGGAGAAGGGATTCAAGTATATGTATGACCCAGTTTCTTTGTTGTCCACCTGAAACTGTCACAGCTTTGTCAATCAACTACACTCCAATACAAAATAAAAAGTTAAAAAAAAATGAGGCAGCAGCCTTCCTGATTGCTCTTTGTTCTCCTGGAGAGATGGCTGCTAAACTTCTGAGACAAACAGAAGCTGCCAGCGAGAAGGTTGAGGACAAGCTGGAGATTGGCTGAAATGGGACTTGAACTCAGGAGGCTGGGCTCTCAGAAAGCAAAGGGGTGAGAGGCAAGGGCTGGACTGGGTATGGCTGCCTGAGGTCTTCCAGTCCAGGTCTGCCAGGAGAATTCACTCATATGCCCCAATTCCAGACGGAACAGTTTTCAACGCAGCCAGTGGCCATCTTGGTGAGACTCTCTCAGACCTTGAAAAAGGCCCAAATATGGAGACGTTGAAACAGGAACTTCAGAACAAGAACAAAGCCTTCCTGGACAGTGAGATTTACCAGATGATGACTCTCAGTGGCACTATAAGTTCTAGTGTTTTGAGTCTGCTCTGTGGGAAGCTGTTAATCGGGCCTCTCTGACTCGGGCTGGGTCTTGAGCTGCTAAAACTTTTTTTAAAGGCTAAAAACATCTGGAATTGGGAATGGTGAGGATAATGAGGTGAGCTCTATGGTGCCCTAGCTGGAGTGAGGTGATAGATGATGGACTTCCCTGGCTCAGATGGTAAAGAACCTGCCTGCCAATGCAGGAGAAGTAAGAGACACAGGTTCAATCCCTGGGTCAGGGTCAGGGTCAGGAAGATGCCCTGGAGGAGAAAATGGCAACCCACTCCAGTATCCTTGCCTGGGAGATCCCACAGACAGAGGACCCCGGGGGGGCTACAGTCCTGCTGCTGCTACAGCTAAGTCGCTTCAGTCGTGTCCGACTCTGTGCGACCCCATAGACGGCAGCCCACCAGGCTTCCCGTCCCTGGGATTCTCCAGGCAAGAACACTGGAGTGGGTTGCCATTTCCTTCTCCAATGCATGAAAGTGAAAAGTGAAAGAGAAGTCGCTCAGTCGTGTCCGACTCTAGCGAACCCATGAACTGCAGCCTACCAGGCTCCTCCGTCCATGGGATTTTCCAGGCAAAAGTACTGGAGTGGGGTGCCATTGCCCTCTCCGGGGGCTGCAAAAGAGTCAGCAACTAAACGGGTTAGCAACTAAACCATCAACAGATGATGCACATATTGTAATTATCAGACAGAGACTTTAAAGCAAGTGTAATAACAACACTGAGTGGTAAACTCACTTAAATTAATGGAAAAAATGCTCATCAGAGAAATAGAGACTGTAAAAAAATTGAAATATGATATCAGGCATAAAACACTCATTGGACAAATTTCAATAAGCAAGATGGAAGTGACAAAGGAAGAAGTTAATGAACTTGAAAATAAGCCAGTAAAAGTTATACTAACTGAAGAACTGAAATGGGGGGAAAATGATTGAAAAGATAAACAGAACCTTAGGAACCTGTGGGACAATATTGAAGATCTAATGTTTGTGTCATTGAAATCCTAGAAAAACAGGGAAAACATAGCAGTGCACCACAAATTTAAAGAAATAATGGTCAAAATGTCTCAAATTGGGAAAAGGCATAAACGAAAAGAAGCACATAAACTGGAGGAACTCAAAGAAAACCAGCCGTACACATCAAACTGAAACTACTGACAAAGATTAAACAAAAAATCTTAAAAGCAGTCAGAGAAAAATGACACATTACTTATAGGAGAACATTTGAATGATCACAGAGGTCAAAGGATGGTAAGACAGCTTCTGTGAAGTGCAAAGACCTTCCAACTCAGAATTCTATATTCGGTGAAACGATCCTTAAGATGAAGGCAAAATAAAAATATTCTCAGATGGTGGAAAACTAAGAGAATGTATCCCCAGCAGCCCTGCTATGAAGGAAATTATTGGGGCTGAAGGGAAACTATGCCAAAGAGAAACTGGGGACTTCAAGAATGAAGGAAGAGCAAAACAAACATAAATATCTGTATAAAGTATTTTCCCCCTCTTAAGAAGAGGTGGCAAGAATACACATAAGAACTGTACAAAAAAGATCTTCATGACCCAGATAATCCCAATGGTGTGATCACTCACCTAGAGTCAGACATCCTGAATGTGAAGTCAAGTGGGCCTTAGGAAGCATCACTAGGAACAAAGCTAGTGGAGGTGATGGAATTCCAGTTGAGCTCTTTCAAATCCTGAAAAGATGATGCTGTGAAAGTGCTTCACTCAGTATGTCAACAAATTTGGAAAACTCAGCAGTGGCCACAAGAATGGAAAAGGTCAGTTTTCATTCCAATCCCAAAGAAAGGCAATGCCAAAGAATGCTCAAACTACCACATAATTGCATGCATCTCACATGCTGGTAAAGTAATGCTCAAAATTCTCCAAGCCAGACTTCAGCAATATGTGAACTATGAACTTCCAGATGTTCAAGCTGGTTTTAGAAAAGGTAGAGGAACCAGAGATCAGATTGCCAATATCTGCTGGATTGTCGAAAAAGCAAGAGAGTTCCAGAAAAACATCTATTTCTGCTTTATTGACTATGCCAAAGCCTTTGACTATGTGGATCACAATAAACTGTAGAAAATTCTGAAAGAGATGGAAATACCAGACCACCTGACCTGCCTCTTGAGAAACCTGTATGCAGTTCAGGAAGCAACAGTTAGAACTGGACATGGAACAACAGACTGGTTCCAAATCGGGAAAGGAGTACGTCCAGGCTGTATATTGTCACCCGGCTTATTTAACTTATATGCAGAGTACATCATGAGAAACGCTGGGCTGGAAGAAGCACAAGCTGGAATCAAGATTTCTGGGAAAAATATCAATAACCTCAGATATGCAGATGACACCACCCTTATGGCAGAAAGTGAAGAGGAACTCAAAAGCCTCTTGATGAAAGTGAAAGAGGAGAGTGAAAAAGTTGGCTTAAAGCTCAATATTCAGAAAACTAAGATCATGGCATCTGGTCCCATCACTTCATGGGAAATAGATAGGGAAATAGTGGAAACAGTGTCAGACTTTATTTTGGAGGGCTCCAAAATCACTGCAGACGGTGATTGCAGCCATGAAATTAAAAGATGCTTACTCCTTGGAAGGAAAGCTATGACCAGCCTAGATAGCATATTCAAAAGCAGAGACATTACTTTGTCAACAAACGTCCATCTAGTCAAGGCTATGGTTTTTCCAGTGGTCATGTATGGATGTGAGAATTGGACTGTGAAGAAAGCTGAACGCCCAAGAATTGATGCTTTTAAACTGTGGTGTTGGAGAAGACTCTTGAGAGTCCCTTGGACTGCAAGGAGATCCAACCAGTCCATTCTAAAGGAGATCAGTCCTGGGTGTTCATTGGAAGGACTGATGCTGAGGCTGAAACTCCAGTACTTTGGCCACCTCATTCAAAGAGTTGACTCATTGAAAAAGACTCTGATGCTGGGAGGGATTGGGGGCAGGAGGAGAAGGGGACGACAGAGGATGAGATGGTTGGGTGGCATCACTGACTCGATGGACATGAGTTTGAGTGAACTCCAGGAGTTGGTGATGGACAGGGAGGCTTGGCATGCTGCAATTCATGGGGTCGCAAAGAGTCAGACACGACTGAGTGACTGAACTGAACTGAAGTTCTTTAAAATATACATGAGTGCTCAATGCAAAAATTATAATGGTTTCTGGAGCAGTTTTCATGTAAGACATGTAATACACACAATAACTATACAATGGTGGAGGGTAAAGGACTTGTATAGTTACTTTATCTTTTATTTGAAGTGGTAAAATATTTAACTCTAAATAGACTACAAAATGGAGAAGGCAATGACAACCCACTCCAGTACTCTTGCCTGGAGAATCCCATGGATGGAGGAGCCTGGTAGGCTGCAGTCCATGGGGTCGCTAGGAGTCTAACACGATTGAGCGACTTCACTTTCCCTTTTCACGTTCATGCATTGGAGAAGGAAATGGCAACCCACTCCAGTGTTCTTGCCTGGAGAATCCCGGGGATGGCAGAGCCTGGTGGACTGCAATCTAGGGGGTCGCACAGAGTTGGACACGACTGAAGCGACTTAGCAGTAGCAGTAGCAGAAGACTACAAAAGGTTATTTATTGCTATGGGTTGAAATGTGTCCCCCAAAATTTGTATGTTGAAATCCTCAGATGTGACCTTATTAAGAGATAAGCTCTTTATAGAAGTAATCAAGTTAAAATGAGGTCATTAGGGTGGGCCCTAATCTAAGATGACTGTGAATTTAGAAAAAAAGAAGAAATGTGGACACAAAGATAGAGACACAAGGAGAATGCCATGTAAAGGTTAGAGTTGTGCCACCTCAAGCAGAGAAACTACCAAGCTAAGTGAGAGGCTGCAACAGACCCTTCCGTGCTGCTTTCACAGGGTGCGTGGCCCTGCCCACACCTTGATCTCGGACTTCAAGCCTCCAGAACTGTGGGAAAATAAATCTCTGTCCTTAAAGCTACCCAGATTGTGGTTATTTGTTACAGAAGCCCCAGGAAACTGACACAGTTATATACTTTATATCCTCTAGAGCAATCACCAAAAAGGGGAAAAAAAAAAAAAAACAACAGAGATAAAAAGTCAATATGATAAAATCAAATACTAAGGAGGTTTAAGAGGGAGAGGACATATGTATGGCTGATTCATATTGATGTATGGCAGAAACCAACACAATATTGTAAAGCAATTATCCTCCCATTAAAATTAAATAAATGTTTAAAAATAAAATAAAAACAGGAGATTCTGTCTCAGAAAAAATCAAATACTAAAAAATATTCACATAATCAAAAACATGCAGGAAAAAAAACAGAGTAGGAGATGGCAACCCACTCCAGTAGTCTTGCCTGGAGAATTCCATAGACAGAAGAGCCTAGTGGGCTATAGTCCATGGGGTCATAAAGAGTCAGACATGACTGAGCACACTTGCAAATTATTAGTACACTGAATATACAAGTACAAAAATTGCTGTAACTCTGTGTGAAGTTCTAGAAACAGCTACTCAGTTGTGTATGAGGAATTGGGCTGAAAGGGTCAGAAGGGCTGAAGTAGAGTAAAATAATAATCAAGTCATATAAAAGCAAAGCTTGTGAGTTAAGATCCACAGACACTTAATGATGGGATGTTGTGTCAGTTATCAATTTGTAGAACTAAATCTAACCTTTATCAATGGTGATACTAAATATGAATGATATAAATCCCAGTTAAATAGCAGAGATTATCAGATAGAATTTTTTCAAAGACCTGACCATATACTGTTCTCAAGAAAAAAAAAAATACTTTAGGTATGTTGAAAGTAAAAGGATAAAAAATGATATGGCAATCAAAAGAAAACCAGAATGATTACATTAATATCAAAGTAGTCTTCATAAGTATGTTGAAAGTAAAAGGATAGAAAATGATATGGCAATCAAAAGAAAACCAAAATGATTACATTAATATCAAAGTAGTCTTCAGAACAAGGAATATTATGCATAAACCATAACATAATAATAAAAAGATCAATTAAACCTCAAATATGTATGTACCTACATACATGCAAGGAAAATTGGTTGGACTGAACAGAGAAATGCACAATTACACTTGGAGACTTCACACTGCTCTCACATTAATTATTAGAAAAGATGGGCAGCTAATTTGTAAGGACGTAATTTGGCCACCTGATGAGAAGAACTGACTCACTGGTAAAGACCCTGATGCTGGGAAAGATTGAAGGCAGGAGGAGAAGGGGATGACAAAGGACGAGATGGTTAGATGCCAACACCGATTCAATGGGCATGAGTTTGAGTGAGCTCTGGGAGTTGGTGAAGGACAGGGAGGCCTGGCGTGCTGCAGTCCACGGGGTCGCAAAGAGTCAGACACGACTGAGCTACTGAACTGTAGGACATAGAAGACCCGAATAGCACTATTAACAAGCTTGGTTTAATTGACCCAACAACAGCAGAACTGTTTTTGTTTGCACATGGACCACCTACCACAATAAAACATAATCTAGACAGTTTGGGAAGGGAGGGAAGCTTTTTTAAAGAACTGAGATTATACAAAGTATCTTCTCTGAGCCAACTAATAAAATTAAATTAGAAATCAATAACATAAAAATATCTGGGAAATTTCCAAATATTTGGAAAATAAACTATGCATTTCTAAAGCAATTCATAGGTCATACATGACATCAACTTCCCTGGTGGCTCACACGGTAAAGCATCTGTCTACAATGTGGGAGACCTGGGTGCGATCCCTGGGTCCGGAAGGATCCCTGGAGAAGGAATGGCAACCCACTCCGTACTCTTGCCTATAAAATCCCACGGACAGAGGAGCCTGGTGTCCATGGGGTCGCAAAGAGTCTGACACGACTGAGCAACTTCACTTTCACATGATATCAATAGGCAAATTTGAAAATATTTTTGATTGCATGAAAACATAATAAATCAAAAGTTATGAGATGCAGCTAAAGTAATGCTTCTGGTGAATGTATAGCATTAAATGATTATATTAGAAAAAAAATGAGGTCTCAAATCAATACTCTAAGCTTCCACCTTAAGAAACTGCAAAAATTAAAGCAAATTAAACTCATAGCCAATAGAGGGAAAAAAAAATACACATAAAATTAAAAACAATCAAACTGTTTCACTGAAACAACGAATTCAAAATAATAGAATTGATTAAACCAAAAACTGTTTCAAGAGGATCAGTAATATTAAATTTCTAGCCAAACTGACCAAGAGAATAAGACAGAAATTTCCAAAATCAGGAATGAAAAAATGAGCATAGATGCAAAAATCCTCCATGAAATATTAACAAGTTGAATTAAACATGATATTGAAAGGATACCATATCATAATCACTTAAGATTTATCCCAGGAATACAAGATTTTCTCAGCTTTCAAAAATAAATCAAAGTAATTAACAAAATCAAGAGACTAAAACAGAAACCATATATGATCATCAAAATAGATGTAGGACAGGCATGTAGCAAATTTCCATATCCATTCATAATAAAGAGAAAACTCTCAGCAAACTAAGAACAGGAAGGGACATCCTTAACCTGATCAAGGGCATCTAGAAAAAAAGTAAACATCTTGCTTAATAATGAAAAACAGGAGGCTTTCCTCTGAGATCAAGAACAAGGAAAAGATGTCCACTTTCACTGCTCTTATTTAATACCATTTGGAGTTCCTAGCCACTGCGATAGGTGAAATAAAGAAACAGGCACAGAGATTGGAAAAGTGAAATAGAACTTAAATTCTTATTGGCAGATGACATGATTGTCTACATAGAAAATCTCAAGGAAAATGGAACAGAGGCCTAAATATACCTAAAACTGCAAAATTTCTATTAATAGAAGAAAGCACTAGAGAAATATTCATGATCCTGGGTTAGCAAAGATTTCTTAACATGACAATCAAACCATGATTCACCAAAAACAATTGATATATCAGACTTTATTAAAAATTAAGAACTTCTTCTCAGTGAAAGACACTGCTCAGAGAATAAAAAACCAAATCCAGAATATGAGAAAATATTTGCAAAACACATTTCATAAAATAATTTGTTTCAGATATAGAAAGAACTCAAAACTCAAAGCAATTCAATTTTATTTATTTATTGTATGTACTTATTTCTTCATTCATTGATTTATTTTTGGCTGTGTCAGGGCTCCACTGTGGCATGTGGGGTCTTTTGTTGCAGCTTGTGGGCTCCTCTCTAAATGTGGCTCACAGGTTCCAGAGTGTGTGGGCTCAGTAGTTATATCGCTGAGGTTTGGTTGTCCTGTGGCATGCGGGATCTTAGTTCCCCAACCAGGAATCAAACTTGTATCCCCTGCATTAGAAGGTGGATTCTTAACCACTGAACCACCAGGGAAGTCCCCCAATTTTAAATAGGCAAAAGATTTGGACACTTCGTCAAATAAAATACATGGATGGCAAATAAGCATATAAAAATGTGCTTAACATCATTAATCCTTGCATGCTTAGTCACTCAGTCATATCCAACTCTTTGTGACCCTATGGACCGTATCCCACCAGGCTCTTCTATCCATGGGATTCTCCAAGCAAGAATACTGGAGTGGGTTGCCATGCCCTCATTCATGGGATCTTCCCAACCCAGGGATCAAACCCAGGGATCTCTTATGTTTCCTACATTGGCTGGCAGGTTTTTACCACTAGTGCCATCTGGGAAGCCTCAGGGAAATGCAAATCAAGACCACAATAAAGATGATTCTGCCCTAACAGAATGACTTTAAAAAAAAAAAAATACAGCTGCTGAGGAGGAATTGGAGCTCTGACACATTGCTTGTGAATATAAACATACAAATACAAATAAATGTATTCTATACATACATACTTGTGTATACACACACACACATGCAAACGAATGATTCTCTCATTGCTTTTTGTGTGTGTATATACAAATAAAAACATATCTGTATATGTATACACTGTTCAGTCGCTAAGTCATGTCTGACTCTTTGCAACCCCATGGCCTGCAGCATGCCAGGCTTCTGTGTTCTTCACCATCTCCCAGAGTTTGCTCAAACTCATATTTATTGAGTCAATGATGCCATCCAACTATCTCATCCTGTGTCACCCCCTTCTTCTCCTGCCCTCAATCTTTCCCAGCATCAGGGTCTTTTCCAATGAGTTGGAATCAGGTGGCCAAAGTACTGGAGCTTCAGCTTCAGCATCAGTCCTTCCAAAGGATATTCAGAGTTGATTTCCTTTAGGATTGACTGGTTTGATCTCCTTGCTATCAGTTCAGTTCAATTCAGTCGCTCAGTCGTGTCCGACTCTTTGCGACCCCATGAATCGCAGCAAGCCAGGCCTCCCTGTCCATCACAAACTCCCGGAGTTCACTCAGACTCACGTCCATCGAGTCAGTGATGCCATCCAGCCATCTCAACCTCTGTCGTCCCCTTCTCCTCCTGCCCCCAGTCCCTCCCAGCATCAGAGTCTTTTCCAAAGAGTCAACTCTTCTCATGAGGTGGCCAAAGTGCTGGAGTTTCAGCTTTAGTATCATTCCTTCCAAAGAAATCCCAAGGCTGATCTCCTTCAGAATGGACTGGTTGCATCTCCTTGCAGTCCAAGGGACTCTCAAGAGTCTTCTCCAACACCACAGTTCAAAAGCACCAATTCTCCTTGCTATACATACGTACAAACTCATATGTTGCTTATGTATACATACATACAAAATGGTATAGCCACTTTGGAAAAGCAATTGGCAGTTTCTTATAAAATTAAACACAAAATTTATCACATGACACAGCAATCCAACTCCTAGGTAACATATGAAATGGAACGTATGTTCACACAAAAACTTGCAAACAAGTGTTTAAAATGACTTTATTTATAATCACCCAAAACTGGAAACAACCCAACACTTCTTTCAACTGATGAATGAATGAGCACATCGTGTTCCATTCACACAATGAACTACTACTCAGCAATAAAGAGAAATGAACAACCGATAGATTCAACAACATGATGAAATTCAACGCATTATGCTGAGTGAAAGAAGCCAGATTCAAAGGAGTGCACATGTAGGATGCTATGACAGTTTGGAAAATATTGTGGACATTTATGACATTCTGGAAAGACCAAATTATAGGAACAAATCAGTAATTTTCAAGGGCTAGAGACTAGGGAAGGAAATGACTACAAAGGGCCAGCATGAGGTCATCCTGAGGGGAATTAGAACCATCCTGTATCTTGTGTATGGGATGATTACATGAATACATGTTTTTGTCAATGTCCATATACCAATGAAGTATGAATTTTCCTCTAATTTAAAAAAGTGGGGGGAAAAAGGGGGGATATGAAACCTGACTGCAGTGGGGCAGGAACTAACTAGGTCAGGGCTATAGTGGGATTTGGAACAGGGGTTAGAGTGATGGTTAGGGATAATGTGATGGAGCGACCCTCAAAGGAACACTGGGGAGAGGGATGCGGATGGACAAGGAACCCATGGAGGACCCATGAGGGCTCCAACCAGCAAGGCGATGGGGGCTGAAACCCTGCCACACATCTTAGACATCTCATCCGTGGCTTCTCCCACTTGATGTGTCTGACAATCATTTGGAGAACACATCAGACAAACAAGCCCCTGCTGGTGCTTTCCACATGCTCCCTGGTGAAAAATGGGTACCTCTTTTGGAAGGGCAGTTGAGAAGGTCCCTGCACTGGCCATGTGCCCTGAGAAACCAAAGGATGGGGTCAGGACTGAGAACAACTTTCACATTAATGTGACAAGGGAAGGGTAGGATGCTTCTACCATGAGGTTTTCAAAGAAGAGGCATGCATTACTCAGTAAAACCTTTCATGAGCACAGATGCAAACTCAAAGGGTGATGCCAGACACAGCTCACGCAGTTGTCGAGGGAGGGTGGACACAGAGTTGTGTGTCCCAGCAGCAGGCAGGAGGGGCCTACCACATCCTGATGACTCTACTCCAGTTTTCTCTCTCCTTCCATTTCCTTTATTGCACACAAAGCCACTAATGCATGTGCACAAGTGATCACAGTTTTATTTATTTGCTACGTGGTCAATGATTCATTTTGATGGACATCAAATGGAGATGAATAAAAATGGATTTTGTAGAAATACGCCCTTTCTTCATTACTGATTTGCTCATTCCACTTTTATCTTCTAGTAAATTAATTGTTACGCTGTCACTGTTTAACAATAACAAATTATTGTATATCTTATTTGGAGAATTTTCATACTTTCCATTTTTTGTAAAGCTGAGAAGTGTTTTCTAACTTTCTGGCATTTGACCATTTCTTGTAAGGCAATCTGCCTTTAGCTGGGGATACAACATGCCAAGTAGAGACTTCTTCCTTCAAGTCAAGTATGCGTGTGTGCCAAGTCGCTTCAGTCATGTCTGACTCTTTGTGACCCCATGTACTGTAGCCCGCCAGCCTCCTCTGTCCATGGGATTCTCCTGGCAAGGATACTGGAGTGAGTTGTCATGCCTTCCTCCAGGGATCTTCCCAACCGAGGGATCAAACCTGAGTCTCTTACGTCTCCTGCCTTTGCAGGCAGGTTCTTTACCCCTAGCACCACCTGGAAAACCCCAAGTCAAGTATCCGGGTTTCCAAATACAATTCTGATTCAGGGGTTCTGGGGCAAGGCCCAGGAATCTCTATATGAACAAGTGTCAGAAGTGAGGCTGATGCTATGGAAGTCCACCAGCCTGTGGGAGATTCTCTTCTCGTCCAAAGATGGGAAAACTGGGGTCCTGTCCTGTGTGCTTGACTGGAGTTGGGAAGCTTCTCGTGGGGCTGCTCCTGACTTGTTTTTGGAGGCAGGAAGATAAAACAGTTACCTAAAACAGTGCATCCTGCCCAGAAGGCACAGCAGAAGGAGGAAGCATGGTTCTGCAATACTTAAGTGCCTTGGACAATGGACCATGGAAGGGGTGAGTGGGATTCAGGGCCACAGGCACCCGGGGGTGACGGCATGAGGGATGACCAGGTCTGAAGCCACAGAGAGGCACATCAGGGTGGCGTTTCCATATAATACTGTGGGTTCTTTGTAAAAGATTTGGGGGTATGCAAAAGGAGGGTTCCCCTCTGTTCTCTTCACACTCTATCCACTGGAAAACTAGTTCTTCCTCCCAGGGCTGTCCTAGATACCAGTAACCCCACTTTTCTTCCCCCCAAAAGTCCAAGCAAGAGCTCTGGTCTGCAGAGTGTGCCAAAAGTCAGGTGTAAGGACCTGAATTGCAAGGGCCAGGAGATGGATGAATTGACTTGCAGGCAAAAGCATGTGTTTCTCCTATGCAGCCACTTTCTCCGCCAAGCCTAGTGTAACCCCATCCCAGCACATGGACCCCTCCCCAGGTGGGACCGTGAGTCTTGCCCACCCAGGGAAGACACCATGGTGCCCCTTTAACATTTAACACCCTTCCCTCCCCCCCACCCCCAGAGAACACTCAAGGCATTTCTTCCTCCTTCTGTTCAGGAGACAAAGGCTCTTCCACCGTCGTGGGTAATTTCAGGCTCTTTTTAAGGTAAAGTTTCTCATCACACCTAGCCTGACATACTTACTTGCCTGGCTCTGCAGATTACTCAGAGAGCGGGGCACAGACAGCAGTAGCCCAGGGAAAAATTCCACTCCTTCCAGATCCATTTTCCAATTATTTCTTTATACCATTTACTTGATGGCCAAATCTAGTGTCATCCCATATTTTATGGCCATAAGTAGACCCACGATAAGGGGAAATGGCTTTGTGTCACTGTCAGTGAGGGCCCTGCCTCCTCCGAGCCTGGAGGGACTAAGGATGCTTCCACCATCCCCCATCTCTGCCTCTGTGCACCTGCCACACCTCCAGGATCAGCTACCCTTGCCCACATTGGAAACTTCAGCTCTGTTCATTCCTGGCCCCATCCACACAGCAGCACACCCCACCCCCAGCCTTACAAAGCCTTTCTCACCCTGGCCCCCTCTCAAGTATATTCTCCTCTCTGCCCTCACCTTCCACAGAAGTTGTTAGTGACTGAAACTATCCACGGTGAAGCACTGTGCCAAGTGCTTTTCTAATTATTGTGTCCCTTAGTCTTTGTAACAACCACATTTTACAGATCTAGACATAGAAACCAGAGAGATTAAGTGATTTGCTCAAGGTCACACAGGCAGAAAGTAAAGGAACTACAGCCTGAAGCCAGCTCTGATTCTAAAACCTGTGCTCTCAGTCAGTGCCCTGACCAGCCTCTCATAGGCCACCAGGGGTCTCCCCAAACCAGCCCGTGGCTTCCCTTGGCCTCAGCCTCCCTGATATCCAAGTAACAATTGACCCCTCTGACTGCTGAGATCTCTTTGCCTCTCCTCTGTGTCTCTTCCCCTTGACCCTCCCCTCTTGACCATCAGGACCCCATCCCTTCCTCCACCGCAGGTCAGATCTTTAGCCTCCTTCTCTTCCCCTTCTACTTTTACTAGTTGGCTTCAAGTTCCAACTCTTATTTCTACCCCTTGTCTGTTCACCCTTTTTGAACAGCTCTCCCCAAACTTCTTGGCAGCTCTAGATGTGTGTTTGCAACGCTTCACCTTTCCTTCCCACACTGTCTTTGCAACCAGTGGGGCTGGAGATACCTGGGCCCCCCTCTTCCGGCCCACACGGGCTGGAGAGTCCAGGGTCAGCTTGGCTTCCATCCCTCTTGCCATACTCTGCACTGATGGAAGTGGTTGTTCACACTTCCCTCCCTGTGAATTCTCAGCCTTCATCCTGAGGCTTAGGTGTCACCTGGAGGCCATTGGGAGCTTGTAATCACCATCCTCTTCAGGAACCTGCAGCCTGGGGATGGGTCCTGGAACCCCTCATCTGAGCCAAGACCTCTGTGCTTTGCTGGCCAGTCGAGTTGGCTCACAAAGGGCTAGTACTGGACTTGGCTCAGACGCCACCCCTGCCTGGAAGCCACCCATCTTAATTGGGCATTTTCTGCTCTGGACTCTGTCAGCACCTGCACTAATCTTAATACATCATTGTTCTGTGCTACGTGCTGGGGACCCTGGTGTGGAGAACACATGGCCCCAGTTTTATTGGAGGAAACAGACATAGAGAAAATGCACAGGGTGTGTCTTAGGTTTGCATGAAGAAGGTTGACACCTGTGAGGGAATGACGGAAGCAAGACTGGACACAGGGCAGACTTATACTGAGCTGCAGTCACAATGGAGTCCTCAAATAATTCTATGAGGAACGCTGAGCTGATGGCCCTTCAGAGCTGTCTCAAATGAGGCAAGAAGATTGACCTTTACCCTGCTCCCAAGTCCTAGAGTGTGGGCCACTCCCAGCAAGGGTGTGGGCCTTAGGCAGGGCGTTTGGCTCCAGCTGAAGGCAATTGTCAGAAAGGACTGCAGTGATCCTGCCATTGCAACCAATACTTACTCCAGGCAGCTGGAGAAGCAAGTGCCTCTGCCTAGAACGGGGGTCTGGGTAACACAGCACACCATCCACTCCAGGGCACACACAGGGATGCCTAAAGAGGGGATGGCCAATTCTATTTTGCAGGAAGAAGAAATAAGAGGACAGTAGGAGATCCTATGTGGTCTGGGTCTTGGTATGCACATACAGGTCTTTGTTGAGTAGACCATCCAAACATCTTCAGTTCCGTCAGCTCTTCCTCATATAAACATGGCAATAATAGCTCATGTTATCTCTGCATTTGCTATGGGTCAGGCCCTGTGCTAAGCTCTTCACCTGCTTAGTTCACCTTTACAGCACCCTAGAAATTAAGTACTGTTGCTGCCCTCATCGTACACAAAAGGAAAGCCAGTCTCAGAGAGGACAAACAATTTGGGCAAGGTCACGCAGTAAGTAAGAAGGGGTTCCCTCTGCCTCAAACACCTGCCCTTTCTCACTAGTGACCTCCCTTCATCCTTCAAAGCTCAATCTCCACTCATTCTATCAAGCTTTTTTCATTCCTTTAGGAACATCAGGGGTTTCCCAGATGGCACTAGTGGTAAAGAATCTGCCTGCCAGTGCAGGAGACATAAGAAACATTGGTTCAATCTCTGGGTCAGGAAGACCCCCTGGAGGAGGAAGTAGCAACCTGAGCGACTGAGCACTCAGGAACATCAGGTCCTGCACCTGCCCTGCAGACAGTAAGCTGCCCCAGGGCCACACACCTTTGTTTGTAGCCCCTTTGCCATACAAGACAAGGTCACCTAGGAGACTCCATCCAGCTCTCTGGCTTTCTGGTTTAAGTGGGATTTCATTTCTCTTATTCTGGACTCTGGCTTTGCTCACACTGGGCAAAGGGGCTAGAAACCAAGGTGGTTAGGGTTATTCGTCCAGGGCAGCTGAGCTGCACTGGGGCCTGAGCTTGTAGTCTGCAGCCGAACATTATGCTGTTCTCACCTGCACCCTGGGAAGCCACCTCTCCTTGGCCTGTGCTGGTCAACTGGTCTACCCAACTGAACCAAGTGAGACTGGGTAGGTTCAAGAATCCCTTCTGCTGTGAACCTCTGCTCTGAAAGAACACATTCACTGCACTCCCAAGGGGAGCACCAGGAACAGTCCATATCTGTGTTTTGTCCCCACTGGTTGTCATGGGTCCATTCCTCAGAAGCAGGCCCTGAGATGGGAGTTCATGAGACTGGCTAAGAGAGTGCTCCCAGGAGAAACCAGTAAGGGAGTAGGAGGAGCAGAACAGAAAAAAATGGAAGAAGACTGTGCTTTGGGCAAAATTCTAGACTCAGCTCAATGTCAATTACACCACTTGAGGTAGGGTAGCTAGGCTTTCACGGACCAGCACTAGTCTTGCACTCAGCCATCTGTGCGTGTGTGCAGGCAGTGTGGCTTAAAAGCCTGAAGGCTTCAGAGTCACAGGGGCAGAGCCTTAGACGACCTGCCCTTGTACCCTGGGGGATGGGTGCACAGGCACAGATAAACACATCTGAGGGGCTCAGAGCCATATCCTCTACACTGCAGTAGGGATGTTCACCTCCCCACACAGAACAGGGACCAGGCCTCTGATTCCCTGTAGTGTGTTACTCAGCCAGCGGAGATCAGAAGCTGCCCAGGCACCCAGGGAGATGATGCCCAGAAGGCTCTTGTTTTCATTGTCCGTGCTCATCAAGTTGATCGAACTGATTTCGCTGGAAGGAAGGGACACTTAAGTTCAGCAAGATTGGAATCCAGGGAGAAGGGAAGATTTCATTTTCCCCAAGACCTAGGAATTGAAATTTAGAAACTCTGGAAGTGCAGTCTCTGAGATGGCAGAAACCCACGCTTTCATCTGAACGCCTCCCCCACAGATAACAGATCTTGTAGGGGAGGTCCCTAGGGAGGCTGACCTTACATCCTGAGGCTTCCCACCTTAGTAAAGACCTCCAGCTTTAGCCCATAGGGAGGCAGAGGAATCACTCCTGCTGGGATGGGAACTTAGAGGAACCAGTGATGCAGAAGACCAGAGTGCTGACCCCTGAACGCTCACCCTGGGGGTGGCCAGCCCAGAACATGGCAGCTATGGATTTCTCCTCTATCCTGACAAATGGGGGCTTGCAGCCAGTTTAACTGGCTTCCCAGGTGGCGCTAGTGGTCAAGAACCCTCCTGTCAATGCAGGAGACTTAATGAGATGCTGGTTCGATCCCTAGACCAGGAAGATCCCCTGGAGGTGGGCATGGCAACCAACTCCAGTGTTCTTTTTTTTTTTTTTAATTTTATTTTATTTTTAAACTTTACATAACTGTATTAGTTTTGCCAAATATCAAAATGAATCCACCACAGGTATACATGTGTTCCCCATCCTGAACCCTCCTCCCTCCTCCCTCCCCATTCCATCCCTCTGGGTCGTCCCAGTGCACCAGCCCCAAGCATCCAGTATCGTGCATCGAACCTGGACTGGCAACTCGTTTCATACATGATATTTTACATGTTTCAATGCCATTCTCCCAAATCTTCCCACCCTCTCCCTCTCCCACAGACTCCATAAGACTATTCTATACATCAGTGTCTCTTTTGCTGTCTCGTACACAGGGTTATTGTTACCATCTTTCTAAATTCCATATATATGCATTAGTATACTGTATTGGTGTTTTTCTTTCTGGCTTACTTCACTCTGTATAATAGGCTCCAGTTTTATCCACCTCATTAGAACTGATTCAAATGTATTCTTTTTAATGGCTGAGTAATACTCCATTGTGTATATGTACCACAGCTTTCTTAGCCATTCATCTGCTGATGGACATCTAGGTTGCTTCCATGTCCTGGCTATTATAAACAATGCTGTGATGAACATTGGGGTACACGTGTCTCTTTCCCTTCTGGTTTCCTCAGTGTGTGTGCCCAGCAGTGGGATTGCTGGATCATAAGGCAGTTCTATTTCCAGTTTCTTAAGGAATCTCCACACTGTTCTCCATAGTGGCTGTACTAGTTTGCATTCCCACCAACAGTGGAAGAGGGTTCCCTTTTCTCCACACCCTCTCCAGCATTTATTACTTGTAGACTTTTGGATCGCAGCCATTCTGACTGGTGTGAAATGGTACCTCATAGTGGTTTTGATTTGTATTTCTCTGATAATGAGTGATGTTGAGCATCTTTTCATGTGTTTGTTAGCCATCTGTATGTCTTCTTTGGAGAAATGTCTGTTTAGTTCTTTGGCCCATTTTTTGATTGGGTCATTTATTTTTCTGGAATTGAGCTGTAGGAGTTGCTTGTATATTTTTGAGATTAGTTGTTTGTCAGTTGCTTCATTTGCTATTATCTTCTCCCATTCTGAAGGCTGTCTTTTCACCTTGCTAATAGTTTCCTTTGATGTGCAGAAGCTTTTAAGGTTAATTAGGTCCCATTTGTTTATTTTTGCTTTTATTTCCAATATTCTGGGAGGTGGGTCATAGAGGATCCTGCTGTGATGTATGTCAGAGAGTGTTTTGCCTATGTTCTCCTCTAGGAGTTTTATAGTTTCTGGTCTTACGTTGAGATCTTTAATCCATTTTGAGTTTATTTTTGTGTATGGTGTTAGAAAGTGTTCTAGTTTCATTCTTTTACAAGTGGTTGACCAGAGTTCCCAGCACCACTTGTCTAGAGAATCCCATGGACTGAAGAGCCTGGCAGGCTGCAATCTATAGGACCGCAAAGAGTCAGACACGACTAAAGTGACTTAGCATGCAAAGCAAATAAAATAATGTGGCATTCTTTCACCCCCAGCAAGAACAAATCCCTTCCTCAGTGCTCCTACATGTAGAGGGCATTTCCCTGATACTAGGAAATAGTAGCTACCCTTCCTCCCAGGGAGACCCTAATCTCCTTAGGGGAAGGAGGATGGTTCCTTCCGGCGTTTCTGCATCCCGCACACAGGGGCCCAGCACAGGGCAGCTCTGTAATAAGTGGATCTGCTGTAACCAGCCTTCCTCCGCATCACAGTATTGTTGGTTGTTTGCATTTCTACATCAATTCTCATCACCCTGTAGCTCTCCGAGCACATATACCAGTGCCTAATTTAGAGAAGGTACTCATAAATGTTTTATGAAAGAAGAGAGGGATAGATGGAGGGAATAGCTGGATGGACAGAAGGACTGACAGATGCAGGCTAGTGAGCAAGTGAAGGAACGCTTGCTCCAGAGTGATGTATTTGGGCAGCTGCCATTTCCTGCTGGCTGAGCAATGAACTTGCCACGGGGCCAGTCAGTTTGAAATGCAGGGGAGTGCACGGCCAGAGGGAAGTTCTGCTGTCTCTCCTTTACCCTGAAAGCCACCACCCCGAGGGCCGAGGGAGGCCCTTGAGACCAATTCTGCCATCAAAAGGGAAAAACCCTGACAAAATACTTTGCATTCAGAAAATGAACATTTATAACACACCCAGAGAACTATGAAAATATCTTCCCAGCCAAGTACCAGGCATTGCTATCTTGGTGGTTTCTGATGAGCAAACACATCACCTCTCCTACCTCCCCACATTCCAGATACCCTGAGGTATGGAACCAGAACCCATTTTCATACATTGCCCTTGGGAGTGCACATTGATACAGCTTCTCCTCAAGCGCAGTTTGGCAATATCTGATAACATTTTTAATGTGCATACTAGTAAATCCAGGCATTCTACTCCTAGGAATTTCTCCTCCAAATACAGTGCATGAGTGCTTGCTCAGTCACTCAGTCATCTCCAACTCTTTGCAATCCCATGGACTATAGACCGCCAGGTTCCTCTGTCCCTGGAATTTTTCAGACAAGAATACTAGAATGGGTTGCCATTTCCTACTCCAGGGGATCTTCCTGACCCAGGGATCGAATCTGGGTCTCCTGCATTGGCAGACGGACTCTTTAACATGGAGCCACCTGGGAAGCCCAAATACAGTCACATACACCAAAAAAAAAAAAAAAAAACTGTAAGAGCAAAGCATGGAAACCATCAAACTCTCCTTCCAGAGGGGACTAGGTAAATAAATAAGGCGTATATTCTGCAGCTATCACAAAGGACGAGACTTCTAGGTGCCCTGACATGGAGGGCCAGTGTATCACCAAGATACACTGCTAAGGAAGAAAAAACAAGGTGCAGATCCACATGCATCATCTTTTGTGTGTGACAGGCTTATCTAGCATAGACAGGAGTGAGGTGATGCCTCGTGTTGTCACTTCTTGAGAGCAGCTTGTGGAAGGAGAGGAGAGGGAGAAGACTGCGCTAATTCAGGTCCTCTTGTGGCCTTGGGATCCTCAACCGCTCACTTCAGAGTCTGGAGGTGAAGTGAGCACTCACCACTTTGCAGAAGTGTCCTCTTCTGATCAAGTTCTCTTTGGTCCTGACATCTGTAGGATGCGTCAGAACACAGATGTCGGAATGCTCCCTAAGATGCTGTCTGCAGATGCAGGGCACTACTGGGCCAGACTCACCTCTCAGATATTCCTGGAATGCAAGAGATCAGCCCTGGGCCCAGCCTGGGGTTTTGGGAGGACTCAGTCTCAAGCTGCCTTCTCATGGGCCATGAGCTGCTTGCAGCTTGGACCACATCCTACGTAGGGTGAGTGCAGGGAGGCCAGGAGAGGACAGAACATAGAGTAGGAGGGACCCAGTATCTGGACCACTTCCCCATGTTTCAGGGAAGGGCCGCTGTGTGAGTCTTGGAGAAGATTAGCCGTGCCTCCTCCAGGAGAGCTGGAAGGCCCTGACTTGTTCCCTTTAGCCTGGGCAGCCAATAGCTAGATGATGCCCAAAGTTCAGATGAAGGGATCTCCTATCAGGGATTTAGCCTAGAGTGAGTGACACTTGGAAGCAGGGCTGGTCAGATGGCTTGGGTGCAGCAGAAGCAACAGGGCCAGTAGTGGTATCTGGTGTCCATGCTGATGGCCACAGAGTCCTGTCACATGGCCTCAGCTGTCTTCCTGGTGGCCTGTGGTTCCAGCTCATTTCCCTGGTGCCTCCCTCGATTCTGTAAGGACCCATATCTTGCTCCAGACAGTCAGAGCACAGGTCTATTGTGGGCAACCCAGAACCCTCATGGTCACAGAAGGGGAAGGAGGGACAGAAGCAGAGAGGGAGGGAAGAAAGAATATGAGGCTGCTACTGAGAAGTTGCTGTATAACACAGGGAGCTCAGCCTGGTGCTCTATGATGATCTAGAGGGGTGGAATTGGGGGGGTAGATGTGGGAGGAAGATTTGAGAAGAAGGGAATAGAGGTATGCTTATGGCTGATTCATGTTATTGTGCAGCAGAAACCAATACAACACTGTAAAGCAATTAACCTCCAATTAAAAATAAATTCTAAAAAATTGAAAATTAAAGAATATGATACTAACAGACACTTCTGTGGTATCTGGGGGAATTTAAGGCTTTTTCCAGCCCACTCCCCACCATCCACAGAAGCCTGGACAGATTTCATCACCCATCTCATTATGCTTTTGTTCCTGGCACACATCCCTGCTCTAATACTTGTCACCTTGTATTTATTAGTTACACATCTGCCTCCTTCACTTGCTTGTAGGTATTTGGAGGGCAATTCCTGCTTTCTCTCCCTGGGACTCAATTTCCCCATCTTTAAACAAGGTAAGATTATCTCCAAGGCCCTTTCTTGTTTGTTTGTTTGTATTTTTTTAAATTAATTTATTTATTTTAATTGGAGGCTAATTACTTTACAATATTGTAGTGGTTTTTGCCATACATCGACATGAATCAGCCATGGGTATACATGTGTTCCCCATCCTGAACCCCCCTCCCACCTCCCTCCCCATCCCATCCCTCAGGGTCATCCCAGTGCACCAGCCCTGAGCACCCTGTCTCATGCATCGAGCCTGGACTGGCGATCTATTTCACATATGATAATATACATGTTTCAATGCTATTCTCTCAAATCATCCCACCCTCGCCTTCTCCCACAGAGTCCAGAAGTCTGTTCTTTACATCTGCGTCTCTTTTGCTGTCTCGCATATAGGGTCATCGTTACCATCTTTCTAAATTTGACTGTTATGTGGGTTGGTTCATGCATTCAACAAAGCTTGCCTTTCTGGAAGACTCTAGCTGGGTTAAAAACTTGGGGAAATTTAGGCTCAGAGAGAGGAAAGACAAACCACTCAAGGTTAAACAGAACCAAAAGTATGGACGCAGTGTCCATATTTCTGTAGGACTCCAAATTCTACATGAACTGATGCTTGTTCTTTAAAGAGTCCTCATCTCTTGTACTCTAGAGTTTATTTGTAGATCAATATCCATTAACGTTGAGGGAGGACAGCCAAGTCCCCAGCAAAGGCCAGGTCTTCCTTGATGTGTCCAGAATAACTGGGAATCACCCTCCAAGTGGTGTGGTAAGTCAGCAGAGGTGCTCCAAGTCCACCCTGCCCACCCCCTACCCCAGCCAGTCCTCTAGGACTTCCTGGTGAATCACCCAAAACATCAGCTGCCTTCTGAAGACAAGTAACTTCTCTCTCATTTTACTATAATAAAATGGGCATAGTTGTTGAACAAATGAATACATGAACCTCAATTTTCTCTAAGTGAGAAGGTTGGACTGGAATTAACAAGAGACTCCTTGAAGCTTCTTCTAGCTCTGACATTGTCATCTGTTGCTCAGTGGGTGTGCAGCTGGGTTATGTAAGGTCCTGGCCTCACCAACTGTTTGGAAGAATCCTGTCTTTTTTCCCCAGCCAGACAACAATGGCCTGAAGGCAGGGGTTTTGCCAATCCTCACTGCTGCTGCTGTTGCTAAGTCGCTTCAGTCGTGTCCGACTCTGTGCAACCCCATAGACAGCAGCCCACCAGGCTCCCCTGTCCCTGGGGTTCTCCAGGCAAGAACACTGGAGTGGGTTGCCATTTCCTTCTTCAATGCATGAAAGTGAAAAATGCAAGTGAAGTCTCTCAGTCGTGTCTGACTCTTTGCGACTCCATGGACTGCAGCCTACCAGGCTCCTCCGTCCATGGGATGTTCCAGGCAGGAGTACTAGAGTGGGTTGCCATTTCCTCCTCCAATGCATGAAAGTGAAAAGTGCAAGTGAAGTCACTCAGTCATGTCTGACTCTTTGCGACCCCATGGACTGCAGCCTACCAGGCTCCTCTGTCCATGGGATGTTCCAGGCAAGAGTACTGGAGTGGGGTGCCATCGCCCTCTCCACAATCCTCACCGGGTATGTGTCAATGTCTGTTGATAGTGTGGTGGGGGTCTCAGCACTGGCCCACTGGGTCTGTCCCTTGCTCTAGTGCCCCATCTCATACTCCCTTCACCTCCCCTCTGACTACAGCAGGGCCTAGTCTGCTCCCAGCTCAGAAGCGCAGGACCGCTAAGGAGCCTTGGAGCAGTCCTCCATGGCCATAAGGCTGGAGGGTCTGCAGAATCACATAAACTCCCCAGAAGCTTCTAGCAGGATGGACATCATGTCAAGCAATGTACCCTTGATTTGGCTCCCCTCTCTCCATTTCACTCCCCCAGCCCCGCACTCAGCTCCCTGAGCTCTCCCTGCAAATACAGCACATGCACACTGGCCTGAGGCTCTGCCCAAAAATCTCTCCAGATGTTGTCGTGTCCCCTGCTGGGGTGGTGGAGCCGGTGGGGGGTGGGTATAATTGGCATAGATGAGAACCACTGGGTTAATCAGAAATCATTCAAGAAACATACTGCAGTTTGAGAGCTATTCACAGGAGAGACGTTATGCCTATGGGAGCTCTGAGTGCCTCAGTTCCCTCATCTATAAAATGGGGGTGATAGTCACAGAGCCCACCTCATGGGCTGACCATAAGACAATGAAATCATGTATGTCAGACCACATATAGGACAGAGCCTGGCACTGTAAGGGCCGTGTGAGTGTGACGTCTCATTACTTGTCTCTTAAGATGAAAGGACACTAGAGCGAAATAGGACAGTAAGTGCTTCTTTTAGGGGATGTTGGTTTTTCCTTACTGATTTCCTATCCTAAAGGAAAATAATGTAGACAGAAGTTAACACACATTCAACAAAGGACAAGAGGGAGTTGGCAAAAGGCATGACCATTCTGCAGAGCTGGCTAGAGAGATGGCCTTGAAACCCAATGGTGGGCCACCCAAAAGTTCTGGAATCCAAGCTTCTTGAATGTGCAGGGGCTCATGTTTTCCTAGCCAGTCCACACAATGGTCTGCTCCCAGCCAACAGTGAAGCAAACACAGCTCCAGTTCCACGTCCTAGGTGCCTGACATGGACTCAGCCTGCTCCCCTTCCCGCAGGCCCCAGAGCGTGCTAACCACAAGCAGGTGTTCAAGACAGTCGCTCACGAAAGGCTGAGAACCCGGGGCACATAGCTGACGTGGGGCTGGAAAACTCCCAGTGGATGTGCCACAGCGCACTTCCTAACAAGAAGCTCCTAGATTCCACCCTGTTTCAGGAACCCTTTTCTCTTCAGATCTTCCTTTTGCCTGACTTTGAGCTCTGGCTCCTCACCCTCTCTCCCAAGCAGCAAGTAGCCTGAAATGCAAAATTCCTGTTATTTAAAATACAAGAAAATCTGGACTTCCCTGGTGGTGCAGTGGTTAAAAATCTGCCTGCCAATGCAGGGGATATGGGTTCAATCCCTAATCAGGAAGATTCCACGTGCTGCAAGGCAACTAAGCCCATGCTTCACAACTACTGAGCCCGTGCTCCGCAACAAGAGAAGCCACAGCAAGGAGTAACCCCTGCTCACCACAGCTGGAGAAAGCCAGCACGCAGCAACAAAGACCCAGGGCCAGTGCAGCCATATAAATAAAAATACTTAAAAAAAAAAAGGAAAAGGAAAATGTATCTCCCATTAGTCTGATGCCTGTGCTCCTTGGTATGAGATGGAGGATTAAACAGGAGTTTGACTTTCATGGCCAAGGTGGAGTCCCAAAGGGGCAGACCTCTTTCTCTTTCCCTCTCTGAGATGAATTCTGCCTTCCTCCTGGCCCAGGGCCCTCAGACTGTAGCCTGTGTTTAAGAATAATATAATTCTTCATATTAAAGAAACACCCAACACAAAAGAGATGAAGCTGCCCACTAAGTGGTGAAGAACTCAAAACAGGGCGAGCTGGTATGAAGCTTGGCTAGGGTGTCTGGGTGTGGAATTATGACTACATTCTTGCATTCCAAATGCTAGGAGGTATGGAGGCACCCACTAAAGAGGGGAATGACAGGTCCGTGGCTCCCCACCTGCGATGCATCCTGAGTGCCCAGAGCAATAACAGAAGGCTCAAGTCTTGCTGCTTGCCACCCCTGCCCAGTCCCACTTCCTGCTCCTGCAGTGCTCCCAGCCCCACTCAGCCTCTGGTGGCTGGCCCCTCAGTGGGCAGGATTGTACAGAAAGTCAAGTTCAAGTTGGAGCCATCCCAGAATGGTCAAGCTAGAACAGCCCGTGGGCATTATCAGCTACCACCATTTCAGTGCTCTGATAAGAAGCTGAGAGCAGAGAGAGTGACTAAGTTCAAAGGCACCCAGCTAGGTTAGGGAATCTGGGTCCCTCTGAGATGCAGGGTGGATGCCTCAGACCCCAGGCACTCCCTGGGGTACAGGCTTGAGACGCTTGTGGCCGGACAGTCTCCCATCTGTTTCTCACACAGGCCCCAGTGTACAGACCCCCAAAGGCCACAGCGACCACAGCACACTGGCGGCCCCGCTTCCTGACCAGCTGTACGTGGCCACCAGCCAGTGTTGGCAAATTCCGGTGTACATCTTAATTAGAGGATTAGGTCAACAAGCTTTTTCTTTAATGAAGTGGAAGAGAATAAAAGTTTAAATATCAGATCTTACCACATGTGGTGAGGATATGTTTTGTCTCCTCACACTTTTGTTTCAGGTATGGATTTATAAGCTATATATAAGTAGGTATGTATTGGGCCAGATTGTATGACTCCAAGAAAAAGCCTGAAAGCCCTGGCTTTATACCCATTTGACAAACCAACCATCCATCAAAAGCTTTCAAATATGATGTGGTGGTGGGTTAATCACTAAGTCGTGTACGACCCTTGTGGCACCACGGACAGTAGCCCGCCAGGCTCCACCGTCCAAGGGATTATCTAAGCAAGAATACTGGAGTGGGTTGCCATTTCCTTTTCCAGGGGATCTTCTGGAGCCAAGGATCATATCTATTACATTGCAAGTGGTATGGACATTTTTCAGTTGAATGCGAGCCTGGCAGAAACCTTTGGTTCAGGTGCTACCTCCCTCAGCAAGGGGAGGGTGTTGAAGACACATTCAAGATCCATGCTGCACTGAGCTGGCCTGGTTGAAGCACTGCCTGCCACATGGCTTTCTCAGCTCTCACTGCTGGGGGATCTGTGTCCTCGTCTGAGAAATGGGCAGATGGTAAGGACCATCTTGGAAGGGTGCTGAAGACATTAGAAATAATGGAAGTGGGGCAGCTGGCACATGCACAGGGGAGCCAGCTGGTAGGCAAGGGGACCCCATGCCAAGCAGAGGGAGCATCAGGTGCTCTGCCCCAGCTCAGGTGAGCTCTCTGCCCAGGAGTGTTTACAACCAACTGGACTTCTGCCTCAAGGAAACACATTTGGGGGCTGACTGGAGAAGGTGGGCCTGCTTCAGAGCATGTGCCACAGGGCGGAGGGGGGACACTCTCGAGGTGAGAGAGCAGAGCCTTGAAAGAGGTCAAGGAAGTCTTTCCAGATCTGAGGCTCAGTGGGGGCCATGAAAGAGAAGCCCCAGCCCTTGGGGTCACTCCCTCAATCACACTACTGAGGAAGGCTGCTATGGAGGCAAACTCCGTATCTTTCCACTCTTTTCTTTTCCAAAAGCTCCGCCCACAGCGGCCAGCCTCTCAGGCCGAGGTCCTGCATGTGAGCCTCTGAGGAGATTTTTCCTCTTCAAAATGCATTACCCCTGCCTGTGGTTAATTTTTCAACAGTCACTCACCTTGCTAATGGTCTAGGAAATGGACTGGGCCTCCAACCCTGCCTAAGTGCTCAGGCACCCCCACCTCTGCCCTGATTGGGCAAGAAGCCCGCGCTGCCCCTGCAGCCCAGCTCGCCACACTGCCATTCACTGCGGTTTGCCCTCTGCCAAGAACTTGAGCCTCTGCTTTGGGGTTTGGCATGTTATTTTACCAGTAATTGTACCTGGTCCCTACATGAAATGGGGTTTCTCTGGTGGCTCAGATGGTAAAGAATTTGCCTGCAATGCAGGAGACTGGGGATCGATCCCTGGGTTGGGAAGATGCCCTGGAGAAGGAAATGGCAACCCACTCCAGTATTCTTGCCTGGAGAATCCCATCGACAGAGGAGCATGGCGGGCAACAGTCCATGGGGCTGCAAAGAGGCAGATACAACTTAGAGACTAACACTTTCACTTTTCACTGCATGAAAAGCCTGGAGAAGTGAAAAGTTGTGTCATAGTTAGGGAACCAGTCAAATTCTCTTTTTAATTGCTTCACTGATGCGTGGGCTTTTCTCTAGTTGCTTCAAGAAGGGGCCACTCTCTAGCTAGTGTGCATGGGTTTCTCACTGTTTTGGAGCACCGGCTCTCGAGTGTAGGCTGAGTAGTTGTGGTGCAGGGGCTTAACTGTCCCGTGGCATGTGGGATCTTTGAGGATCAGGGATCAAACTCGTGTCTCCTGCATTGGCAGGCAGATTCTTTACCACTAAGCCAGCAGGGAAGCCCCAGTCAAATTCTGAAGTAAACGCTGCTTGGGAGGAAATCTCAGTGCTCTGAGGTTGGCAGTAAAAGGAGACTGGATGCTGGGCCCAGGGACCCCACACTTGCCATCAGTTCTGCCTGGATTCCCCAGCCCCTGCCAGTCCTGCCCATTCCTTGTCAGCACCATACCAGCCTTAGGGCATTCTTCCACCCCATACTTGACTAGTTCGCAGGCCAGAGACCAGGGTGGGATATATGGGTCTCTGAGCCCATCAGCCTATGATCCCAAAAGAAAGTGCCCTTGCTTTTTAGGCTAAAGTCTTTGTAATACGAGTTCCTACCACCATCTACCCAGAATGTTAGCCCATCTCAAAGTACACCTGCCACCGCCCCCCATTATTTCTGAGTATTTCCCAGAAATAAAGAAGACTAAGTGCCAAAGAACTGATACTTTTGAATTGTGGTGCTCTAGAAGACTCTTGAGAGTCCCTTGGACAGCAAGGAGATCAAACCAGTCAATCCTAAAGAAAATCAACCCTGGATATTCACTGGAAGGACTGATGTTGAAGTTGAAGCTCCGATACTTTGGTCACCTGATGAGAAGAGCCAACTGATTGGAAAACACCCTGGTGCTGGTGTCAACTACAAATTGGCACTTTCCCAGAGTACTTCCAACAACTGAACAACAAGGGCATTTGCCATCTGCCTCTGTGGAGATTGAACCCTGTGCTACTGCAGCTGTTGACCTTCAACACTCACTCAGGGAATTCAGGGTGGAGTGAGGCCCCCTGTGCTCCAGGGAACCTGGTAGGACAGGTCTTTAGATAGCTAGACATTTTCAGAAACAGATTTTATGATCCCAATCCTTTTCATTGTTCAGCAGCTCAATTGTGTCCAACTCTTTGCAACCCCATGGACTGCAGCACACCAGGCTTACCTGTCCTTCACCATCTCCCAGAGCTTGCTCAAACTCATGTCCATGGAGTCAGTGATGCCATCCAACCATCTCATACTCTATCGTCCCCTTCTCCTCCTGCCTTCAATCTTTCACAGCATCAGGGTTTTTTTCCAATGAGTCAGCTCTTTGCATCAGGTGGCTAAAGTATTGGCGCTTCAGCTTCAGCATCAGTCCTTCCAATGAATATTCAGGACTGATTTCCTTTAGGATTGAGTGGTTTGATCTTCTTTAGTCCAAGGGACTCTCAAGAGTCTTCTCCAACACCACAGTTCAAAAGCCTCAATTCTTCAGCGCTCAGCCTTCTTTATGGTCCAGCTGTCACATCCATACATGACCACTGGAAAAACCATAGTTTTGGCTATACAGACTTTTGTCAGCAAAGTAATGCCTCTATTTTTTAATATGCTGCTTAGGTTTGTCATAGCTTTTCTTCCAAGGAGCAAGCATCTTTTAATTTCATGGCTGCAGTCACCATCTGCAGTGATTTTGGAGCCCCCAAAAATAAAGTCTGTCACTGTTCCCATTATTTCCCCATCTATGTGCCATAAAGTGATGGGACCAGATGTCATGATCTTCATTTTTTGAATGTTGAGTTTTAAGCCAGCTTTTTCACTCTCGTCTTTCACCTTCAAGAGGCTCTTTAGTTCCTCTTAGCTTTCTGCCATAAAGGTGGTGTCATCTGCTTATCTGAGGTCATTGATATTTCTCCTGGCAATCTTGATTCCAGCATTTCTCATGATGTACTCTGCATGTAAGTTAAATAAGCAGGGTGACAATATACAGTCTCAATGTACTCTTTTCCAGATTTGGAACCAGTCTGTTGTTCCATGTCTAGTTCTAACTGTTGCTTCTTGACCTGTGTACAGATTTCTCAGGAGGTAGGTAAGGTGGTCTGGTATTCCCATCTCTTGAAGAATTTTCCACAGTTTGTTGTTATCCACACAATCAAATGCTTTAGCATAGTCAATAAAGCAGAAGTAGATGTTTTTCTGGAATTATCTTGCTTTTTCTATGATCCAACGGATGTTGGCAATTTGGTCTCTGGTTCCTCTGCCTTTTCTAAATCTAGCTTGTACATCTGGAAGTTCTTGGTTCACGTACTATTGAAGCCTAGCTTGAAGAATTTTGAGCATGATCTTGCTAACATGTGAAATGAGTGCAACTGTGCAGTAGTTTGAACGTTCTTTGGCATTACCCTTCTTTGGGATTGAAATGAAAACTGACCTTTTCCAGTCCTGTGGCCACTGCTGAGTTTTCCATATTTTCTAGTCCTGTAGCCACTTTGAGCAAACTCCATGAGTGCAATACTTTCACAGCATCATATTTTAGGATTTGAAATTCCATCAGCTGGAATTCCATCACTTACATTACCTTTGTTCTCAGTGATGCTTCCTAAGGCCTGCTTGACTTTGCATTTCAGGATGTCTGGCTCTAGGTGAGTGATCACACCATCGTGGTTATCTGGGTCATGTAGATCTTTTTTGTATAGTTCTTCTGCATATTCTTGCCACCTCTTCTTAATATATTCTGCTTCTGTTAGGTCCATACTGTTTCTGTCCTTTATTGTGCCTATTCTTCTTATCTAGAAAGGCACTAAATCCCTTCATGATGACATCAGATCCTCACAACTAGCAGAAAATCTCTTGCAAAGTAAGCACTTGATGGCATTGAACTCCCCCTTCACCAAAATCTTCTATATTGACCTTCCCCCACTACCTCTTTGGAGCAGTCTCTCAGAACTGGGGTGCTATCTCCTGGGCGGCAGTCCTCATTTTGCCCCAAATAAAACTTAACTCACAACTCTCACATTGTACATCTTTTTCAGTCAACACTGGGAAAGACTGAGGGCAAGAGGAGAAAGGGGCAACAGAGGATGAGATGGTTGCATGGTGTCACTGACTCAGTGGACAAGAGTTTGAACAAACTCCAGGAGACAGTGAAAGACAGGGAAGCCTGGCGTGCTGCAGTCCATGAGGTCACAAAGAGTCAGACACAACTTAGTGACTGAACCAAGACAGATTTCCCAGAAAACTGCTACCAAGGGCTCTTGCATGAGACCCTTTCTCTAGCCTCTGGTCTAACCCCTACATTTGCCAATGACCATATGAGATGGTCACATGTGCACTCATGTGGGCACAGCTCTCTCCACTGGGGACCACTGATGACCCCACTGGCTTTGGAGAAGGAATGGGATTGCTGATTGCCTCCAGCACAACTAGGCCCAACCATGACTCTGAGCAAAACATCCCTCAAAGTTTGAAGATAACCTAAGCCCAGCACTCCTGGCTCATGCAAACTTTACAGCTCACACTCACTGCATGATCTTACAACTTACTGACCTTACAACTCCACTCAGTTCTCAGCTGTGCCCATGTGATCCCCTAGAAATGAAACTGGAACAGGGAAAGGCTGGAGAGGAGAAGAAGGAAGTTGCAACTCAATCCCCACTGGCTGGAACTCTTGCTCCTCCTTACCTGAACACTCAGATCAGCACTCTCTGGCCCAGTGGGGAAACTTCTTGCCCAATTCTAAGGCCCCCTGCTTTCCCACCCCCAGATTAGCTTCTTTCCCCATGATTTGACCAGCTGATAGAAATCCATTCTTTGAAGCAAGAAAATGAACACATCCCTAGCCATCCACATGTTGTAGTTATTGCAGTGAAAAAAAAAAAAAAATGAACTTTTTTTCTTTCCCTTTCCTGAGAACAAGTAAGGTGAAGAGAACAGTGAGCAGGCGAGAACATTCCTAGTTTTTTTTACTTTAACTGCTTCTAACTCTGCATGTCTCGAAGTTTGCTTTTCTGCCCTCTACCTCTAAATTCTTAAAGCGATGGGAATACCAGACCACCTGACCTGCCTATTGAGAAATCTGTATGCAGGTCAAGAAGCAACAGTTACAACTGAACATGGAACAACAGACTGGTTCCAAATAGGAAAAGGAGTACGTCAAGGCTGTATATTGTCACTCTGCTTATTTAACTTATATGCAGAGTACATCATGAGAAATGCTGAACTGGATGAAGCACAAGCTGGAATCAAGATTACTGGGAGAAATATCAATAACCTCAGATAAGCAGATGACACCACCCTTATGGCAGAAAGCAAAGAAGAACTGAAGAGCTTCTTGATGAAAGTGAAAGAGAAGAGTGAAAAAGTGGGCTTAAAACTTAACATTCAGAAAACTAAGATCATGGCCTCTGGTCCCATCACTTCAGGGCAAATGATGGGGAAACAATGGAAACAGTGACAGACTTTATTTTCATGGGCTCCAAAATCACTGCAGATGGTGATCGCAGCCAGGAAATTAAAAGACACTTGCTCCTTGGAAAAAAGTTATGACCAACCTGCTGCTGCTGCTGCTAAGTCGCTTCAGTCGTGTCCGACTCTGTGGGACCCCAAGGATGGCAGCCCACTAGGCTCCTCTGTCCCTGGGATTCTCCAGGCAAGAACACTGGAGTGGGTTGCCATTTCCTTCTCCAATGCATGAAAGTGAAAAGTGAAAGTGAAGTCGCTCAGTCGTGGTGACTCTTAGCAACCCCGTGGACTGCAGCCTACCAGGCTCCTCCGTCCATGGGATTTTCCAGGCAAGAGTACTAGAGTGGGTGGCCATGACCAACCTAGACAGCGTATTAAAAAGCAGAGGCATTACCCTGCCAACAAAGGTCCGTCTAGTCAAAGCTATGGTTTTTCCAATAGTCATGTATGGATGTGAGAGTTGGACTATAAAGTAAGCTGAGCACCGAAGAACTGATGCTTCTGAACTGTGGGGTTGGAGAAGACTCTTGAGAGTCCCTTGAACTGCAAGGAGATCCAACCAGTCCATCCTAAAGGAGATCAGCCCTGGGTCTTCATTGGAAGGACTGATATTGAAGCTGAAACTCCAATACTTTGGCTACCTGATGCGAAGAACTGACTCATTTGAAAAGACCTTGATGCTGGGAAAGATTGAGGGCAGGAGGAGAAGGGGACAGAGGATGAGATGGTTGGATGGCATCACTGACTCAATGGATGTGAGTTTGAGCAAACTCCAGGAGATGGTGAAGGACACAGAAGCCTGGTGTGCTGCAGTCCATGGGGCTGCAAAGATCTGGACACGACTGAGCAACTGAACAACAACCTGCTTCCCACCTTTGATGAATGAGGGTTTCTGGAATGTCAGGAAAGCTTGTGAGGGGACAGCTGAGTGAAGACTGGGCCTCGCAGCCACAAAGTTCAGGTCTTCCAGCCAGGGCTGGGCCAGGTCCAATGGACAGCAGGTACCCAGGGTCCTAGCATCCTCCTTCCATCCCTCCAGGCTCTGGAATCCAGGGGATTGATTGGGGCCGAGAAGGACAATGAACCAAGGATATAGGTGAGGGCAGATTGGGGAATTAATGTGTGTTCAAGGCCTAATTTCACCATCTGCATGTAGTTTACTCCCCTGCTGTCATCAGCTCCATTTTACAGATAAGAAAACTGAGGCTCAGGTTTCAACTTCAAAAGCCTTGCCACATCAAAAGCCTTGTTCTCTCCAGGTGTCCAAGGCAGTGGGTGGGCCATAAGTCCTCAGTCACTTCCCTTCCTGGATACCGGAAAGCAAGAGATTTGATTTTGGCTAAATGACCTTTTTGAATGCCCTTTTTAGCCCCAGCCAGACAACTGCTTGGGCAGTTGCTTTGATCTCTGATTAAACATGCAGCCCTTAGCCCTGAGGGAGGAGCTCTGAACACACAAGATTTACCAGACTTATTTTGTCCCCTAAGTACACTTCATCCCCTCCCAGCCTCTCATATGCCTTTTATGATCCACCCCCGATGGCTTCCAAGAGACAGAAAGGAAGTGGTAGGGAGTGGGCACCAAAATACACCCATCAGCTTTCAATCCCAGCTCCACCACTCTCTGAGCTATTTCACATCATGTAGGTGATGTAGGGACATCCCTGTAGCTCAGATGGTTTAAAGAATCTGCTTGCAATGCAGGAGATCCGGGTTTGATCCCTGGGTCAGGAACATCCCCTGGAGAACAAAATGGCAACCCACTCCAGTATTCTTGCCTGGAGAGTCCCATGGACAGAGGAGCCTGGTAGGCTACAGTCTTGGGGTCGCAAAGAGTTGGACACGACTGAGAGACTAACAATACAATGCAATAGGTGACGTAACCTCCCCATACCTGTCTCCTATTTGAAAATGGGGAGAATGTTCTGTGAAGATTGTTGGGCTGTATCCTGTGGATCTGCAAGCCTTGTAGTTGCCCAACCCCAAGATCAAAGAAAGAGCCCAGAGACAGTGACAGGGACAGCAGTGGTTTATTGGACAGAGGATCTTACGCAGAGGGTCCTGGAGAGACCCCCCACTGTGTGTGACAGATGGTGAGTGAGACATGACAGCAGTTTTTGCTACTCAGAGGAAAAGGAGGTTAGTATTTATTGATGTCAGGTGGGCTCATCAGTTACCAGGGACTAATTAAGCTTAGAATTAAAAGGATTAGGTAGTTATGTGAATGAAGCAAGGTCTGGTTGAAGAGGGGATATACAGAGAGTATGAGAACAGCCATCTTGAATGACCTGCTGTTGACTGAAAAAGATGCACAACTTGAGAGTTGTGAGTTAAGCTTGATTTGGGGCAAAATGAGGACAGCAGCCCAGGAGACAGCATGTCAGCTAGATCTGAGAGGCTGCTTCAGAGAGGTAGTGGGGGAAGGTCAATCCATAAAGTTATGGTGAAGGGAGAGTTCAGTGCCATCAATGCTTACTTTACAAGAGGTTTTCTGCTAGTTGCCAGGATCTGATGTCATCATGAAGGGATTTAGTGCTTTTCTGGATATGAGGAGATGCAAGGATTGGGATCATAAAATCTGTTCCTTAAAATACCTACCTATCTAAAGACCCGTCCCACCAGGTTCCCTGGAGCACAGGGTGCCTCACTCCACCCTGAACTCCCCTCGGGGAGCGTTGAAGGTGAACACCTGCAGCAGCACAGGCTTCGATCTCCTCAGAAGCGGGAGGCAAATGCCCTTGTTGTTCAGTCACTGGCAATACTCTGGGCAAGTGCCCATTTGTAGTTGACACTGCCCATACAAGGATTATATGAGTTAACACAGTTAACACGCCAGGAACAGGGCCTGGTATAAAGCATGCCTCAGAAACTCTTAGCTATTATTATCACACACACTCATGCCTCTTCAAATCTTCCTGGGCCCCCACAGCCAGCAGGACAAAGCCTCAATTTTCACCCAAAGGCAAACCAGGCCTCTCTTCATCTGTCCCCTTTGTCCCCAACCCCATCTGCTGCAGCATCTTTCAGGGACCCCCAGATCATGCACAGGGCAAGCCCTGTTCACAGGACTCACAAGGCATTGGGGGAAGTTTCAGACAATAAGTTTTCAGACACCTTGAGCTCGCAGGGGCAGGGAACTGGGCAAGAAGTTTCTACAGTCAGCCTGGAAGCTGACGAGAGGGCCCACAGTGCCCACTGACCACTATGACAGGAGGGTGGAGTGGGGGAACTGGCATTCACTGGGGGTCTTTGACATGAGTTGAGAGGAAAGCTAGTTCCCTGAGGGCTTCTCAGAGACAGCGAGAGTTTAGATCAGGACACAGAAGGAAGAAGACTTTTCCAAGGGGGAGAAGAGAGGCCTGCTAGGAAGTGCATTTTTTATGGAAATGACTCTTTTCAGTGGTCTGCCCACTTCACTCTTTCTTTTCCTCTTAATTGATTGACTACCTTTTAATGAACACCTGCTATGTGCCAGACATTTTCCTGGCAATTTATCACTTCATTCTTACAATCACCTGAAGGAGATCTACGCTCTCATTCTGCAGCTGAGGAAACCAAGTTTGAATCCTGGCTTCAGTCTGAAGCCAGGTCAGTATGTTGCTTTGTCCTGCAAATGCCTCCAAAGACCAATCCCTGGTCCCTCTCCCCGCTGGAGTCCCCAGGATCTAGCTGACTGTGGCCTTGGTTCTTGGAATATATACCAGGACTTGGGCCACCATCTCCCTTATTTGTCCTGCAGGGACCTAGCTTCTCACATGCTGCCAGGGAATAGCAAATGTTTACACGACTCTGAGGATCACAGCCCACTTTTGCACATCAGTGAAACCAGGCAGTACACTGGAAAGAACCAGACTCTTGAAAACCTACCTGACATTTCACAGACCTGCTTCCAGGCTATGCAGATCTCATTGGTGGAGCCTCACCTCTGAGAGGCTAGAGCGGCTCATAGGACTCCACCTAGGAGGGACAGGGCAAGTGTTTCCCCATCCAGATTCATCTTCCCTCTGACCACATTACATGGACTACTCCTGCTCTGCCCCTGACTGGGCTGACCCCAGGCCTTAGCACAAAAGTGTGCTGGCCACTGCCCACAGGAGCCATGCACCTGGTGAGGCAGCGGGAGCAGAAAGACCTGTGGTTGAGGTAGACCTGGTTCAAATCCCAGCTCTACTTCCTCACTGCATGATGCTTTCTTCATGTGAAAATGTGGCTCATTCTATTCACCTCACAAAGTCTTGATGGGGCTTAAAGCACGTGATTTAAATGTGGCACAGTCCTTGCCTCAAGCTTGTTGTTACTGTTGTTCAGTTGCTCAGCCTTGTCAGACGCTTTGTGACCTCATGGACTGCAGCACACCAGGCTTCCCTGTCCGTCACCATCTCCCAGAGCCTGCTCAAACTCACGTCCATTGAGTCAGAGATGCTGAGATGGGAATCTGAGTTCTTGTCTGCAGAGCTGAAGAATGGAATCCACGAACACACAAACACTCACAGTAGCAAGTGAATAGGATTTATTAAAGAGGAGGAAAGTACCAACCTATCAGCATAGACACTGAGAGGGGGTAAAGGGTACCCCCAAGGTGAGACTTAAAACAGTTCTTATATCCTTCCTCAAATTATTACTAACCAATTATTATTCTAACCTATAATAACCATTATTTCTAACCAATCAATTTAAAGTCAATTTAAACCAATCAATTTAAGTCAAGATACTTAAAATCTTTATGGTTTCTCTTTATCCTTGGATTAAGTCACCACCCTTTTTCATGCCCTCTGGCCATTTTACCAGATGTATGGGTTTAAGATTAATGATCTTTAAGAATTTTCCACAGTTTGTTGTGATCTGCACAGTCAAAGGCTACCAGACCACCTGCCTCCTGAGAAATCTGTATGCAGGTCAAGAAGCAACAGTTAGAATTGGACATGGAACAACAGACTGGTTTCAAATCAGGAAGGGAGTACATCAAGACTGTATATTGTCACTCTGCTTATTTAACTTATATGCAGAATACATCAAGAGAAATGCTGAACTGGATGAAGCACAAGCTGGAATCAAGATTGCCGGGAGAAATATCAATAATGATATGAAGATGACACCATCCTTATGGCAGAAAGCAAAGAAGAACTAAAGAGCCTCTTGATGAAAGTGAAAGAGAAGAGTGAAAAAGTGGGCTTAAACTCAACATTCCAAAAACTAAGTTCATGGCATCTGGTCCTATCACTTCATGGCAAATAGATGGGGAAACAGTGGAAACAGTGACAGACTTTTCGGGGGGGCTCCAAAATCACTGCCGATGGTGACTGCAGCCTTGAAATCGAAAGACGCTTGCTCCTTGGAAGAAAAAGTATGACCAACCTAGACAGCATATTTAAAAAGCAGAGACATTACTTTGCAAACAAAGGTCCATCTAGTCAAAGCTATGGTTTTTCCATGTATGGATGTGAGAGTTGGACTATAAAGAAAGCTGGGTGCCAAAGAATTGATGCTTTTGAACTGTGGTGTTGGAGAAGACTCTTGAGAGTCCCTTGGACTGCAAGGAGATCAAACCAGTCAATCCTAAAGGAAATCAGTCCTGAATATTCATTGGAAGGACTGATCTTGAAGCTGAAACTCCAATACTTTGGCCACTTGATTCAAAGAACTGACTCATTTGAAAAGACCCTGATGCTGAGAAAGATTGAGGGCAGGAGGAGAAGGGGACAACAGAGGATAAGATGGTTGGATGGCATCACTGACTCGATGGACATGAGTTTGAGTAAACTCTGGGAGTTGGTGATGGACAGGGAAGCCTGGCATGCTGCAGTCCATGGGGTCACAAAGAGTTGAGCGACTGAACTGAACTGAAGATTAATAATCACCAGTTGCTTTTCCCCCAAGCATATGGAACAGAATCCAATTACTGCCATTCCCTGGATCTGAGTGCTGATAACTTATCAGACTAAAGAGACATCCAGGAATTCAGAACAATGGAGTGGATGTTTACTGAAAACAAGACCAAGGTCTCAGAGTTCTACACTGACTAGTAATTTCTACTTCGATGCTAATCCAATCATCTCGTCCTCCATCATCCCCTTCTGCTCCTGCCTTCAGTATTTCCCAGCATGAAGGTCTTTTCCAATGAGTCGGCTTTTCACATCAGGTGGCCAAAGTATTGGAGCTTCAGCTTCAGCATCAGTCCTTCCAATGAATATTCAGGACTGATTTCCTTTAGGATTGACTGATTTGATCTCCTTGCTGTCCAAGGGACTCTCAAGAGTCTTCTCCAACACCACAGTTCAACAGCATCAGTTCTTTGGTGCCCAGCCTTCTTTATGGTCCAAATCTTTTACCCATACATGACTACTAGAAAAACCATAGCTTTGACTATACAGACATTTGTTTGCAAAGTAATGTCTCTGCTTTTTAACATGCTGTCTAGGTTTGTCATAGCTTTTCTTCCAAGGAGCAAATGTCTTTTAATTTCATGGTTGTAGTCACCATTTGCAGTGATTTTGGAGTCCAAGAAAATAAAGTCTGTCACTGTTCCACTGTTCCCCATCTATTTCCCATGAAGTGATGGGACCGGATGCCATAATCTTTGTTTTTTGAATGTTGAGTTTTAAGCCAGCTTTTTCACTCTCTTCTTTCACCATCAAAAGGCTCTTTAGTTCCTCTTCGTTTTCTGCCATAAGGGTGATGTTATCTTCATATCTGAAGTTATTGATATTTCTTCTGGCAATCTTGATTCCAGCTTGTGTTTATCCAGTCCGGCATTTCACATGATGTACTCTGCATATAAGTTAAATAGGTGGTGGAACTTCAAAAATGTCACTTCCTTACCCTCCTCCCTTTTGGAGCCAATACCCAGGAAGCAGAGAATTAGGCAGGATGAAAACATCCCCAGGCCTGGAAGGAAGCCTTATCTAGCTACTGACCACAGTGCATGTACAGATAACCCTGAGGCCAGTGACCCCACCTAGGCCAGGACAGGCTCTGACAGTGCTGCGCTTGAGCAGTCTGGGCTGACTCCACACTCCGCCCACACTGAGCTGAGGGAGCTGAGTGAGCCCTGGCCACCAGGCTCGGGCCCAGGGCAGAAGCAGCAGCACATGGAGAGTGGGCAGCTGGTGAGCAGAGCCCCTGCTCCAGGCTGCGGTAAGTCCCTTGACATGGAGGGCAGCCCCTTGCACCCCCAATCAGGTGAGTTGGGCACAGACGGGGAGGGAGAAAGCAGGAAGGAGCATAGTATGGGTGTCACCGAACCCCACCACTGACGCCCCAGTGCCGCCTAGCTGGTCGAGCTTTCTTTTCTTAGTAACTTCGGGCAGACTCATCTGTCTCCCAATCCTTCCACCTTCTCAAAAATCCAGCAGAGGATGGGAATGGAAGGGTAATGTTTGCCCAGGGAGAAATGAATTTGCCGTTGTAACAAACAGATGTTACCTATTTATTTTTCTTAAACAATCAGCTTTTTCCAAAAGCAATTTAGAACAGCTTATAAAGAAGAGCTTCACAATAAGGTTAATAGTAAATAAGACTTGGGAAATCATGCTGCTGCTGCTAGTCACTTCAGTCGTGTCCGACTCTGTGTGACCCCACAGACAGCAGCCCACCAGGCTCCCCCGTCCCTGGGATTCTCCAAGCAAGAACACCAGCTGAGCTACTTTAAGTTCTACTTTAAAGCCCATGGTGGGCTGGGGTAAAAATAAAGTAGAACTTAAAGTAGCTCGGCTGGTAAAGAATCCGCCTGCAGTGCAGGAGACCCCGTTTCAATTCCTGGGTCGGGAAGATCTGTGGAAAAGGAATAGGCTACCCACTCCAGTATTCTAGCCTGGAGAATTCCATGGACTGTATAGTCCATAGGGTTGCAGAGTCAGACACAACTGAGTGACTTTCATTAAATATATTTAGTAAAGATAAGATAAGCATGAATATGGGTCTGAGTATCCTAGTGATACTCAGTAACCTAGTCCATGGTGAAAAGGGAAATAGGATCAGCAACTGGAAAGGAAGATGCATACTAGTCTTATATTTTTTTCCTAGAGCTTTATATAATAGGCATTGAGCGTTGTGAGAAACAGGTCATTTACTTCATATTTCTAAAAATTCAGAAGCAGATGAAATCAGGCTATTTGGCTCATAAGAGCCTTTGAGAGAGCAAAGGGAATGGTATTAAAATACCACCCCATTAGGGTGAATGCATTCCAGTATAGGTTTCTGATGGTCAGATTGGCCTGGGTGTTCAGCAAGTTGTCCCTTTCCTCATCTGTGCTGTAGACCCACATTTCTCAAACTTTAATATGCATGCAATCTCCAGCAAGTCTTTTGAAAATGCCTTTCTGATTTAGATCTGGGGTGGGCAGTTCTAAAAAACTCCCAGGGTACCACGTGCACCATACTTGGAGCAAGGAGCTAAAAGCCCAGACTTCTCTAGCTGTGCACCTATGCGGTTCCCCCAGCTGAAAGTAATGCAGTGCTGCCATGGTTCCCACTGACCACTGATGTCCAGCCCCAAGCCATGACTCCCGACGCACACAGAGACTAAGTGCCTACCATGTGTCCGAGCGCCCTTAGCAAAATGGCTGTTCCTGCCCACCCTTCCCCTAGTCTTGGATGTGCCCACCCCTCCCCCTAAAAGCACCTGCCTCTAGAACCTTGTTCATGCTCTTGTGCTGCCACAGTTAAATCTCTTGTGGATACAGTCTCTCATTCCACTGAACTCAGAGAGCTTTTCCTCTGGAGAGAGCTCATGTTGCAATAGAGGACTAGAAGGAGGGCAAGACTTGCACCAGAGTGCCAAGCCCTGGGTGCAGGGGCAGAGGGTTGAGGGCCCTGTTAGTCACACCTTATAATGCCTTACAATATTGGCTTGAAATAATCCACGACATGAAAGAGACTGTAAGCTTAAACCCTGAGCACACTTCTGCAGCTTGCCTCTCCTTCCAGTGCCTGTCCCCCACAGCCCACCCCACCCCATGCCTGTGACCACTGCCTCACCTCTAGGTGGTTCCAACAAGGCTTTATCCACAGGGTCATCATGGAAGAAGACACAACCCCTCCATTTTCCCTTGAAATCGCTTCCCTAAGTTGCGTCCCACTCCCTCCCTCACAGAAGGAAGCAGTTCCCTGTGCCCAGAGGCTTGGTTTGGGGAGTCTCACCTTGCCTGGGCTGGGCAGTGGAAGGCAGGACACGTTTTCTGGGGCCGCAGCCCAGCCTGAGTACGTCTAGGTCCAGGTGGCCTGGCTCCCAGCCAGGCTGTCAGAATACACCTGGCACACGGCTTCTAGTGACCATCTTGATTTAGTAGTCAATTAGAGTATTTATTTTGTGAAATGGATGTGTTTTGTCCGAGCTTATAAGTGCTGGATCAATCCAAGAAGCTGAGTCTGAACTATGTCCTTCTCTCTGGGCCAAGAAGGAGATAAACCTAGATTCTCTTCCTGGATACTCTCATCTTCTAAGCCAAAGGAGTAGCCTTGTCTGCAGGAAAAAGAGCAATCTCCGGAGACTGACATGCAGGGGCTCCATATGCAGATATCCACCAGCACATGTGCTGAGCACCTCCTGTGTACCTGCAGCGCCAGCTCTGGGGCAAGCAGAGGAGGAGACCAGATGTGGGGGGAGCCCTAGGCGAAGCTTCCCGGAGATGCCGGGAGGTGCCGAAGGTTGAGAATGGCCAGGCATTCATTCAACAACTGTTCACAGGGCACCGACTATGTGCCAGGCTCTGATCCAGGCACTGGGAATACAAGTGAAAGAGGCAGATAACACTCCCTGCCCTGAAGGAGCTTACATTTCTGTGGGAGCAGAACATTAATGAACAGCAAACAGAGAAGGTGTGTCTTATAGTGAGTTAGAAGGAGAAAAAAGGGCTTTCCTGGTGGTTCAGTGGTAAATGCGAATGCAGGAGACATGTTCAATCCCTGGGTTGGGAAGATCCCCTGGAGTAGAAAATGACATGGGATTATTCTTGCCTGATTAATCCCATGAACAGAGGAGCCTGGCGGGCTACGATCCGTGGGGTCACAAAGAGTCGGACACGACTGAGTGCCTAACACACACTAGAAGGAGAAAAAGGCTAAGTGAAAAGAAATAGGGCAGGGTACCCAGATGAGGGATGCAGATAACTGGGTGAGTCTCACAGAGGTGATGTTATTGCTCAAGGATCCAAAGGAGGGAGAGAGAAGGCCAGCGTGGCAGGGCTGAGTGATAGCAGAGAGAAGGGAGCCGGAGACAAGGTCCTGCTGGGCCTGGTCACCATAGAAAGGGCTTTGCTTTGATTCTCAGAGACCAGGGAGCCAGGGGCAAGTTTTGAGCCAAGGAGTAACACGATCTGACAAATGTCTCCGAAGGATGGCTCCAGCCACTCTGCCCTTGGCCTAGCCGCGGACACGAGTCTGGCACAGAGGAGGTGCTCGACCAGTGTCAGGGCACCACCCTTCCCCTGGCTCAGGAGATGGCACGTCTGCTTCTGGGAGTTGGGCTCCAGGAAACACTGATTCAGCTCTCAGCCACACTAGGCCCCACATCAGGTGAGACAGACAGGCCAAGCATCAAAGGCCAGTGGCGTGGATGGTGCTTTGTCCACCAAGGTGCTTGGCCTCAGCAGGGTGTTCACCTCTCTCCCTCCCTGTGCCTTTCAGGCCCCTCATTGTTCTCTTGCACAAGTTCATGCTCCACTACGACATTCCTCTGTGTATTTCTGCTGCTCCAGCCTTTTCCCTCTCTCCAACTCATGGGGAGCCCCTCAGAGGCCTACCAGGTCTCTTTGGAAGGATGCTAGATATATCCTTTGAGAATATTGGAAGACCTCTCCACATCTCTATTTCCCAAGCTGCATCTCCTTGTGCTCCAACTCCTCTGGAATAACAAGAAGGGTGCTCAGAGACCCTCATCAGACAGAGAAGATATTTAAAGAGCAGCTAGTGTGTGCAGGGCACCATGTGAGGGGCACCAGAGAAGGCTACATGCTCATTCCTGTTTCCCCAAAGTCACTGCAGAGGCAACCTGCCCCACTCCAGTACTCCTGCCTGGAGAATCCCATGGATGGGGGAGCCTGGTAGGCTGTAGTCCATGGGGTCAATAGGAGTCGGACACAACTGAGTGACTTCACTTTCACTTTTCACTTCATTCATTGGAGGAGGAAATGGCAACCCACTCCAGTGTTCTTGCCTGGAGAATCCCAGGGACAGGGGAGCCTGGTGGGCTGCCATCTGTGGGGTCGCACAGAGTTGGACACAACTGAAGCGACTTAGCAGCAGCAGCAGCAGCAGCAGTGTGTGCAGGGCACCATGTGAGGGGCACCAGAGAAGGCTACATGCTCATTCCTGTTTCCCCAAAGTCACTGCAGAGGCAACCTGCCATCCTAGGGCCAGAACCAGGCATGGGGCAACTGTGTCCCCAGCACTTGGAACATTGTGATATGGTGCAGTTCCCTGAGTGTGGAATGCACAAAGGACCTATGAGAACTGCCTCCAGAGCTCAGAGAGGATGTTTTCCTGGAGCAGGGTGGGACAGGAGTGGGAGAGAAGCTGGGCCTCAGGGTCTGGCAGAGTGGAGAGCTGGGGCAGGTGGGTATTTTATGCAAGAGGAAACCTGTGGAAGTGAGAAAGCACAAGATGCTGGTGAAGTGAGAGGACAAAGAAAAGGACTCTCACCCCACCACCTGGCCAGAGCTCTGCCTCTCCCCCTCATCGTGCCCCCTGAGGTCTAGTTGTGGGGCCATTCTTGAAGCCCAGCCCCCTGCCTTTCTGGTCCCTGGGTTCAGATGGTCCCTCCCTAGGACTTATCTCCCCAGAACAGCTTGGGATCCTGGAGTATTTTGAAGCTCTTTATCAAGGGCTGGCAGAATATGTCCTAGAGGACTAATCCAGAGAGAGTCCCAGGGGTCAGGCAACCCCCAGTCAGCCTCCAGAAGATGTGTGACATTGGTGCCCCACAACAATCAGAGCCCCTGTGTCCTCACCTGTGGAAGGAGAGGAATGGTGGTCAGCAGCACACGATGTGAGACTGCAGGTGAGAAAGGGCTTCAGATGACGGCGCACACCTCTAGAAAGGTACCTGAAAGATACCCTCACCTTTTACCTGACTCACGGCTGTGCTGGGAGGCCACCATCATGGGGGAGTGGAGGACAGCGCCCAGGGCTGGAGGCCATCTGTCTCAGGGTATGGTGGTGTTTCAAGCCTAGAAAGTCTAGATGAGGAAACTAGGGCCCTCCTAAGGGCCCTCCCCCAGTTCCCAGGCCCTGGAAGTGAGGACTCTGAAGAAGGGTCAGAGGTCTGCCCTAAGGGTAGACCAGGAACAGAGGAGCAACGGAAGCACAGAGGCCTGGATGCAGCCTAGTGGAGAAGGGGGCCTCTGCTGCTGCACCCCTTGCAGGATGGAAGGAAGCCAGGTTGAAATGGTACCTTGGCATCTTCCCACCTGTGTGAACTTGGCCTGCCACTTAACCTGGCATTATGAAATGGATGTGGATTTGAGGTGTCCCTCGGATGAAGGGAGCCAGCCGGTCCCAGAAGTTACCAGACGCCCTGCTTGTCCTGGTTAAGAGTTGCCCACTTTAATGGGGGAGATAGAGGTGTTCTTGCCTGGAGAATCCCAGGGAAGGGGGAGCCTGGTGGGCTGCGGTCTATGGGGTCGCATAGAGTCGGACACGACTGAATCAACTTAGCAGCAGCAGCAGCATAGAGGTGTAGTTCCGGAAGTTTAGGAGAATTAGGCCGGGGGAGGGGAGGGTCGTTTGTCCCTGCCGCCCACCACCACTGCTGGTGCTGCAGGGTGGGATCGAGGACCCTGCAGCTCCCCGATTGCGGTCCCGGGGGAGGTGGCCAAGCCGGATAAGCAGCAGCAGCCGGCAGGCGGGCGGCCTCCTCCCCCACAGGTCCGGCCCCGCGGGCGGGCGGGGCACCGGGAGAGGAGGAGCCTCCGGGCTGGGCCACCGCCTCCGCCGCCGCGGACCTTCTGCTGCCGCCGCTTGAAGCAGCGGCGGGCCTGAAAGGTGAGTGACCCCTCGCCCAGGTCGCCGAGGGGCTGCGCCCTGTCAGGGACCCCAGCCCCGGAGGCTGCCCCGTAGCCTCCTCCGCCTGGGCCGCCCCACGCATGCAGGAAACCTGGGCGACTGGGACCCAGCCACGTGTGCCCGGCGGCAACGAACCCGGGTCCTGGGTCCTCCACTCCCTGTGTGCCTTCCTTCCCAACCTCGTGCGCCACCCGAGGTGGGCAGGGCAGGGTGCTCGCAGCGCAGGGGTTGGGACTGAAGGGACCTAGCTAATTCCCCGGGATGCTGCGTCCCGCGCCCCACCCCGCGGACCCGCCGAGTCCACCGGTCCCGAGTTCCCCGCTGCGCCTGCCCGCGGTCTCAGGGGAGCGCCGGAGCGATGGGCGGGATCTTCTCGCCAGGGCTCCCAGCCCTGTGCCTGCCCCGGGCGGGGCAGGCGGCAGGGGCGGGGGCTCCCGACCTTGACCGGGAAGAGGCTGGGCTGACCAGTGTCCTCTGCCCGCGGAGCTCTTGCCTGGCAAACTTACCGGTTTCCCCGAAATTGGGGGCAGGCTGCCCAGAGAGGCGTGGTTGGAACTTTGCTCACTCTGGGTTAGATGAAGGGGAGGGTACGACGAGTTACTATGTCCTTTGAGGATCAGGAGGCTGGGTCCTCGGGGAAAATGCAGACAGGTCTTGTTGGAGCCCTGGCAGAGGACTCTGGGGAGAGGCCTCACAGGTTTCCAAGGCCGCCTCTGAGACACAGGCTGCAGATATGGATCCTGGAAATATAGGAAAGTATTTCTGTCCACCAGAGTCCAGTGATGATGATTAATAGCAGACATTTATTGTGCACACCTGAATTCTTGCTTTGCACACAGTATTCCAGTTAATCCTCAGTATGGAAAGGCACCATTATTATCTCATTTAAGATGGGGAAACTGAGCCTCAGGTAGCATGGGTGTTTTAAAAGGATGCTGCTGCTACTGCTGCTGCTAAGTCGCTTCAGTTGTGTCCGACTCTGTGAGACCCCACAGACGGCAGCCCACCAGGCTCCCCTGTCCCTGGGATTCTCCAGGCAAGAACACTGGAGTGGGTTGCCATTTCCTCCCCCAATGCATGAAAGTGAAAAGTGAAAGTGAAGTCATTCAGTCATGTCCAACTCCTAGGGACCCCATGGACTGCAGCCCACCAGGCTCCTCCATCCATGGGATTTTCCAAGCAAGAGTACTGGAGTGGGGTGCCATACGAGTACTAAGTTGCAAAAGTAGGATTTGTACACAAATTTATCTGACTTGAGAGCCGAGAGGGTGCTACTACTGGGAGAGATAGGTCATGCTCTCTGAGTCTGTGGCAGTCTGAAGAATCCCAGGCTAGGGGCCAGAAAATCCACAAGACCAAAGAATTTTACCTGGCTGTGAACCTCAGTCACCTGCATGGTTTCTTAAAAATACAGACACCTATGTCTTCCTTGTTGGCTCAGTGGTAAAGAATCCACCTGCCAATGCAGGAGACATGGGTTCAATCTCTGGGTTGGGAAGATCCCCTGAAGAAGGAAATGGCAACCCACTCTAGTATTCTTGCCTGGGAAATCCCATGGACAGAAAAGCCTGGCAGGCTACAGTCCATGGGGTCGCAAAAGAGTCAGATACGACTAAGTGACTAAACAACAACAAGGTCCTACCCACAGCAGGCCGAGTCCAATTTTGCAGAGTGAACCCCCCTAGCATCTAGTCAGGAGCGCCTGGAGGGCTGAGACCATATCTAAGTCATCTCTACCGTCATCTGTATCCCCAGTGGCCTCCAGAGGGGCCAGCTTGGAGCAGGTGCTTTTGTTACCAAGTACAAGTTCACTCTGCTCTCCACACAACATGCCAATTAACCAAGAGATGAGGTGTTGAGGCAAGGAATACGACTTTATTTGGAAAGCTGGCTGACTGAGAAGATGGCAGACTAATATCTCCAAAAAACCATCTTGTGGGGTCTGGGTGCTAGGTTCTTTTATAGAACCAGAGAGAGAAGCAGTGAGGAACTAAGGCAAAAAAGCAGAATAGAGGCAATGAGGAAGTGAAGTAAAAAAGGCCATCAGTCTTGCAAAACATCTCTGGGAATGGCCAGCCTTGGGAAAGGGATATGCTATTCTCGTCTTTCTTACAGCCGTTCACTGGTGGACAGGTTCAGATTATCTCCTAGGAGCTGAATAAGGGTGCTTTAGATTAATAGTCAAGCAAAGGGACAGGGTTCTCTGAGGCAGGCCCTAACATATGATTATAATAACAAAAGCGATGAAAAGCAAGTCAAAGAAATAGATCCAACATGGAGTCAATTGACTCTCCCCTACAACACTTAAGCAATGTCTGATGGGTGAATGGACTTCGTGGGGCAGGGGCTATCACTGGGATAGAAAAGTTTTCCTGAAGGAGACCTTGAATGATGGACAAGTGACCTCAGCCAGGCCTGGGGGAAGAAGGCCTGGAGTTGGCACGTGGTGACCCTGGCCTCAGAGCTTGCAGGGAGCTTGGACCAGGCCACTTGTTCATTGGAGGGTTGGACAGATGGCCTCAAGCTTGTTGAGCTCCCCAGGACCAGGCCTGGTCACACTGGGACCATAGGTATGCCCTCTTTGGACTAGAGATGTCAAACAGATGAACTCCTCTCCCCTCCAAGTTTTCTTTCCTTAACTCAGGGCCCTTCCCTTGCAGGATATACCAGAGTGTTGGGCAGGGCTTCAGATAGTTAAAAGGGGAAATGTTAGGACTGAAGTCCGTAGCTGCAGACCTGAACAGTGGAGTGGCTGACTGCAGAGGAGGGTGCCTGCCTTCGCAGTCATCACAGCCCTTTACCATGTGGCCTAAAGCACGGCCTCCGTTCTCTGAACCTGTTTCATCTTCAAGACCTTGCTAAGGGCTTGGGACCTGATATTCCTATAAAACAGGAACAACAGTGCCTGCTGGGGGAGGATGCACTGTGTGATGGTGCTGAGGTTTAGGAGTACAATAAATATCAGACCCCCTCCCATTCTCCCAGGGTTTGAGTGAAAAGCAGCTGGGAACCTTACAGGCTCATTGCTCCTCTTGTCTGAACCCCTCAGTTCACTAGGGCATGGCCTCCGTGGTCCCCTTCTCTGTTGCAGACCTGGTCTTGAGCCCAGGTCTCAATTTAGTTTGGGTTATAGAACTTGGAGGTGGGAAGGCAAGGGGTGGGGACAAGGCACACTAGGTGGTTTTCAAACATTTGGCTACCGAAGGCTCACTTCCTCCTATCTGTGCCCCAGGGCTGGGGCCACCTACCTGTCCAACCTGATCTGCCGTTCCCAGGCCTCTGCATGTCAGCCCTTCATGCCTTGGCTTGCAGCGAGCACCACTTCATACCTGAAATGCGATCGTCATCGTCAGTGAATAGTCAGCTCCCCACGTGCCAAGCATGTTATAGGTGTGAGCACACTTGAACCTTCCAACTGTCCTGTGAAATAGACAGTGCTGTTCTCCCAGCCCTGTGACTTTCCCAAGAACACATGAGACTCCATTCTTTTGACACCAGATTTGTTCTCCTAACCACTGACTATAACTACTTGTCCAAATTTTGCCTAATTGTTTCTTCATTCAACATCTACTGAGCACTAACTTGGTGTCAGGCACTCAGGACCTGGTTTGGGTCTCACTTCTAGCAGGATGAGTGTAGGTTGTCGTTTATAGTCACATGAAAACCAACACCTTCCACTTATTTCTGAATATGAGTGGGAGAACCGAGGCCCAGGTTCCACAGCTAATGGGAGGGAGCCAGGATTCAAAACCAGAGATGGCTCCTCCCTGAGCTTGAGGTATTGACCACTGCCCTGGCGGGATCAGTGGCTGCAAATTTATGCAGAACCATAAACCCCTGCATTGTCTCTTCAACCCAGAGCAAAAGATTTCCCCCGTCCTCAGGCATGGAACACTGTCACTGGAGAATTACCTGACGCTCAACTCTTTCCCGTCAGTCTGTCCTCATCAGTCACCATTGTCATCTGGCAAAACCGGCAACAGGTGAGCCCTAATTGGCCTGCAATCAGGCAGTAACTTCTCACTTCCTCTTCTGCTTAATGAGATCCAGGTGGGGTCGAAGCACACAGCACATTTTTAAGCCTTTTAGAACTATCCAATTAGGAGATTAAACTGTGAAAAATGCAGTCTCAAGACTATCAAATCAGTCCAGGTAAATGTAAAGGAGATTATGGACTGGTGAGTGGGCGTCCTAAGTCTTCCATGGGGAGTAGGCTGTCTTGGTTCAAGTGCAGACAGCATGTTTCCCAGAGCCTGTGTGCTGTCTGTGATGGGAGGACCCATGACTGTAGCAACCAGTGCTTCTGGTGGCTGTCGGGCTGTGGAAGGGGAGGCCTGTGATTTGACTGGTGGGCCTGGGGAGGTGACAGCATGTCCTGCTGTTGGGGAGAAGGTCTCTCTGAAGGTGAGTCATTCAGGGCTGACAGCTGAGGATGTTAAGGGGCTTCAAGTGGCCCTGTGAGATGGGCCCTCCAGGTAGATTTTGTGAAAGACAGGCTGGCCAAATACAGTGCCTGTGGAGTCACCCCAATGGGCCTTTTTAATCAAACAGGTCTGTGCCAAGCCCAGGTGCCCAGCCAGATGTGTACATGGGTCAGTATTGCACAGACACGGTGGGGTGGGGGTCTGGCAAATGAGCCATAACCTGGTGTGGGGCTGAGCCTCTCCTGGAGGTCAGAGCAGGCCCTTTGTGGCTGTGTATAGAGATGGCTCCACACTGGCTGGAAATCAGGTGGCGCCTGGAATTTTTAGGGAAGAAACAAGACGTGCTGAGCCAGGTGGCCAAGGGTTATGATGAGAGTTCAGGGGGTTCGATCTGGGAAAGCCCTGCCCTCCTGATGTTCCTAGATTAGAAGGCTGGAGGCTGGAGATCTGACTGCTCTGTGAGTTCTGGCTTGGCGGCCTTTGTCCTCTTGTAATTTTGCTGTGGACTTCCTTTGTGGCTCAAATGGTAAAGAATCTGCCTGCAATGCAGGGGACGGGGGTTTCACCCCTGGGTCAGAAAGATCCCCTGGAGAAGGAAATGATAACCTGCTCCAGTATTCTTGCCTGGGAAATCTCATAGACAGAGGAACCTGGCGGGCTACACTCCATGGAGTCACAAAGAGTTAGACATGACAGAGCGACTAATCAACAATAAAGTTTTGCTACAGCTCTTCTAGAACATTCTGCGCTGGCATGGCTCTGTGTGACATGTGAAAGGAGGGGGAATCACAAGATGGGGGAGCTCAGGACACAACTAGGGGCTTGGGGAGACCCCCAGGGGGCAGGGCATCATGGCTGGAACCATGGGGGTGCTGCTCATGCCTGGAGGGTTTGCTTTCAGAAGGAAGTGTGGTTTCCTGACAGGGCAGCTTCTCCAAGCAGCTGTGTAGGTTCACAGGAGTGGAGAGCCTCAGGGAACTTACAGTTGACTGGGAAGCCAAATGAGGATACAAAATGCTCCTAGGCAGCGGAAGGGAAAGAGTCCAGGGCTGCATGTGGCCAGTGGCCTACAGCAGAACACAGGCCATGCGTACGAAATAACAGTTCTAAGATGTACGTTTGGGAGCTTTCATGCTTACTGTCTTACTTAACCAACAGAACAGAGAAGGAAAGTAGCCTGCCCAAGGTCACATAGCTGGTACACGGTCAAACCTGAATTCACGCCTAGATCTGTCTAACTAGATCCCCCATGAAGACAGCTGCTTCTGTATTCAGAATGAGGGAGATGGGTGGGGGGCTGTGGAGGGGGCGGTGGCTGGAGGTCCCTTGCATGCCCAAGGGCTCAGGCTAGATCTTCAGGGAAGAGGAGCGTCAATGGACAGGAGGAAGTCAAGACTTCAGGTGGAGGTGACGGTACTGGCAGAAGAAGGGGGCAGCGGGGGCTGGAAGGAGGGGTGGCAGATGAGTTGAGCAGGGGAAAGTCAGTGTGTGCATTGCTGGTCTAGGCTGGACTCTGGAGACATTCCACAATGCCCCTCCGTGCCTGCCCACAGGGTGAGACAGAGGAGCCCTAGCAGAGAACCATGCAGGCCCTGACCTGTTGCTGGTAATGAGTAAACCTGTCTGGAAACCAGGGTGTGTATTCTGGTCATCAAAGGCCCAGATGCCCATGGTTCCTCAGAGCTAGTTTCCCAAAATCACCAGTTTTCCAACAATTTGAAAACAATCAAAAGTACTTGTCATAAGACTGAATTTGGCATAGTTTACTTCAATGATACAAAAGCTTCCACACCTCTGGCCTCCCCCTGTGCTGCTGGTGCGGCCTGGCCTCCAGGGTCACTGCACAGACAGGCCTTCCCCGTCCAGGCTATGTCCTCTGAACAGTATTGTCTTTCTGTTCGTCCTTCTGTCTGTCTCTCTGTCTGTCTCCCCACCGGAGAGAGACACCAACTAGCTAGTAAAGATGACTGTGAAGACTTGTTGGCACCGAATGTAGAGAGACTTAGCACTAAGCCCATGACAACCACAGTGATTGCAATAAATTACCCCCTGCAGCAATTGGTAAATTGCCATTTTCTGCAGCCATTATGTTTGGCTTTGTATCTGAGAAGTAAAGGCATCTCTCTCTCTCTCTCTCACACACACACACACACACACACTCCTGTGGTGAGGCAGTCTGCCCTGTGTTGGATGACATTTATTCATTTTATGTATCCTGGGTTCTGCTGGCTGTCCTGCCTCAGTTCCTGTAGCAAAGAGACTTGAGTCTGAGCCACTAATTATCACCAGTGAGGTTTCCTCCCTAAACAGGAAGTATCAGGCCAGAGCCACTCGCTCTCAGTGCACTCTGAAACCAAGCATCAGTCACTATCCCGTTCACTCCCTGCAGCCGGGAACCAGAGTGCAGGCTGAGGCGGTGGCAGCCCGGCTGTCCAAGCCCCTGGCGGTCCCATGCCTTCTGAGCATCTGCCTGAGTTCTGTGTTCCAAGCCAAAGTCAGGCAGCTTACAGGTCAGGGGCAGACCCCAGGGAGAACGTGTGGCCAGATCACAGTGGGGCTGTCAAGGGACACGTGCGTCAGACCCTCGCATCGGCTTGTCGTGGGTGAGTCTGGTTATAGGGTGCAGAGCCACATGGCCTGGGCAGCATGTGGGGCCCTCTCTCCAGCCCCTCCAATCCTGGGCTGCTTGAGTGTACCCCAGCATCTCGGGGAGCCCCTGTTTTAGAACTGGCACCAAAGAGCACCATCTGGTGATGTTCTTGCCAAAATGGGAAATCTTATCATCTGCACATTAAGTCAGAAACCTTTTCAAAGTAAAGGGTTCAAGGATTTATCACACACAGTGCCTTCAGTTAATGTGAGCACTGGCTTTGTGGGCTCTGGTGTGTTAAAAAAAAAAAAAAGTTAATGTTTATGATATATTTCTGTGGAAGGCAGGTCCATTTGGGAATTGTAAATTTTACTTATTAGTAACCACTTCTGGGTTGGTTTATCAGAGAACTGCTGCTGTAAGTAGTCGAACCGGATTTTTTTAGAATGTTTCAAAAATCTAAATGTTTGTAAAAAGCCCTATAAATTTTTCATTCACTTCTGTTTTGCAGGCGGTGTGGTGATAAACCTCTCTTTTCTGTCCAACCAAAGTTGCATATATGTGCCTTTGTGTGTGTACAGGGTTGTGTGTGTACGCATGTGCATGCACCCCTGCTTTCTGTTATTCTCTTCTGTAGGAACTTCTCAGCCTTCCTTTTAAAAATATAATGATTTTTTAATGATATCTAAATAATGATTCCAGGCAGTATTACAAGAAATCTAACAGTAAAATGTTTGTTAGAGTCCATCAGAAAGGGAAAATGTCCGCAGAAAAAAAATAGAAACGCACCAATTAGATGTGTGTGTCTGTGACCCAGCTTTTAAACCTGTACTTGAGATGGCATCTTCTATGCTGTCTCCTGTCAGGTCAGCTGTGGGGGTCTGGGGGGGGCAACGGGACACAGTAGCACCTCCTTCCTGCCCCCTGGACCCCTCAACCTGAGATCAGGGAGGGAGGGCAGTGCTGCTGTGGTTTAGAATCTAGGACAGAGGGCAGCCCTGGATCCGCAGAAACAACTTGAGAATGAGGTTGGAAAGTATGAGTTTGGGCAGCTCAGCTGGGCAGAGGGAGAGCGGAGAGGAAGCCAAGCCACCTCAGAGCCCCATATAGACCAGACGACTGGCTATTACGCACACCCATGTGAATGAGCAGGACTGGACGGGGCTGGGGCAAGAGCCACTTACGGGCCTTCAGGAAGTCCTGACTTGACGTCGGCTTTCTCATCTGTGAAATGGAAGCAGTGATACCCTGAGTGTACAAGTCCACAGTTAAAGTCTGTCCACTGTGTGAGTCAGACCCCACCTCATCGTCGCTTCTTTGACTCCTGGTTGTTGGTGATGTGGCATGTGCCAGACACTTGCTGGGTACTGGGCTGTGACTTCCCAGCTGCATCTCAGTAGGGAAGGGCTGGCGGACCTCATAGCCCTGGGAAACCCAGATTTCTACATTCCCTGGCTTTAGGGGCAGTCATGTGGAGGGAAGGAGGAACTAGGGGACTTCCCTGAAAACCGTATCTATTTGCATAACAAGTAGCCGGCTTTGTACTTAGATTGTCTCTTTCAGGTTTATAAAATGGGAAAGATTTTGTAGGAGCTGTATTCACTTTACCAGACTGGGAAATGTGAATTATTCATATCAAAGTGTATTCATTTTAATATTAACATTAACACATGGGGAAGGGCGATGGAGATTTAAGGAGGCTAGGAACTCTACCACCATCCACCCCTTGGGCCTCTCAAAGAAAGTTCCTACCATTATATGCTGGTTCCATCCTGTTAGCATGCTGCAGGGAGCCAAGGGGACCAGGGGAGGGAGGTTAATCCTGCCTCAAAGAGGAGGTAGGGTGAGGGCTTCATAGAGGAATGGCCTTTCTGCTGGACCTGGAATTTTGTCATTTGGAAGGAAAAGACTTTTCAGGCACAGAGATTAAGTCTATGACTTGATCAGGAAAAAGTATAAGGAAGGATGTCCAGAGTCAAGACCATAGGCCAGGTGGGTCTTGATTGGGAAAAGCCAAGGGATTCATCTGCCAGAAGCCACAGCTGTGCCTCACCTGCCCCAGGTACTGTTCCCTGATGGAGAGGGCAGATCACTCTGAATGGTTGCTACCTCCTGGCTCAGAGATTCATGGACCCTGGAGCCATTGGCCCAGCATCCCTGAAGCCTCCTTCCCTGGGTTTGTCCTTACCAGGCTGCACCCTAATGTGTCTCAGATGTGGTGTTTGATTTCCTACTTTGGCCAGAGTTGCACGAGCTGAACTGCATCATTCTGTTTCTTTGCAGTGAGTGCAGCTAGGCATTGGTCTTCTGTGTTACCAAGTTCATCGAACAGTGAAATGTCTGGCCAGTTCTAACAGTATAAGCAAGCTACAGTAGGACTTCAAAACTCATCATGTGATTTAATCCCCTCTGGGTAGAGGAGGACCCCAGCTAGGTGCTGGGGTGAACAGCCAGGGCTCATTCCCAAGCACACTCTGCCCTCGGGCACAGAATCTAGCAGTTAAGTCATCCAAACCACAAACATTGATTGAGCACCTACATGGTGCTAGGCCCCAGACCAGATGCTGGAGACACAGAAATGAGTCCAAAGTGGCCCCTAGTCTGGCAGGGTGATAAACGAGCAAACCGGTATGTGTGGTCAATGGTAATGTGACAGGAGTGCAGACTGAGTCACGGAGCACAAGGTGCCCCTGTCCTTCAGGGCCCAGGAGGTGCTCCCAGGACCTCCCGGACCAGTTCTTTGAGCTCTCAGAGTCTTCTAACAAAAGTCAGAGTTCTGTGTGGAGCTGGCCTGTGGCAGGTGGTTGGGATGGAGTGGTGTGACAACCATCCCCACACAGAGCAATTGGAGAGTGGAGGCTGAGTCCCACTGTCCCTAAGAGTTCAGAGGAAGAGGCCTCTGAGGGTCAGTTTCAGGCACCCCAGAGGCTTCCTGGAGAAGGTGGCCCATCAGCTGGGCAAAGCCAGGAAACATGCACCCCAACCCCAAGAAACTGACCATGTGAGGCAGGCTGAGCTGCTTGGCCAAAGTCTGGGGACCTGCCCTTTCCCTTCCTCTATCCCCCTGGGGGCAGGGGAGCCCCCAGGGCCAGGTGGGCCCATTTCTGGATGTGCAAAGGTACATCATGGCAAGGGGAAAGGGTGGAGGCAGCAACCAGCCACAAGACCCATCTGGCCCCAGGAGTTGCAGCACCAAGTGTCCCTGGAAAGCGAGAAGCCATCCAACCCCCATCGCTGAGGCGGCAGATTTCAGTTGCCGCTGCCTGACAGCCTCCAACCTGGCTGGCTTAACCGGTCCATAGGGAGCTGGCTGCCTCCACATGCCAGCACCCTGACCTCACTGGGCAGAGGCAAGCGTTCCTCCCTGGCTCCCACAGTGCTGGGCACGCCCTCATTCAAGCACTTTTCTCCTGGCCATGGGGTGTAGCCGACCTTTCCCCTAAGAGCCTCAAGAGGACAAACCGTCTTTTTAGCCACCTGCCAGAACACCTGGAGAAGGAAATGGCAACCCAGTCCAGTATTCTTGCCTAGAGAATCCCATGGACAGGGGAGCCTGGTGGGCTGCTGTCCATGGGTCGCACAGAGTTGGACACGACTGAAGCGACTTAGCAGCAGCAGCAGCCAGAACGCCTGCTAGATACGCAGTGGGTATTCAGACCAGGGTTGGCAGGACCAACCTTTACGTAAAACCGCACAGGATGTGCACTGCACAACTCCAGAGGGCGCTGTTCGCATGGATCGCAATGTAAACGGTGCCCCTGGCGTTGTGAGCACAGGGCCCCTTGCTAGCATCTTCCCTGCTTCGCGCCACTGGCCTTGGTGCTGACCACCGGGACTTCCTCCCTCCCCCTTGCAAGCAGCACTGACCACCCTCCTGCCTCTGTGCTGACAGTGGGTAGTGATAAACTGTGCAAGTGAGCATTTCCTCCAGGCCTGGCTGGCAAATCCTAGTGAAAGAATACATGGATATGGATATGACTTCAGGCCATCTGAATTCTTGGTCCTTCAGGAAACTAAGTCTTCTGGGGAGATCACCCCAGTTGATGTGTTGGGGGCTCCTGGGTCCACAGGATCCGTGTGGTCTCCTGGTTTCACTACTCTCTTCTCCCTCAGTGGGAGAGGTGACCCCCTGCAGTGGGCCTGGTGACCCACACACAGTCCGGGGAGGGGGCCATGGGAGCAGTTTGCCTGGAGGGTTCACCTCATTGGCTGAGTGGGCAATGCCACTATAGCCTTGACCGCCTTCTCTTTACCAGAAAGAGCCAGCTTTGGGAGGCCAAAGTGTGTGCAGGGATGGGGTGCACCTGGCCCTCAACACTGAAAGGAGTATAAGAAGAGTTAATGATACCTGGGGTCCTGGGGGTCAGGAAGGCTTAATGAAGGAGTGGCCTAAAGGCTAGGCCTGACTATAAGAATTCAAGGAAGAAGTCAGATCGGAAGTGGTTCTTACATGCAAGTAATTCATTAATTCACTCACCCCTCACACAGACCTTTTGTGAGCATCTGCTGCAGTGTTTTTAGCCTGTGGTCCTAGGACCAGTAGCATCAAAAATCCTGGGGATGCAGCCCAGCAGTAGGTTTTTGCTTTTGTTTTTGGCTGCGTGGCACTTGGGATCACTTGTTGCAGAGCACGGACTCTCTAGTTGTGGTGTGCAGGCTCGGTAGTGGCAGTTCCTGGGCCAAGTTCCTCCGTGGCATGTGGGATCTTAGTTCCCCTGACCAGGGATTGAACTCGCGTCCTCTGCTTTGAAAGACTGATTCTTAACCACTGGACCACCAGGGAAGTCCGGCTCAGCAGTATGGTTTCTTTTTTTTTTAATACATATATAGTTTTATTTATTTGTTTGTTTTTGACCATGCTAGGTCTTCATTGTTTCCCTGGCTTTTCCATAGTTGTGGTGCATGGGCTTCTCGTTGCGGTGGCTTCTCACTGAGGAGCACAGGCTCTAGGGCTCAGGCTTCGGTAATCACAGCACGTGGGCTCAGTAGTTGTAGTAGAATATGGGCTTAGTTGCTCCACGGCATGTGGGGTCTTCCTGGATCGGGGGTTGAAACCCATGTTTCCTACATTGGCAGGCAGACTCTTCACCATGGAGCCACCAGGGAAGTCCCACCCCGCAGTATGTTTTACCAAGCCCTCCAGGTGACTCAGGTGTAGCTCAAGATTGACCTAATACATGTGAGGCACTGGGCTAAATGCTGGGACTACAGAAGTGAATTTGACTGTTCTTGCCCTTGGAGTCTGGGGAGGACAAAGGCAGGAAAGAGAGATCCTGTCAGTGCAAAAGGGCTGTTCTCAAAGAGCATGAAGGCAGAGTGGCTGCTGGTGGGGTTTGACCTAGGAGCTGGGGTTGCTGGTAAGGGCTGCTGGTGGCCTGTCAACACCAGTGCCTTGAGCTCCATCCCTGGGAGGGAGCCTGGTGCTGAGACTAGCAAAGCCCGGTCCCTTGGTGCCCTGCCCCTGACCACCAGCCTCTCTCCGCTGTACCCCTCTCTGCTCGACCACCGCCTGTTACCTCTTCCTGAGCCCCAAAGAGCAGCATGACTTTTCCTCCAATTGTCTTAGTGAGAAGTGTGTGCAGATATCCAGACCATTACCTCAGAGCGTATTTTTAGAAAACTTTAGAGTAAAATTTTCCATTCAGCAGAGAACACCATTTATTGATTTAGGTGCATTTATTTCTGCTTTACACAGATCAAAGGTTTTTAAAAATCCTAGGCAGAGAGGAACAACATGAAACACATATGAGTTTTAACAGGCTCAGATCGTGGCACTTTTCTACCTCCTATAATCCTTACTATGTTTCATTAAAGTAAGTGACATCACTCCATTGTACAGATGAAGAAACTGAGGCTCAGAGAGGTAAAGTGACTTGCCAAGGCCACCCAGCTCGTAAGTGGTACAGCTGAAATATAACCCCATAACTGCCTGTGTTCTTGCTGGCCCACTTTGCATTTTCTTAAGGTGACTGATCCTGAGTAAATCCAGATGTTTTACGAGACCACACTCTGCTAGGCAACCTCCCAATGACCACTGATGGGTCTCAGGGGCCGATCTTCTGCCTAGTTAAGGAAGGGATGAGTTTGGTGGGGAAAGATGAATGTGTTGGACCTAATGCAGGCAGATTGGCAACTGTGTGCTAGTTTCCAGCTGTAGGTCCTTATATAAACCCTCAGCCACTATGAGGAGCTGATGATGCCTGCCTGTCCCCTCTCACTGGAACACACGTGCCCTATTCACTCACCCATCCCAGGAGCTGGTAGGTGAGCCTCAGGCCTCAGCGCCCTTCCTTGCAGACCATCCACTGTGGCTCTGGAACAGCTGTCTGCTGACATGGGGTGGAATGCAGAGAAGTAGCTGTGTGGGCAAAAGCTGCAAGGCCCATTCAGAAGCAAAGAGGACTGTTTAGCCCATGGTACTATCTGCATTTGGGGCTTCCAAGGTGGCTGAGTGGTAAAGAATCGCCTGCAATTCAGGAGACATGGGGTCGATCCCCGGGTCAGATCCCCTGGAGAAGGAAATGGCAACTCAGTTCAGTATTCTTGCCTAGGAAATTCCATGGCCAGAGGAGCCTGGTGAGCTACAGCCCATAGGGACGCAGAGAGTCAGACACAACTGAGCAACTAAACAACAGCAACCATCTCCCCTACAGCAGTAGTTAATAGTGTTGATTACATAAGCCTCACTTTTCTAGATGTCGTGGGGCTTAGAAACCTCAAATTTTGGGAACAAGTAGGAGATAACTTGGGAAGGTTGCAGAATCACCAACACGGATGTCACAAAATCCATGCATTAACTCATGAGGAGTCCTTAAACTCACCAAAGCATGTCTGCTTTTAGTTTACACATAGTAACAGGCTGTGTAGTGTCTCAGGTATTTTTGTAACAACTTTATTGAGCTATAATTCGTGTACTATATAATTCATCCATTTAAAGTAAGCCACCCAGTGGTTTTTTAGTATATGCACAGAGCTGTACACCCATCACCACAATCAATTTTAGAACATTTTCATCACTCCAAAAAGAAACCCTGTACCAGTGAGCAGTCACTCTTCCTTTTCCCCAACCCCGTACCCCCCGACCCCATCCTTAGTTCCTGGCAGCCTCTCATCTACTTTCTGTCTCTGTAGACTTGCCTGTTTCTAGGCATTTCATATAAATGGAATCATACAGTATGTGGCCTTTTGAGACTAGTCCCTTTCATTTAACATAATATTCTCCAAGTTCATAATGTTGTCGTGTGTATTAGTACTTCATTCCTTTTCACTATGAATGTTATTCCGCTGTGTGCATGAACCACATTTTGTTTATGCATTCATGAGTGGCGGCCATTGGGGTGTTTCCTCTGGGGTTGTTGTGAATGTGCTTCTGGGAACATTGATGCTCACATTTTTGTGTGTATATATGCTTTCATTTTTCTAGGGTATCTGTGTTCCTAGAAGTGGGATTGCTGGAGTATATAGAAACTCTGTTTAAATTTCTGAGGAACCTCCAGACTCTTTTCTCCAGTGGCTGTACCACTTTACTTCCCCAATAGCAGTGGATGCGGGTTTTGATTTCTCTATATCCCCACCAACAATTTTTATCTTTGTCTCCCTCTTTTTTTTTTTTTTTTTTTTTGGTTAAGCCATCCTGCTGCTGCTGCTAAGTCGCTTCAGTCGTGTCCGACTCTGTGCGACCCCATAGACGGCAGCCCACCAGGCTCCCCCATCCCTGGGATTCTCCAGGCAAGAACATTGGAGTGGGTTGCCATTTCCTTCTCCAATGCATGAAAGTGAAAAGTGAAAGTGAAGTTGCGCAGTCGTGTCTGACTCTTTGCAACCCCATAGACTGCAGCCTACCAGGCTCCTCCGTCCATGGGATTTTCCAGGCAAGAGTACTGGAGTGGATATAAAGTGATACCTCATGGTTTTCTTGATAATTTGCGTTTCCATGGGGGCTGATCATGTTGAGTATCTTTTCGTGTGTTTCTTGAAAACCAGTAAATCTTCTTTGGAGAAATGTCTACTCAAATCCTTTGCCCAATTTTATATAGGCTGTCTTTTTAATATTGAGCTCTAAGAGTGCTTTATATACTTAGAAACAAGCCCCTCATGGGATATATGGCTTGCAGAATTGCCCTGTCGTTCTGTGGGTTGTCCCTTCACTGTCTTGATAGTGCGTCGTCTGTATTTCTTGTCCACGGCCAATTAGCAGGATCTGGGAGGGCTTTAATTAAGAGGCAAGCAGGCTGACAGCTGTGATAAATGTCCTGCCAGTGAGGGAGGAGGTCAGCCTATAACACAGTCTATAAAAGCAAGACGAGACTCAGGAACAGCCCTTCTTGCGGCTCAGGTTGATCTCTGAGTTCTGGGTGAGGATGTGCTTGCCTTCTCTCGAAACAGGCACTGCATTTTGGACGGATTTCTGCCCCCAAAGGACAAATAGAGTAAGTCTTGAAGCTGGAAGCCCCTGTGACATGTATCTCTAGTCACAAATATGCATGGAACATCTGCAATGTGTCAGGCACAAGGCTGGGTTTTAGAAGTCGGGCCATGGAACAAGCATGGTGATCTCTACCTTCCCAAAGTTGACTGGGGCAAGGCATGGGGACGCCAACAGACAAGGACCTAGAGAAGCCCCCTAGGTCCCTAACCACAGGCAAAGTCCAGGTGTGTACCGGGCTCAACTAACCCAAGCCCACTGAGGGAAGCCAGGCGGTCTTCCACCATTTCACAGATGAGGAAACTGAAGGAACTTGTCCAGTGTCTACTTGTGAGGAAATTGTCAGGATGGAACCTAGAGTTTCAGCCTCTGAGAGCCATGATCTTCATCTCTATGCTTTTTTAGTCTTTTTTTTTTAAGTTCTGGGTAAGAATTTGCATTTTCATTTATGATTTGCCAGCTCCTGGGTGCTGGCTGTGGACACATACACCCTATGCCCCAGGGCCACGAGCTATCTGTGGATCCCTGCTCTTCAGCTCCTGGGCCTTTTCTTACACAGGCTCATCTTTCTAGAAGGCTTTTCTGAGCTCAATTGCACATCTTTCAAGGCTCAGCTCAGGCCCACCTCCTGCAGGAAGCTGCCCAGCTGCCCTGTCTGTAGGCAGGGTCCTCTCCCAGGGGACCGTGTTCAGTTGCCTCTTGTGCCTGTCACTCCGTGGGGACCACAGTGTCTGGAGGGTGTGAACTTCCCCAGGGGTTGTCAGGGATCATCCCTGGGAGTGGGAAGAAAACTTAGAGCTTCTGTTTGTTTTTAAATTTTTAGCCTTATCTCTTTACATTTATGTGTGTTTATATATGATTTATTCTGTATATAACATTAGAGTACACAAGTCATACTAAAATATACTTAATTTATAAATAAATAGAGCAGTTCTGGTTTGATCCCTGGGTCGGGAAGATCCCCTGGAGGAGGGCATGGCAACCCACCCCAGTATTCTTGCCTGGAGAATCCCATGGACAGAGGAGCCTGGCAGGCTACAGTCCATGGGGTCACAAAGAGTCAGACACAACTGAAGTGACTTAGCACAGCACATACATAGAATTACAGGAATGTGAGCCCCCCAGATTTAATGTTAAAATTTTAAAATAAAGCTCGAACACAACTGTGGGCCACTTGAGGGCAAGAACTGTGCCATATTCCTCTTGCAGTCCATGAGGCCAGAAATGTTAGCTAAGTTAGCCTCTCCCCTGGGGGTAGAGGAGGTGGCATCCCAGGTGGCCTGCAGACCCTCCAGCTGCAGGGTGCCAAGCTGGCACCCCCGCCCCCACCCACATCCAGCCCCAAAGCAGCGCCTTCGTGGCTGCAGCCCGCTCCAGCCCCTGGGGTCTGACGGGCATGTGCCACCCATGTGGAAGGGGCTGCAGTGCTGTCCATGCCCTGACTGCCCACCTCTGAAGGCCTGTCTGAGAGCAGACAGAAGCTGGCAGGCAGGCCTGTGGGCCAGGCCTGGCTCCGAGCCACAAACAACCCATGTTGTGGCCCTGCCAGGAAGGAGGTGTGGCAAGCAGGTCAGAGACCCAGAGGGGACTGGGAACTGTGGTTTGTGCCAGTTCCTGCACAACCAGGCCTACATGTCGTTCCGTCCACACTTTGAGAAGGGAAGGTGGGAAGGTGTGTATGTGCAGGCCGCAGGCCCCAGCTGCCCCAACCCAGCTGCAATTTGATCCCCTCCCTTCCACCTCCCCCAGATCTGTAAATAGAACAGCAGGGGAGCCAGGGCCCAGGCTGGGTTAGGCCCTCTCACCTTTGGGTCACATGGACAGGCAACAGGGGCTCCGCTAGACCTTTGGGGCCTCCAGGATCCTACCACATGCCCTGCCCTTGCCAGCATCATGCCAGCTGCAGGCCTCATGCTGGGCACTGGGAGGGCCGAAGAATTCTGAAAGGCCCGTGAAGCTCTTCAGAGGATAGTACACATAGATACACACACACACACACACGTACATGTACACATAGCACCAGTCAGAAAAGGTGGCTCTGAGCTCTTGTTAACTAATTTCACCCTCACAACAGTCCTTGGAGAAAGATGCAATTTGTGTCGCCATTTTAAAGGTGAGAGGACTAAAGTGCAGAAGCACCTGGGTGGTGAGCAATGGGCATGACTATGATCAGAACCTGGCACCTCTGCCCAGGTGGCTGGCCTTTTCCTGTCCCAAGGACCAGATTTTGGACACAAGAAGCACTTTGGAGGTGTTTCACGTTTAGTTCCCATTTACCCTGAGGCTCAAAGCAGGGCCCCTGAGGACAATAAGTCTGGGATGTTTAATAGGTCCCTAGATGTTCCAATGTCTCAGGGTCAGTTCAGGGCAAAACTGGGACCAGCCCCAGGTCCCCCAGTCCGGGGCTGTGGCTTCCCTCAGCTTCAGCTGCGTCACCTCAGATCCCTGACGGGAAGCAAATACAAATGAGGTTCTGAGCAGTGAAGCCTGAGTGCCAGCCCTGAACACTTCCTCCCACCTCGTGATGCTAAGTCTGGGGATAAACACAGACAGGATTCCAAGTCCAGACCTCACTGACTTCTCTTTGGGCTGGTTCATGTTTACTGTGAGACTGTCGATCACTCAGAGCTCTTCAAGGACCAGCAGAGGCTGTGTGTGCCATAATGTTGTCGTTGGCTGCCCCTTTGGAAGCCCTATCCCGTCTTTTCCTGCATCACCCAACACACACAGACACATGCAATTCTAAACCACTGGAGAGTGGGGAGTGTTTCTTATTCATCTTTATGCTCCCAAGAGTGTTCAGCACATGGTAATTGCTCAAGAGATGGGAAGGAGAAGGGGAGAGCAAAGCCAGAGGAGAGGCTTCTGTTCATGAGGGGACCTGCTTGGGATCCTCCAAATCATTAGCAAACATGAAGGTGACCTGGAGGCCTCAGTGTGGTGACTCTCCCTCCCGTAGGAACAAAGCCTGCTCTGGCGCCGGTGTCTCCAGGTGGCTGGCGCAGGGACTGGGGAGACCCCAGGGAAAGCTGGAGTCCCTAGGCCGGGATGTACAGTTATCTTGGCCCAAATCCCTGATGCTAGCCTGGGAATCTAAGGCCGCCTGCAAAGCCCCTGTCACCACTCACCCCTCTTCCTCGGGGGCAGACGCACTGGCAGGGTCACTGCGTCCTTCCATCACCTCGTCCCTGCTGCTGGGACAGTGCTGGCACCCAGGGTCTGCTTCATCACCAGAGCCGCCGTCCACCCAGTGCCGGCTTAAGTGCTGAGAGAGCACTGTTCTGGATGCTTAACACATATTGGTTTCTTCACTGCTACAACCCCCCCATAATGTGTGCCGTTATCAACAGTAGTCAACATAGTGTTCATTAGATCTCCCAAACATACTCATAACTGAAAGTTTCTACCCTTAGGCCAGTATCTCCCCATTTCTCCTGGTCACCAGTCTACTTCTAAGTTGGGGTTTTTCAGAACCACATATAAGTGGAGTCATGCAGTATTTGTCTTCTGTATTTGGTTTATTCCACTTAGCATAATGTCCTCCGGGTTCATTATATTGATGCAAATATCAAGATTTCCTTCTTTTTTTAAGGTTGGATAATATTCCATTGTACTCATACACCATATTTTCATTATCCTTCATTCACGGACAGACACTGAGGTTGTTTCCATATCTTGTCTACTACGAATTATGCTGCAATAAACATGGGGTACAGATCTCTCCAAGATAGTGATTTTATTTCCTTTGGTAAATATTCAGTATTAGTTTGCTGGATCATATGGTAGTTCTATTTTTAATATTTTGAGGAGTCACTGTGCTGTTTTTCACAATTGCTGTATGATTTTACATTCCCACTAGCAATGCATCAGTTCAGTTCAGTCGCTCAGTCGTGTCTGACTCTTTGCGACCCCATGAATTGCAGCACGCCAGGCCTCCCTGTCCATCACCAACTCCCAGAAGGGTTCTCTTTTCTCTACATGTGTGCCAACACTTACTATCTTTTGACTTTTTGACACTAGTCATCCTAACAGGTATGAGGTTTTGATTTACGTTTTCCTGATTAGTGATGTTAAGTATCTTTTTATATATTTGTTGACCATTTGTGTGTCTTCCTTAGCAAAATGTCTGTTAATTCCTTTGCATTTTTAATTGGATTACTTGGGTTTTTACTATTGAGTAGTATGATTTCCTTAAATATTTTAGAAATTAACCCCTTAATGGATATGATTTACAAATGTTTTCTTCCATTCCATAGTTTACCTTTTCATGTTGTTGACTGTTGATTTTTCTTTTGCTGTGCAAAAACTTTTTAGGTTGATGTAGTCAAACTCAATTTGTTTTTACTTCTGATCTTTGTACTTTTGGTGTCAAATCTAAATGAAGTCACTGACAAGACCAATGTCAAGGAGCTTTTTCCCAAGTTTTTTTTTAGGACAGTAATACAGTTTCAGGTCTTTTTTTTTTTTTTTTTTTTTTGAGTGTGAATCTTTAATCCATTTTGAGTTGATTTTTCTATATGATATGAGAAATGGGTCCACTTTCATTCTTTTCCATAAGGATGTCCAGTTTTTCCAAAGCCATTTATTGAAGAGATTGTCCTTTCCCTATTGCATATTCTTGACCATATATGCATGGGTTTATTTCTGGGTTGGCTATTCTGTTTTGGTTTATGTCTGTTTTATGTCAGTAATATATTGTTTTAATTACTAAAGTTTTGTAATATAATTTGAAATCAGGAAGTACGATGCCTCCAGCTTTGTTCTTCTTGCTCAAGATTGCTCTGGTTATTTCGGATCTTTTGTGGTTCTGTATGAATCTTAGTATTTTTTTTTCTATATCTGAAAAATGTCATTGGAATTTTTGTATAGATTGCTATGAATCTGAAAGTCTTTTAATTTATTAGCATCTTCTTCAATTTCTTTCATCAGTGTTCTGTAGTTTTAAGTGTATAGATCTTTCCCCTCCTTGGTTAAATTTATTCCAAAGTATTTTATTCTTTAAAAAATACTTATTTATTTGTTTTATTTGGCTGCATTGGGTCTTAGTTGCAGTACACATGGGATCTTTTGTTGTGGCAAATGGGCTTTGTTGCCCCAAGGCATGTGGGATCTTAGTTCTCTGACCAGGGATCAAACCAGCACTCCCTGCATTGGGAGGCAGATTCTTAACCACTGGACCACCAGGGAAGTCCTTGTTAATGGTACCCTATGGGACTGTGAAGAAAGCTGAGCGCCGAAGAATTGATGCTTTTGAACTGTGGTGTTGGAGAAGACTCTTGAGAGTCCCTTGGACTGCAAGGAGATCCAACCAGTCCCACCTAAAGGAGATCAGTCCTGGGTGTTCATTGGAAGGACTGATGCTGAAGCTGAAACTCCAATACTTTGGCCACCTCATGTGAAGAGTTGACTCATTGGAAAAGACCCTGATGCTGGGAGGGATTGGGGGCAGGAGGAGAAGGGGACGACAGAGGATGAAATGGCTGGATGACATCACCGACTCGATGGACATGAGTTTGAGTGAACTCCGGGAGTTGGTGGTGGACAGGGAGGCCTGGCGTGCTGCCATTTATGGGGTCGCAAAGAGTCGGACACGACTGAGCAACTGAACTGAACTGAACTGAACTGATGGGACTGTTTAGTGAATTTCTTTTTCAGATAGTTCATTGTTGGTATATATACAGCTTATTTTTGCATGTTGATTTTGTATCCTGCAGCTTCACTGGATTAATTTCTTAGTTTTAATAGTTTTTTGGTTGTGTCTTTAGAGTTTTCTATATATAAGATCATGTCAACTGTAAAGAAAGACAATTTTATTTCTTCCTTACCAATCTGGATCTCTTTTGTTCTTTTTCTTGACTGATTGCTCTAACTAGGACTTCCACTACTATGTTGAGTAGAAGTGGCCAGGAGTGGGCATCCTTGTATTGTCCCTGATGACTTAGAGGAAAAGCTTTCAGCTTCTCACCATTGAGTATGATGTTACATGTGAGCTTGTCATGTATGGCCTTTATTATACTGAAGTACATTCCTAATTCTGTATCTAACTTGTTGAGAGTTTTTATCATGAAAGAATGTTCACTTTTGTTAAATGTTTTTTCTGCATCTATTGAGATGATCGGATTAATTTCATCCCTCATTCTTTCATTATGGTACATCACATTTAAAGGTTTGCCTATGTTGAACCATCCTGGCATCCCAGGGATAAATCCCACTTTGATCATGGTGTAGGATCCTTTTAATGTGCTGCTGAATTCAATTTCTTAGTGTTTCATTGAGGATTTTTGCATCTATGTTCATCAGGGATATTGGCCTGTAATTTCCTTTTCTTGTACTGTCCGTATCGGGCTTTGGTATCAGAGTAATGATAGCACCATAAAGTGAGCTTGGAAGTGTTCCTTTCTCTTCAGTTTTTTTGAAGAGTGAGGAAAGGATTAGCATTAACTTGTCAGGAAATCTCTGGAAGAATTCACCAGTGAAGCCATCCAGTCCTAGGCCTTTCTTTGTTGGGAGAGGCTTTGGGGTCTTTTTGTTTGTTTGTTTTTTTGCTTATTAATTTATTTTAAAATAGTCGCAATAAATCCATTTTATTTTAAAATAGTGAGATATTTTCAGGAAAATGATATTTTCCAAAACAAAAAGTAATGCAAACAGAGGCATTGTTTTATATTTTTTAGTATCTCTTTAAGGGCTGGCTTAATATGAAAGAGCTGGATTCTCATGTTTCTGCATTCAGTGTGGGACAATATTTGATTGAAATATATGAAGAAAATCCAGCCTCACAGAGACATGTAGTTAGGAAAGGGAAGAGTGTCTTAGTAACTTCTTTATCATTATAGATATTCTTCTTTGATTCAACATCTATCTAGTCAGCTAAGTCAGAGAGTTTTTTAAATCACTGATTCAATCTCCTTATTCATTACTGGCCTGTTCAGATTTTTTATTTCATCATGAGTCAGTCTTGGTAGATAGTATGTTTTTAGGAATTTATCCATTTTTTTGGTGTTGTCCAATTTGTTGTCATATAATTGTCCATAATAGTCTCTTATAATCTTTTGTATTTCTGTGATGTCAGTTATAATGTCTTTCTTTTTTATTTTATTTGAATCTTTTTTTTTTCTTAGTGAATTAGCTAAAGGTTTGTCAATTTTATCTTTTCAGAACACCAGGTCTTCATTGATTTTTTTTCTATTGTTTTTCTAGCTTTTATTTCAATTATTTCCACTTTGATCTTTATTATTTCCTTCCTTCTGTTAACTTGGACTTTGTTGTTCTTTTTCTAGTTCCTTGAGATGTAAACTAAGTTGTTTTGAGATCTTTCTTTTTTCTTCATTTTGGCATTAAGCTATACTTTCCTCTTAGAGCTGCTTTTGCTTCACTTCATACTTTTTGGTATGTTATACTTCCATTTTTGCTTGCTTCAGATATTTTCTTTTTTAATTTCTCTTTTGATTCTTCTTCAGCTTATTGGTCATTCAGGAGTATGTTAATTTCCACATATTTGTGAATTTTCTAATTTTTCTCCTGTTACTGATTTCTAGTTCCATACCATTGTGGTCAGAAAAATACTTGATGTGATTTCAGCTTTTTAAAATCTTTAAGATGTGTTTTATGACCTAACATATGCTCTATCCTGGAAGATGTTCTGTGACGTGTATGGAGAATGTCTACTGTGCTGCTGTTGGATAGAATGTTCTCTATATGTTGTTGGGTTCATTTGGTCTAAAGTATAGTTCAAGTTCAATGTTTCCATGCTGACTTTTCTTATTTGTCTGATCCATCCATTATTGAAAGTGGGATAGTGAAGTCCCCTACTGTTATTATTGCTATTTTCCCTTGGTGTATATTAATATTTGCTTTATGTATTTAGGTGTTCTATCTACCATAATTCTAAATTACTGATGAGTTTAAATCATATTTGGAGAGCCCTTTCACAATTAAACTTGTGATGTGACATTGGTCATTATTGGTGACAAAGCTGCAGATAGGCCAATACTCCTGTGCTGCTGCTTACATCCATACCAAAGAAAATAGCAACTTACGGCTAGAAGCTGGTGACAATTAAAACAAATAACTTTCCCACCCAAGTGTACTGTAAATTTGTAGCCCAAATTCAGGGGCCCAATCTTAGGTCCCATTCACTGTCAAGTCCCACTACAGTCCTACCCTCAGAGTAGAATTGTGGTGTTCGTTCATTCATTCAGTAAGCACTGAACACCAGACAGGCCTTGTGGTAAATGGTGCGATCCACAGTCAAGTAAGATGAAGTTGCTATCTTTAAGCTGCTCACTGTCTACTTAAGGAAGAGCATCAGAGATACCATTCCAAAATGCAGAGTGTAAACAAGCACAGGAACGCCTCGTCTACCCTTCCTGATAATCCAATAAACCCAATGATGCTGAGGTTGGGGTCACTCCCGGATACTAACACTGGCTATTACATAATGCTTTTGAAAAGACATACATAGCATTGATCATAGAAATTCCATACCCTTCTTTCCCAGCGCACTCACTCTCACAAATTTGTACCAAGCAAATAATTCAGGACAAAGGACAGAGTAGAATGCAGAGGTCCTTCCCTCTCCTCTTCTGGAATCTGTGAGCTCCTGAGGAAGGGGCTGGGACTTATTCAGCTTGTGCCCCCATGCTGGCACATGTTAACACTGAAAGGCCTGTTGGGTGAATGTTGGACCACCATGCAGTTCTGATGGACAGAGAGGGAGCTGGTAGGCGGGGGAGTCCACAAGCTGACCAACTTCCTGTTTTCTCTTCTAGCCACCAGAACATCAGGAAAGATGGACAAGCCGCTCATCAGCCACCACCTGGTGGACAGTGATGGCAGCCTTGCTGAGGCCCCCAGTGAGGTTCCCAAAGTGGGCATCCTGGGCAGCGGGGACTTTGCCCGCTCCCTGGCCACCCGCCTGGTGGGCTCCGGTTTCAGTGTGGTGGTGGGGAGCCGCAACCCCAAACGCATGGCTGGGCTGTTTCCCTCAGCAGCACGAGTGACTCTCCAGGAGGAGGCGGTGGGCTCCCCGGAGGTCATCTTCGTGGCTATGTTCCGGGAACACTACTCCACACTGTGCGGCCTCAGTGACCAGCTGGCTGGCAAGATCTTGGTGGACGTGAGCAATCCCACAGAGCGGGAGCACCTTCAGCACCATGAGTCCAACGCTGAGTACCTGGCCTCCCTTTTCCCCACCTGTGCAGTGGTCAAGGCCTTCAATGTCATCTCTGCCTGGACCCTGCAGTCTGGTCCAAGGGATGGAAATAGGCAGGTAAGTGCTGGAGGAATGCCAGTCATCATAATAAATGTAAATGGCTAAGTTTCACTGAAGGCCCTTGATGAACCAGGCTCTTCGTGTACGTTATCTCAGCTCATCTCACATGACTGCATAGGGCAGTGTGGTGCAGAGTTGTTAATGAGCTTACATACACCAGGTCCCATAGCTTAGTGAGCTGGGGTTTGAACTGGAAATCCATGTTCTTCTATTGTAATTTGATTTCCAAGAAAATAAGGAGGAAAATGTTGATGGCTTTCTTTTTACTATCTGGAGTCTAGAACAAGAGAGATTTTGCTTTTAGGATTGGACTTAGAAAGAAGAACCTGCGCCAGGTCCTGAGGAAGCAGGCAAGTCCCAAACTTTATCTCATCTATTCCAAGGGCTTCCAAGAACTGAGCAGATTTCTCAGAATAGTTAATAGCAGGTTTTTCTGGAAGTGGAAAAAGGCTCCAGAAACAGCCATTGCTACATACAGTTGTTGGCAAGAGGGGCTCTAACCAAGACAAGATGGTTTTTAATGTCAAGAGGCCACCTGCACTTTCCTGAAGGAAGGATGCCAGGCTCCACATGTGTATGAGACCCTCTTCCAATGAGTCCAGCTCAGATGGCTCCTCTGCCAACTCCATGCCAGGCTGTGGGAGAGCCCAAGGTACCCAGCCCCTCTAACTGGAGGGTCCTCTTTACAGCCTGCATCTTGGGACTCTCATATATGGACAGGCAATGGACAGTGGCTGAATGTAGAATAGCAGAGCATGGAGGGAGCAGAACCAGCAGCTGGCTGGGGAAGCCTTTGAGGTCAGCTTTGGCCTCGGCCCTACCTCATGTCATCAGGCACAGAAAGGGCATTCCTTCTGAGACACAGAGGTGAGAATTGATGTTCCCAAACTTCAGTTTCCTCACCTGAAAAATGTGGACAATAGTACCTACTTTCAGGCTTGTGGCAACGCGGAGGGATCACATGTGTTAAGCCTGGCACATAGTAGGTCCTGAGTCAGTGTTGGTAGAGCAGCTGACCACAGCAGTGTCAGCAAGACACATGGAGTGTTTGGGACCAGAGGACACCAGTGGACCTGCCTGGGGGCTCACAGAGGGGAGCAGTGGGCTACAAGGCAGGGGCTGGCTTGTGGATTGCCTTGTGTGTTGGCTGAGAGCTGTAAGGGGCAAGAGGACATGGTCACAGAGGACACTTGTGGACTGAGGGATGGAGCTGCAGCCACAGCGGCACGTTCTTGGCCATATGCAAAGCCCAACAGCTGAGCAACCCTCAGGGCAGGCCAGAGTCCTCAAGGCACCTGTTCCAAGGGCTCCTGGGGGCTGCCTAGATGGGTGTTCTGCTTGTGGATGCTGATGGCTATGAGTTGGGTGAGATGCTCACTGTTGAATGAGTGTTGGCCATTATCCTTGAGTAGTGGGTACTGCTGGGTCAGAGACTGGGAGACCACAGAGAGGAAAGGCCTCTGGCCTGGGAGTCAGGGCCACTTTCTGCTCCAGCTGTACCTTACCTGGCAGTTTCCTCGGCTATTCAGTGAGGAGTTTGGCCAGGAGGCTCTCTGAGGCCCCACCCAGGGACCCCATCTGATGCCTCCCACCTCCCTCCCCACAGGTGCCCATCTGCAGTGACCAGCCGGAAGCCAAGCGCATTGTCTTGGAGATGGTGAGGGCCATGGGCTTCACCCCTGTGGACATGGGGTCCCTGGCCTCAGCCCGGGAGGTGGAAGCCATGCCCCTGCGCCTCTTCCCAGGCTGGAAGGTGCCCGCCCTCCTGGCCCTGGGGCTCTTCATCTTCTTCTACGCCTACAACTTTGTCCGGGATGTGCTGGAGCCCTACGTGCAGGAGGGCAAGAACAAGTTCTACAAGCTCCCTGTGTTCGTGGTCAACACAACACTGCCCTGCGTGGCCTACGTGCTGCTGTCGCTGGTGTACCTGCCCGGCGTGCTGGCAGCTGCCCTGCAGTTGCGCCGCGGCACCAAGTACCAACGCTTCCCCGACTGGCTGGACCACTGGCTGCAGCACCGCAAGCAGATCGGCCTGCTCAGTTTCTTCTGCGCTGCCCTGCACGCGCTCTACAGTCTCTGCTTGCCGCTGCGCCGCTCCCACCGCTACGACTTGGTCAACCTGGCCGTCAAGCAGGTACGGCCCTTGTGAGTCGTCTCCTGCCAGTCATGGTACTGGGTGTCCCATAGGTACAATGCTCCACTTGTCATCTGCCAATTCTTCCCCGTGGCACAGCTGTAAAGACTCTGCCTGCTGATGCAGGAGAAGGAGATGTGGAAATGTGGGTTGATCCCTGGTTGGAAAGATCCCCTGGAGTGGGGAATGGTACCCCACTCCAGTATTCTTGCCTGGAGAATCCCATGGACAGAGGAGCATGGCGGGCTACATACATGGGGTCACAAAAAGTCGGATATAACTGAGCACACATGCCTATCGCTAAGGAGGAAAAGATAACTGTGGAGAAGGGTGGGGTGCGATTTTAAAGGGTGGTGTAGGAGGCCTTGCTAAGTAGGTGATATGTGAGCACAGGTTGGAAGGAGAGGAGCTGCCTGGCATCTTTGAAGAATAGCAAGGAGGACCTCTTGGTGGAGCCCAGGGAGGCAGTGGTGGGTGAGGCCTGGGAGGCTGAAGCCACACCAGAGAGGCCTTGAAGGCCAAGGAAGGGCTTTGGCCTTAGACTCGAAGCCAGTGAAAGGTTTTGTGTAGAGGATTGATGATCCATCTGGGGTTTTAATTGGCTCACTCTGCTGCCAGGTGGAGAAGCTAGAAGATCTTCTAACTTGATCAGATGAAGATGCTGGGAGACCAGTTAGGAGGCTGTGCAGGAACCCTGATGAGAGGCGATGGAGGCTTGGAATGGGGTGGGGGCAGCAGAGAGGCAAGAAGGTACTGAAGGCATGTTTTGAAGCCTGAGTACACAGGATTGCTGTAATAGACTTGGGATAGATGAGGTGCTCAGGTTCTCAGCCTGAGTACCGAGGGGGATAGAGTTACCATCATCTGAGATGGGGAAGGCTGCAGAAATATGTTTTTTTTGGGGGGAGGGGTGCACAGTAATTATGCATTTAGGAAAGCCAGATGGTGCTCTTTTGCCATCAGGATTCCTGGGAATGCAGGGCCTTCAGCCCAAACCAAATAGCACCACAGGCAACCTCCCCTGGCACCTGTACCTACAGAAATAGGCCCCCTAGATGCTTCCTCCTGGTTTACAAACTCACAGGGCCTGATTCTGACTCCAAAGCTCAGGTCTGCAAGCAACACTGCTTTTCTTTATTTTCCCTAACCTGCTTGATTCTCCCTCTAGCCCTCAGCCTCTGGCCTGGTGCGTGGGTCCTACACACTCCAGGAGACTTAAGTCACCCAATGAGACCCTTCTCATCTACCCCTGGTTCCAGCTGCAGTTTTGTTCTTGCTTGGGAAGCAGGGATCCTACTGAGGCTGTGCCCTCCTCAGGCACATCTGCCATGCAGCCATCCCCTCAGAGGCCTGGCCACTTCCCAGAGCAGGACTGTGGGGGCAAGGTGGGGCCGCTTCCTGGGAACCACAGACCTCAGCCCCTACTCACTTGGGTTCCTGCTTCCCTGCTCGCAGCTTCTCAAATGCCCTTGTCCTTCCCCACCCATGGACACCTGGCATCATTGCATGTGTAGGCTTGGGCTTTCATAAAAGAAAGTTGGAACCCAGACTTCAGGTGAAAAAGCAAGACACCTGCTGGCAACAAGAAAGAAAGGGAAAAATAATGGTCACACACTCTTTAAAAAGAGCTTACTGTGTTCTAAGTAGCATTCTAAGAGCTTTACATACCCAGCGTGAATTCATTTAGCCCTTATCTCTATAAGGCAGATGCTGTACTACCCTTATTTTACAGGTGATAAAACTGAGGCACAGAGAGTTTAAGTTACTTGGCCAAAGTCACACAGCCAGTAAGGGGCTGAGGTGGGATGCAGATCCAGCCATTCTCTTCCAGATCCATGTTCATGCCCATGTAATTTCTACAGGGAAAACAAGTCCAAATTACCAATTGAGTAAGTGATCCCAGAGCTCATTCATTCACTGAGTTCTACTCTACCAGGCCCTAAAGCCACAGGATGAAATAAGACAGTCTCATCCTCCCCTTAGCTGGCATGGGGTGGTGTGCAGGCCTGCAGGCCAGAACCCTGGACTCTTGTCCTCTAGCATCCCTGACGAGAACAAAAGCTTGATCTTAAGCAAGTCATAGCCCCTCCTCGGTTCTCAGCGCCCTGATGTAGATAGAGGTCTTACCCAGTGCTAGTGGGTTTGATGCTTTCTGATATTCTCCCACTGGGCAGGAGACCCTGCATAGCCTCTCGGGGTATGCTGCCCAGGAGGTGGCAGATCTGGGTGGCAGGCATTTCAGGCAGTGGGTAGGGAAGAAGGTGATGCCCCCTTCCCACCAGAGCATGAGGCAAACCCCTGGCTGCCCCTTCCCCTGCTCACCCTCTGACTGCCACTCTCCAGATTCTCCACCCTGCAAAGACTCTTTCTGTTTTTGTTTTTAATTCAATCATTTATTTATTTTTGGCTGTGCTGGGTCTTTATTGTTGTGTGGGCTTTCTCTAGGTGAGGCAAGCAGGGGCTATTCTGTTGCCGTGTCCAGACTTCTCGTTGCAGTGGCTTCTCTGGTTGCTGAGCACATGCTCTAGGCGCATGGGCTCAGCAGTTGCGATGTGCGGGCTCTAGGGTACTCCGTTTTCAGTAGTTGTCACTCATGGGCCCTAGAGCTCACGGGCTTCAGTAGTGGCTTGCAGGCTCTAGAGTGTGGGCTCAGTAACTATGGCACATGTGCTTCTTTGCTCTGCAGCATGTGGATCTACCGGACCAGGGATCAAACCCATGTCTCCTGTCTCACAGGCAGATTCTTATCCACTATGCCACCAGGGAAGTCCCCAAGGCCCTTCTTGATATTATGTTAATATAGTTTTGCCATGATGCAAATACCAAGGCACAGAGGGGCAAGTGCAAGGTCATTTTCCCTGGGTTTCAAAGCCCTGTAAGGCTGCAGGCCCCAGTGGAGGTTGCCAGGCAACCATCACTCCCACAGGATGGGATTAGAGACAGATAGCATAGTCAAGCGAAGGGGCCAAACCTTGTTCTGCAGTGTTCTGTAGGGCAGAGCCAGGGCTGCTGTGGGTATGTTGGGGGGGGGGGGGGGGCGGGCAGGGAGGCCGGTTAACAGCAGAGTAGCCCAGAAGTAGGATGCACACTCAAGAAGTGATGAGTTGCCTGAACCTGGAGGTTTAGATACTGGATAGTCTGTGGGTCAACCATGGCCTCAGGCTCCAAGACTGGGCATCTGAGGTTGTCCTGTATTCAGCCCCTAACAGCAGGGCTCTGGGGGCAGTTTGTGACCTGTGACTTTCCCAGTGTGCCCTCGGGCTGCCCTCTCAGGGCCCACCTTGGCTGCCCAACTGGAGGGAAGGGAGCACGCTAGCCTAGGCACAGGAAACACAGGTTTCCTTTAACCCCAAGTCCACAGAATTGGAGACGCAGCTGTACACCAGCTGCAGAGAAGACCTCTGAGACCATGTTTATCGATATTATTAATAGTATTACCAATGGTAACTAGTACTTTCTGATTTACATCTATGGTAAATCATACTTTATTTACTAGTGCTTTCTGATTTACTTCAATGGTGCCTTAGAAATACATTTTAATATCAAAATTAATATCAAAGAAAATGTTTTATGCACACACTGTCTTCTCCTTCCTCTCACCCCAAATCTAGTCTAAGCTGTCAGAGAGAACCATCTAGATCTCACATCTGACCATATCACTGCTGAAAAGCATTTGGTGACTCAGGATAAGGACAGACCCTTCACAATGCATCTGGGCTCTGTCCTCAGCCTCATCTCCCCAATGCTTCTTTGACACATCACACTCAGGTCCCATACTGTCCTTGGAATGGGCAGAGCTCATTCCTCTAGCTTGGATACCCCAACCTGGGACAGCTTGGCAGTCTGACAAACTCCTATTCCTCCTTCAAAACCCAACCTCTATTAAGCCTCTCCAGCCACTCTCCCGTTCCCCATTCCCACCTCTGTTTTCTGTTGTGTTAGGTCCACATTTCTATGATATTTCTTTTGCATCACTGTATAATCACTCATCTACATGTCTGCCCAGCCTAGATTTCCACGACTGGGTGGGTCTTCCACCCCTTGAGGTCCATGGTTCCTAACACAGAGTCCCAGTGCATATTCACTGAGTGACTGTTAACTTGGCCACCATGAAGCTAACACCAGGAATCTCTTACAAGAAGTCTGGGTAAAGCTTGGGGAAAGACTAGTCTAACTTTCCAGCTGCCATTAAGACCAACAGCACCAGCCATTTATTATATTAATCATCTACTATGTGCCAGTCACATGCTTCTCACTTCACAAACATCATCCATTTAGTCTTTGCAATAACAGAGAGAGGTGCTGGTACTCTGGAAATCGACTGCCTGGATCTCATGACTGACCCCAACAGCAGCAGACCCAGCATTGGAACCCAGGCCTTGGGACAGCGAAGCCATTCTCACCAGCACCCTAGACTGACCCTTCTCCTGCCTTACCATAGTCTCCGGGTTTGGCTGGAGGTCAGCATTACCCTCTTGCCAACCACCACCCACTCTTGGGACATAGTGAGCCTTCTGGGTCTCCTGTCCCTGAACCCTTCTGCCTCTAAGCTGAGACCTACAGGGAAAGGAAACGTCATGCATGGATGCCAGCATTCCATCTCTTGTTGATGAGCACTGTCCTCATCGTGTCAAGGTGGACAGCTTAATTAGCTCTGAACATGGGAGAATCCCTAGGGGAGTAGAGAGCTAATGAATCTATGTCCCGGTTAGCCATGTGTGACCTTGGTCGCTGGGAGCCCTGAGAACAGCACTATGGTTGGATGAGACCCCCACGGCCTAATATCCAGATGCTCACACAGGTTCCTCAACACCCATTACTCCCTTGCCCGCCTCACCCAACCCCTTCCCAGCATCACTGCTGAGTGGAAATATTAGGAAAAAAACAAGACATTTTGCAAGCAAATGCGGTGTGTGTCATCATCCAGACTCTTGACTTGTGACATTAACTGCCTAATCTTACCAAAAGGCAGAACGGAGTGACTAATGAAGTATATCTGAAGAACAAACAACTCAGAACATGGGGATGACTTACAAGCGGCAGTTGTTAGCCATGGGAAGGTGTGAGTAAGCCTCCACCAGGCTCAGGTAGGAGGGAGACCTCCCAGCCCCCTTCAGGGTAATATCCGGCCCCGCCTTCCCTAGCTGGTGATGACATTTGTTTGGTAAGGGAGCAAAATTCTAGGATTTTAGACATGAGCTCTTCCTGCTCTGTCAGTGGAAAAACAGAGGCCCAGAGCTGGAGTTGCCCAGAGTCTCACAGGACTTGTGGTCAGGGTGAGAACCTGGGTCTCCAGACTCCTGGTCCTTTTGTGGCTTAATGACACCAGCGAGAGCCAGCCTGCCCTGAAATAGAACAGAGTCCATCATTTTTCACAAACTGCAGGAAAAGTACTCAATGGATGGCATTTGCTCAGTTTCTTTCAACTTTTTCTCATAAGCTTTTCAACCATTTTTGCTCAGCCTACTAGATTCATTTTTATTATTACATCTTCTAGCTGCACTTGGGTTATTTTTTTTTTTCCCTCTGCTGAAATAGTTTCTCAAAAACCTGACTGACTCTGTTTTGCAAAGCGGAGATGTGCCTGCTAAAGCCTGGTCATATTTCCTAAGGGAAATGCTGTTCCTTGTCCTGTGGGTAGAATTGAAGCACCAGCATTTCCCAGTGTTCTGAGAGAACACCTTGACTTCCGGGAACTCTGCTACCTGGTCTAGTTGGGAAATGACAGTTTTAATAGAAGGATCTGTCAGCCCTGCTTGGAGGGGGCTCAGGTGTACTCCCCATGGGGGGCTCAAGAGCACTCCCCGTGGGGAGGAAGGAAGTAGACACCTCTGGGCCTGCAGTGGTTCATCAATGGGTGCATCCCTGGAGCTCAGTGGGGGATCCGGAACTCTGTGAGGGCAGGTGTCTTTGTTCTCTGTGGCCCAGGGCCTAGCACACAGTTCAGTTCAGTTCATTCGCTCACTCATATCTGACTCTTTGTGACCCCATGGACTGCAGCACACCAGGCTTCCCTGTCCATCACCAACTCCCGGAGCTTACTCAAACTCATGTCCATCGAGTCAGTGATGCCATCCAATCATCTCATCCTCTGTTGTCCCCTTCTCCTCCTGCCTTCAATCTTTCCCAGCATCAGGGTCTTTCAAATGAGTCAGTTCTTCACATCAAGTGCCAAAGTATTGGAGTTTCAGCTTCAGCGTCAGTCCTTCCAATGAATATTCAGGACTGATTTCCTTTAAAATTGACTGGTTGGATCTCCTTGCTGTCCAAGGGACTCTCAAGAGTCTTCTCCAACACCACAGTTCAAAAGCATCAATTCTTCGGCACTCAGCTTTCTTCACAGTTCAACTCTCACATCCATACATGACCACTGGAAAAACCATAGCTTTGACTAGATGGATATTTGTTGGCAATGTAATGTCTCCACTTTTTAATATGCTGTCTAGGTTGGCCATAGCCTTTCTTCCAAGGAGCAAGCATCTTCTAATTTCATGGCTGCAATCACCATCTGCAGTGATTTTGGAGCAGTCTGACACTGTTTCCACTGTTTCCCCATGTATTTGCCATGAAGTCATGTGACCAGATGCCATGATCTTAGTTTTCTGAATATTGAGCTTTAAGCCAGCTTTTTCACTCTCCTCTTTCACTTTCATCAAGAGGCTCTTTACTTCTTCTGCCATAAGGATGGTGCCATCTGCATATCTGAGGTTATTGATATTTCTCCGGGCAATCTTGATTCCAGCTTGTGCTTCATCCAGCCTGGCATTTCTCATAATGTACTCTGCATATAAGTTAAATAAGCAGGGTGACAATATACAGCCTTGATGTACTCCTTTCCTGATTTGGACCCAGTCTGTTGTTCCATGTACCGTTCTAACTCTTGCTGCTTGACATGCATACAGATTTCTCAGGAGGCAAGTCAGGTGGTCTGGTATTCCCATCTCTTGAAGAATTTTCCAGTTTGTTGTGATCCACACAGTCAAAGGCTTTGGCTTTGTTTGTCTCGGACTCTCTTGCTTTTTTGATGATCCAACAGATGTTGGCACAGTAGGTGCTTCTTAAGTGCTCATGGGTCTGCTTGATGAGTGGATCTTGGGCCCTGCTGTGTAGCAGTGGTTGATGTCATGGCATTCCGAGCACAGGTTGGAAAAGAACTTCCAGACACAGAGCATTTCAGATGGGAGTGAGTTTATTAAGAACAAAGAGCTGAGGTAATGTGGGGGCTGTGAGCACCGTGGGCCAACCTCCTGACAGACCAGGGAGAGCCAATGGGATGCTGTTAGAACAGCTGGTCAGCTCAAGGGACAGCTGATGCTTTACATGGGTTGGTAGCCAATTTTTATGGCCTCAAAACAAAGAAAATTCCTGCTTGAAAGGTGGCATTAGGTGATTGGTTTGGGTGCAATAGGGTGAGTACCAGGGTGGAGGGTTTGGGAGGAGGGGCATTTTTGCCTAATTTGGAGTCAGGAATCTGGCCAGTAAGGATCAGGGCAGGTTTTTGGCAATGGTTACAATGAGGCTCAGTCAGTTCCAGAGGTGACCTTGGATCTGGGCTCTGCATCAAAGGCCTCACACCTGTGACCTCAGTATGGGACTCCACAGTTGAGTCAAAGCTGTATTTCTCAGACAGAAATGAGGAGCTGGGTGGGAAGATGAGAGCTGGGGCTAGTTAGGAAATGTTGAGGGGTTTGGTGTCTGTGTGTGTCTGGAGTATGAACCAGTGATGGGGGCAGCTTGGGGGACCAAGGGTCCCGGGTGAGACAGGCTGGGATGGGAGGTGGGCAGCAAGGGCAGCAGCCCACCTAGCTGATGGGATTCTGAGCTGGAGGGCTCCTCCCTCCTCTGGGGGACTTGGGCACCCAAAAACCTTGAGAGATGGTCATGTTTGGAGGTTCTTTGTGTCTTATCAAATTCTGTGGCTCCTTACTCTTGGCTCATGTGGCTGTTCTGGTTGACTGGCCCCAGGCAAATTTGTGAAAGCCGTGGGGAGGAAGCCTTGTCTTCGGAGCCCGCTGCCTGGTTCCTAATCTCAGCTCTGCCATCTCCTGAGGTGTGTGTGACCACAGCAAGGTAACTTGACCTCTGTGCCTCATTTCCCTCATCTGAAAAACGGGGACAGTAATGAACTCTCCCTCACAGGGTCGTTCTAAGGATCAGGTGAGCTGATACTTGAAAAGCACTTCAAACAGAGCTAGACACACATTACATGAAGTGGAAAGTAGAAATGTTGGTTGTTACTGTGTTTCTCCCATCCCAAATTCCTCACTGGCCCAAATCCCAGGGCATCGACCTTGGCCAGTGTTCATGGTTTTCCTTCCTTCTATACCAGGTCTTGACCAATAAGAGTCACCTCTGGAATGAGGAGGAAGTGTGGCGGATGGAGATCTACCTGTCCCTGGGAGTGCTGGCCCTTGGCATGCTGTCCCTGCTGGCTGTCACCTCACTGCCATCCATCGCGAACTCACTCAACTGGAGGGAGTTCAGCTTTGTCCAGGTAAGGTAGCCTGGGCCCTGCAGGCACCTTCCCATCCACATGCTGCCTGGGCTTTCATAATCTGTGCAACAGAACCACTCTTTCCGGTGTCCTGGGAGCCTGGCAGGCTCACCCAGGTCTCCTGAGAAAGGGGCTGCCTGGGACCAGCTCATCCTCACAACATCTGGGGAAGCCAGATTTAGGCACGTGAAAAAATCAGATGGCAGAACGCTGAACCCTGGACTACACGTTCTCAGTTTCTGCAATTCTTGGGCTTCTGAAACAAAATCCTATAACGTGGAGTCACTGGATGTGTCACTGATCTGGCTAGGGAGTCAGCGAGCCCTTGAGTGAATCTAGCAGCCCACCCAGCACCCTCAGCTCAACCGGGCCCTGTTATTCCCTTTGACCTCTTGATTCATGCAGAGTGGATGGGAGGTGAGCATGAGGGCCTCCAATTTATAGGAAATAAACCACAGCATTTCTCAAAGGACACTGCTCCTATGAAAAAGGACATGTGGGGTCAAATACATTTGGGAAAACATCCGCTGCCCCCTGAGTTAGTCACAATGCACTTTGGCACATCAAATTAATGTCTACCACAAGCAAACCTTGTTCAGCCGACTTATTTGAGTCGTAGCACCCTCCCTACCCCACTCCCCCACCACCGCCACCCACATAACAGCTATCTACACTCTACAGAACACACTTGGGAAGCTGCTACTAGTGGCAAAGGTTCTTCATGCATTTATTCACTCAGTGTTTACTGAACACATACTCTGCACCCTGCATTGTGCTAGACCCATGAACAAGCCAGGCATGCATGCGTGCATGCCCAGTTGCTCAGTCATGTCCAACTCTTTGTGACCCCATGGACTGTAGCCCTCCCAGGCTCCTGTGTCCGTGGGATTTCCCAGGCAAGAATGCTGGAGCGGGTTGCTGTTTCATCCTCTAAAGCCAGGCATAGCCATGTTTTAATTTTAAGGACAACTGGGAAGGGACATTTGCATTCCTCTGGCATCGCCCACTGTTCTCTATACAGAGCACGTGGTCAACCCCCGGTACTGACACACCAACTCACCCACTCCAGTGATGAGTGCTGACTAATACTGGGTTCTACCATCGACGTGGTATCAGGGCAGGGAACAGCTATCACTTCCACCCCCACTGCCAACAAACATCTGTTGCATATCTTCTCTGTGCAGCAAGGACACAGCATGAGATTCCAACAGGGACACTGATGGTGTGGTACTCTTATATAATCCCAATTTATTATTCCTACCTGGGGACACATGCACACCCTAGAACGAAACAGAGTCGTGGTGTTTTATGTCCGTTTCTGACTCTCACTGGCTCTGCTCATCTTGGAAGGTCTCTGGAGGAATGCTCAGGCCTGACTACATGCTGGCAAAAGAGGGGAAGAAAGAATTTTATTTATCTGCCCCTAATCCTCATGTGTCAAACACACAAATCTGGGATTTTCCAGTTCCTGCCTGGAGTCTGCAAGGGTGCATGGTTTATCCACAATTAAAACAGGCTGCGGTTTGCTCCCCTCACCAGAAAGTTGCTTCCTTAAGCAGCCATAGATTACAAGCCCTGGCTCCTGGTGCCAGAGAAAGCCGGGGGATTTGGTTTTGTTAGCAAAAACTGACAGGGACCTCAGCAGCTGCTCTGCTTTACATACTGAAGAGTTGAAATACAAATAGGAAAGTCCTGCTGATGCTGCAGGAAGAGGGGGGTGGAAGGTCAAGAGAGGGGTGGAAAGGCAGGGTTTTACTTGTGGAAATCCAATGCCCACATTCTGTCCTCAAATGCTTTATCTCCCAAGAGTGCTGACATGGAGGAGGAACAGATTTGTTCCAGCTCTGGAACCATGGGCAGATCATGCACTCCCTAAGCCTTACCTTACTTACACTCTTGTGAAGTGGAGTGAATTCCCTCCAGAGGTGCTGAGACTCAATGTGCAAGGTTATGTGTAAAACACAAATACAAAGTGATTTGCCATTATTCTCAGGGCATGTGGCCACATTTCCATGATCACTAAGCTACCAATTGCCCATTTCTGAGCCCAGTAGGAAGCAGCAAGAGACTGAACAGTTGAGTCACTCAGCACTCAGGGGAGGCCAAGAGACTCCCCTGAGGGCCTTAGAATGGTCCAAGGCAGGGTTTGCAAACTGCAGTGGGCACTCATTGATGGGTCATGAAATTTTGGGGCTACAACAAGCTTTTTAAATAGAGTAGAATGTCTCCCAAAATGTCAGGGCACTTTACATGTTCTAAGCACAGACATCTCTTTTTCAGTTGTATCAGCTCAGTAGTTATAGATACATATGTGGATAGACATCATTGTGTCCTGGATGGTAAAGAAAATGCAATTCTTATGGTGAGCTGACATCAAAAAGTTAGAAGTCGCAGAGCTCTTGGAGAAATGCAGATACCCAGGACTACCCCGACCTGTGGGTTGGCTCTAGAATCTGTCTTATAAGCTCTTGGAGTGACTTAAGTGCAGGCCATGCAGTGTGTGACAATCTCTGAGATGGCAGAGCCGGCAGACCTGGGTTTCAGTCCCAAGACCACTACTGACCAGCCCCGCACCACTAGACAGCTTCTTAGCCTCTCCGAGCATCCTGACTGTGGCCTCACTTGTCTGTGTCCACCTCCTGTAGTAACTGGAGAATCTGTGTTGAGGACGTGTGTAGTGCATGACACACACACCCAAATGGTGGCTGTATACTCTCTGGGGTGAGCTTCTCCGTAAGGTAAGCGCTGCTCTGTAACAAGGAGTACCCCGATCACATTTCCTTCCCAGCCGAGAATGACCGCAGCAGGCCACCAGGGCCTGGAAACTGACTGTGGAGACAATGTGGTTCCCAGTGGGCCTGGCCTGACCCCTGGGTCTCTAATGATTTACTGAGCTACAAGCCATCAAAACAGTGTATTGATTCAACAAGTTGACCTGTGCTTACGTTCCTGAGGCTGTTTTCAATAAGTTTTTAATTTGGGGTTTTGTTTGTCTAGGTGTTTTTGTTGCTATTATTTGGGGCTGTGCCAACTGCTCCTAATTAAGCCAATTAAACATTGTCAGATTGCAGAATACCCAGGTCAGTGCAGCTCAACTGGAAGAGATATTAGGGTTCAGCTCTTAGCACCTCAGTTCTGCCCCATAGTTAGAGGAGCTTCCTGTGGCCTTGCCCGCTCTAGCCACTTGCCTGAAATGATAGCAGAGGCCTGCTTTGATCCCAGCCTTGTGAGCAATGGCCAAAGCCCCTTCCCACCACAGTAACTGAGCACTGGCAGGAGCCAGCAACAACTGGTGGTTTCTTTCTCACTAACAAGCTTACATGTAATAGAAATGGCCTTAGCTTGTTGTGGGGGTCATTAATTGCCCCAAGACCATGCCTCCCTTTGGCTGTTCTGGGATTTTTAAATTGTTCCCAAGGAGAGTGAGTTTTAGGGAAACAAACTTGCTGGAGTCATCCAGGCTTCTCGTTGGGATTGGAAAGTCAAAAGGCCCTTTGTCATTGGCCAGTCTTTGGCTGTCAGCCCTCTCTGTGAGCTATCAGCCCGAGGCTGGGGCCTCCTGCCTGTCACCGTGGGATTCTGGATGGTGAAGGGAAAAGAATGTCTGAATGGGAGCAGGTCTTTATTGTCTCCCAGGGCATGTCTTGTTTGCCCAGCACAGTCCATCACTCTCCAAATCAGGGCCAGGGACAGTGGAGACCAGGGGCAAAACACTGGAGCCCCAGGACATGTCACCAAGGGAGGTGCTTAGGCCTCACTGGGTCTGCCAGGACTCGTTCCTGGGCCAGGGTGGGTTCTCACTGCTGCAGCATCTGGGAAGGTATCACAGTGCAGAGTGTGAGCCCATTCACACTGGGTGGGTCTTTGTCGAAGCAACAGAAAGGACTGGTCCACCCCCATCAAACAGCCTGAGCAGAGGGGCCACGAAGACATCTCAGCCTCAAGCTAGAAAGTCTCAGGTGAGGAGAATCTCCCAAATTGGTGATTCTTAGTCCTGTCTGCCAGAGAAGGCAATGGCAACCCACTCCAGTACTCTTGCCTGGAAAATCCCATGGACAGAGGAGCCTGGTAGGCTGCAGTCCATGGGGGTCGCTGAGGGTCGGACACGACTGAGCAACTTCACTTTCACTTTTCACTTTCATGCATTGGAGAAGGAAATGGCAACCCACTCCAGTGTTCTTGCCTGGAGAATCCCAGGGATGGCAGAGCCTGGTGGGCTGCCGTCTATGGGGTTGCTCAGAGTCGGACATGACTGAAGCGACTTAGCAGCAGCAGTCCTGTCTGCAAACAGCATCATTGCAGAACTTGTAAAAACTACCAACGTCTGAGCCCCATCCCAAACCAATTTAATCTGAATTCCTAGGACTGGCACTTGGGCATTAAGATGTTCCCCAAGCTCCCCATGTGATGTTACTATGCAGCCATATTTAGAAACACAGTCTCCGGCTATGAAAAGGCACATCCCAGCCATCTCAGCAAAACCCAGTGAATTCATCTGAGTAAGGAGAGCAGTAGTTTGGGACTTGAAAGTTGTTTGGGAAATATCAGGGTGGTTGGAAGGCTAGTTGAAGATTTATTCCTGATGGAGAATTACTCTGTGGTCAGATGAGGACTCTGGGCTTATAGTTAGCACTCTTCAAGACCCTACTTTCAGTTACTTGGGCTATATACCAAAAGTGGAATTGCCAAAGCACATGACTGTTTTTTAATTCACTGAGGAATCACCATACCATCTTCTATTGTAGCTGCACTCTTTCCATTCCCACTAGCAGCAAGTGTTCCAATTTCTCCACACCCTCACCAACACTTTTCTTGTTTCATTTGTTTTTTTTTTGTTTGTTTTTTTTTTTTTGTTTTTTCATTTTGTTTTTAATAGTAGCCCTCCTAATGGATGTGGAGTGGTTTTGATTTACATTTTCCTGATGTTGGGCATCTCTTCATGTGTTTACTGACCATTTATATATCTTCTTTGGAGAAATTTCTATTCAAGTCCTTTACCTATTTTTGAATTAGGTTGTTTGTTTTTGTTGTTGTTGAGTTTAAAGTGTTCTCTATATATTCAGGATATTAATCTCAAATATTTTCTCAATGCTGGGAACTTCTTTAACCCGAGTCTTCATTATCAATAGATCAGAACTTAGAAAAAGTTAGTGTGGTTCAAAAGTTTCTAGGAGATTTGGAATTCTGGACAGGTCTGGAAGTGACTCTGGTTACATGTGACTCACAGTCAAGAAGCCTCCCCTTTGGGGGCCAACCATTTTCATCTGATACCTGAAGTAGCTGTGGGTAGCACAGAGCCAACCACGGCCTTTCCCAACAGGCTGTACTGAGCCAAAAAGTTGTTAAGGATGTGATAAAAAGATCCTTGAAGTGGTCACAAAGCCAAGAAGAACCAGAGATGGCTAAGGAAGGATAGAGACGGGATCTTTTGGCAGCTAGTATTTTTTTTTTCTTGTTCAGTCACTAAGTCATGTCCAACTCTTTGCAACCTCATGGACTGTAGCCCACCAGGCTCCTCTGTCCATGGGATTTTCCCAGGCAAGAATACTGGAGTGGATTGCCATTTCCTTCTCCAAGGGAATCTTCCCAACCCAGGGACTGAGGTCAGTAGTTGCGGCTCCTGGGCTCTAGAACACAGGCTCAGTAACTGTTGTACACGAGCATAGTTGCTCTGAGGCATGTGGGATCTTCCCCAATCAGGATTGAACCCACATCTCCTGCATTGGCAAGTGGGTTCTTTACCACTGAGCCACAAGGGGAGCCCAGCTAGTATTTTGCTGCTGCTGCTGCTAAGTTGCTTCAGTTGTGTCTGACTCTGTGAGACCCCACAGACGGCAGCCCACAAGGCGCCCCCATCCCTGGGATTCTCCGGGCAAGAACACTGGAGTGGGTTGCCATTTCCTTCTCCAATGCATGAAAGTGAAAAGTGAAAGTGAAGTTGTTCAGTCATGTCCGACTCTTAGCGACCCCATGGACTGCAGCCTACCAGGCTCCTCCATCCATGGGATTTTCCAGGCAAGAGAACTGGAGTGGGTTGCCATTAAAACGTTATACTTGCAAACCTATTTATGAACTTGTATGTATAGCCATTAGAAAATATTTATTATTACTGTTTTTAGTAAAAGCATTACAAGCAGTTCTTCTGAACCAGTTACTGAGGTTCACCGTCTTGGGTTTACACTGGAGTGGGTATAACCAAAGCGCCACCCATGCTAGTGAGGAGTAAGCATGAGGTATGGTAGTAAAATCAGACCCACTTAGAGCCGTGTCTGAGGAGAGTGAAAACAAGACAGCATCTCTCAGCCAAGCCCCTGGATTGATGCTGACAAGCTGGGCCGGAAGGAAATCCAGGAGGCCAATTACAGCTTCTCTGTGGAAAGCTCAAAACCAACCTGTAAAAAACACCCTCAGGTACCATCAAGCTGCCACATTTCAATTAGACCCTTGCAGTGTCTCCTTGGAGAAAATGCATGTGTGTTCATTGCTTGATGGGTCATTGCATATTCCTTATGCAGTGAACACAGGTCTCTCCCACCAGGACTCTCTCAGTGCCCTGTACCCCCTCCCCAACCTCTACAAAGCCCTAACCCTAGGTGCGCTCTGCTCTGCACTGTTGCCTGCCAGGTCTGGGGGCTGCAGAATGCTGCATCGATACAGCGCTTTCCCCACAATTCTGACTTCAGCTTTTTTAATCACTTCCTTTTCTCTGAGGCTAATGAAGTGACTTGCCAAGGGTCACAGTGTCAGTTGAGGATAGCACCAACAGTAAATCTGGAAGGCATCATTTGTAGTTTGCAAGAAACCCTGCCTGCAAAAAGATTCCCAGAGGCTGGAGTTACAGATCAGCACTTCTTGGCTATTTTCACATTGTAGTCCCCATAGAAAGTCATATTTATATAGCACTTGGGATGATGAGCTGCTCGTGGCTGGAAGTGACCCACAAAAGCCCACACCCGGCTCAAGGGTGGGATGCTCTGCTGTAAGATGGCCTGGACCATGTCCATTTGGATTTGTGATGGTCTTGATCTCCTTAGCATCACTAATCTTCCAGGCAGGAGAGTAATCCTGGTAGGGTTTGTACCTGGGGTGTTTGTAGCTCAGAGCACGGGCAGGAAGTAAGGGACCAGTACCCACAGGTAGCATCTCTGTGGTGCTATGGGCTTTGTATACAGCGTGAAGACACCTAGCCTAGAGGCCCCTGAGAGCCATCTTCCCGTTGGTGCCAAGGGAACTTTTTGCATTGTGTTTTATCTTTTCTTTTTTTTTTTTTTTTTGGCCATACCCCACCCAACAGCCGGAGAAGGCGATGGTAACCCACTCTTTTCCAGTACTCTTGCCTGGAAAATCCCATGGGCAGAGGAGCCTGGTAGGCTACAGTCCATGGGGTCACTAAGAGTCGGACACCACTTCACTTTCACTTTTCACTTCATGCATTGGAGAAGGAAATGGCAACCCACTCCAGTGTTCTTGCCTGGAGAATCCCAGGGACGGGGAAGCCTGGTGGGCTGCCGTCTATGGGGTTGCACAGAGTCGGACACGACTGAAGCGACTTAGCAGCAGCAGCACCCAATGGCATGTGGGATCTCAGCTCCCCAACGAGGGATGGAGCCAGCGTCCCCTGCATTGCAAGGCAGATTCTTAACCACTGGACCACCAGGGAAGTCCCTGTGTTTATCTTTAAATCAACTTAAAATCCACTTGTTTTTCTCCTGGCCTTATCTTATACCAAATATTATCTGTGAAATTATGATTTTGATATGCTAGCAGACACTTATTACTCTATATGCATGAATATATACACAAAACTACTAACGTGTTTTTAAACTTCTTTGAATTTAATTCCATCTTAAGTCTTTTGGCAGCCACTAGAGGTATGAATAATAGTTTGGGGAAAAGCACTGTTGTTTTATTGAATCCTTCTGAATCAATCAATTCTTACACACATTGGCATACGACCATTGTTTCCGTTTTTCTGTTGGGAAAACTGAGGTTCAGAGAGTTTTGGTAGTAATAAGCTCATGCAGAGAGTGAGTGATAGTGCTGGGATTTGAACCCAGAGCCCCACTAAAGCCACTCTGCTTCTTCCCCCTCTGTCATTGGTGGGATCGCTATGTCCATCCTTACCCTTACTGCAGCCTTCTTTTCCCCCGCAGTCCACTCTGGGCTTTGTGGCTCTGGTACTGAGCACCCTGCACACGCTCACCTACGGCTGGACCCGCGCCTTTGAGGAGAGCCGCTACAAGTTCTTCCTGCCCCCCACCTTCACCCTCACCCTGCTGGTGCCCTGTGTTATCATCCTGGCCAAAGGCCTGTTTCTCCTGCCGTGCGTCAGCCGCAGACTCACCAAGATCCGGAGGGGCTGGGAGAAGGATGGCTCCGTCAGGTTCACACTGCCAGTGGACCATGCCCTGGCCCAGAAGACAAGCCACGTGTGACGGGCCTGCACCCAGCTCCGGGGAACCAGACGCAGGCAGGACAGTGCCCGGAGTTTGCCAGGACTTCTCAATCATGCAGGACAGCAGAATTACACACAAGTTGGTGGGCCGAGGTCTGGATTCCTGGGATGTGTGCAGTAATATTCAGAATGACACGCCTGTGTGTGATATATATATGTCCACATGTATTTCATATAGATAACAGGATTTACAATTACACTTACTTAGCTCAAAAGTTGAGTCCCTGAGATTTCAACCTGTAGATTTCAAAGCCAGTGCCAGATGTTAGGAGAAGGGCAGCTCACACTTGTGACATCTGCAGAGTTGAGCAGATTTGGCACAGAAAAGGCAATGAGAGGCTTGTACTTTGATGATTGCATCCATGTGTGCGCCTCCCTGTTCCCTGCCCATTTTGCTTCTTTCCCTAGGCATTTGCAGAGCTGAGGCTCTTGGGTAGCAGGGCAGATAGGAGCTCTGCCTGGAGCCCAATCCAGGTGCACAGGACTGACCAGTCACCGGGGAGCAGGGTGCCGCCCTTCCTTTGGCTGCAGCAGGAGGCCAGGTGGGGTTGAGGGCACTGGGGGTGAGCCCAGGTCTGTGCCCAGGGAGCCACCTGAAGGTTCATCCTTTGCCAGGTTAGGAGGTGGGAAGGGGGAACAACTGGGGCTGAGGCTGCTACCCTTAATCCTCCCTGAGCTGGGGAGATTTTTTTTCCTAAAAGTCAGAAATCATCCCGCCAGCTGCAAATTGATCCTCCTGTGGGAGTGTGAAATCACCTCCTTACCGGAGCCACTAATGAACCCTGTCTTGAGAACAAGTGTACTTTTTTTTCTTTCTTTAAGTTGGTGATGACTGTTCTTTAAACCACTGTGCCTTCTCACCTTGGAAATCATTAGTCTGAACTTCTCCCCAAGAGCAGACCCTCTAAAAGTTGGTTCAAGGGGAAGGGGAAAACAAGGCCTGCTTTTCTCGGGGCCCCAGCCAGAGGGCTAAAGGATGGATAGTCCTCACTGAATTGTCCTGTGGAAGGACACTGGGGATTTTTTAAATTTCCTGCTGCTGCCAGGCAGAGTTCCTGCCTTCTGAACACCCCAAAGCTACACTGGCTCCAGGTTCTTCCTAATGCAGGGTTATGTTTCAAAATAGCTGTGGGGGGTAAGGTGGCAGGTCTTTTCCACCAAAGCTACAAACTGGAAACACTGCTGCCCCAAAGCACAAGAGAGGCCACAGAACATGTGTCCTTGGATTGTACGCTGTCCCTCACTGATTCATACTGAAACTTTTTATTTCCCCTTTGGAGAGAAATAGCTGTTCTCGGCTAAGCCCCCAACCCCTGGCAGCATCGGAATGATGTGTCATCTCTGAACACAATGGGGTACGGTCCTGATGGAAGACATCAGTGAGATGTACCCTGAAAGGGGACGTTGGTCATGCTTATATTCTTAGGTCTCCCAGGCCAGGGGGCATCCTGTTGTTCTATCACAAAGTCGTATCCAACTCTTTGCGACCCTGTGGACTGCAGCTCGCCAGGCTCCCCTGTCCTTCACTATCTCCCAGAGTTTGTTCAGATTCACATCCATTGAGTTGGTGATATTATCTAACCATCTCATGAAATAAAGAGAGTCAGCTGGCAAAAGCTGACCCAGGAGTGCCACAGAACGAATGCTCCTGCCTCCCCATGGAGACTGCATGAGCTCATGTCTGTGGAGCGCATTAGGGTCCTTGAGTAAAAAGGAAAAAAAAAAAAAAAGGAGCCAAGTGCAAGCATATCTCATTAGGCCAGTGACTGATGGAGGGAAAGCAGTGCAGACAAAACTGCCTGCTTCCTGTGGATGTTTCTGTCTGCTGCTCAAGAGCCGAGAGGCATGAGCTTGCCTCCCAGATGGGCCCTGATGGAGCGGCAGCCTTGGCCTCAGAGAAGCTCACTGGAAAGGCGGTGGGCGAAGCAGAGATTTCAGCATTTGCTTGACAAAAATGCCCATCAATTCCTGCTGATAGGAAGCAGGGAGAACATGGGCAGCTGGCACTCACCGAGGACTGTCAGCCCCACTCAGTATTAGCTGCCCTTTCTCTCCGGCCCTCCCTGGGCCTGGGATGTTCCTTACACCAAAGATGCTGACACAGAGCCAAGTCTCATATGCTCCGTCCCCTTCCCGCCCACTGCTGCTGCAGGCGCTCCTCAGGGCGCAGGCAGCAGACGACCTGACCACACCCCAGCTGGACAACCCGCTCATGAAAGGCAGGGCAGGCTGTGTGTTTGGCCTTGACCTGGTGTCATCTGCTGCTCTTCCGTACCTCACCAGGCAGCTGACAACAGCACCCCCATGAGAATAAGTCACTCCCCTCCAGCCTGGGAAATTCTCTGTGCCTCTAGGTACAAAAGTGCCTGAACCAAAGTGCTCTGGAAACCTGAAATGCCATGGTATGAGGCTGAACGTTTAAAATCTATGCTATTGAAACTGTATGTTTTGTTTTTACCTTGAGGAGCTTGTCTGAGAAGCAGCAAAAATAAACACCTAGCCTTCCATGAATTTCAGGCTGTTATGTCTGTCTCATTGATCACCTGCCCATTCATTGGTTCACTGGTCCAGTGGGCCTTCTGATTAGAATATGCTCTGAATCAGGTCGTGTGCAAGGTGAGCACAGAATGATCTGGGTTAGCGCTCACCTCTGAGGAAGGGACATGCAGACCTGCAGCAACAAGGCCAGTGAGGACACAGAGGAGATCCAGGTAACAGAGTGCTGGGGTATTGAAAGGAGTACCAGGAAGACTTCCTGGAGGGAGCAGTGTCTGTGCTGGGGTCTGATTAGAGCAGCAGTGCTCCTCAAACTATAATGTGCACAGGAGTTGCATCAGGATCTTGTCCACACCTCGATTTGGATCCATGAGTCAGGAATGAGGACTGTGCATCTTAATAAGTTCCCAAGTGCCACACACGATGCTGATCCTCAGAGTAACAAGGGCTTCGATGGCTTTCTTAGTCTCTGCTGCACTACAGTCTACAGCCCACAGCCGGTGCATGTCTGCTCCATTAAGCTTCCCCTGGACTCTGGTTCCCTGGCTGCCCTGGTGAGATATTGCTGATGCTGCTGCAAACCCTTGTTCTCTTAAAAGTAGAGGGAGAAAACAGCCCACCGGCCATAGTCTTGCCCTCTGTGTGCTCCATGTAGGGTGCTCCCAGGCGGTCCCACACATAGGCTCTGGGCCCATCAAGAAAACAGGAACCCTTCACAGAATACCCACCTGTCATGCAGTCAAGCGTTTCTCCTGAAGCAACCAGAATTGTCTTGTACCAGGAAATAAAAAAGAAACCCATGTGTGGAAAGCAATCTAGTGGTTGAAAGCCATTTCTTGGGAACAATAACCAAAAGATGGCCTTGCCATTTTGAGCCTGTGAAAAGAGTTTTCCAAAATAAGAACCACAGCCAGAAAAAAACTTCACTACAAATAATTTTCAATAGAAAAACAAAATCTTGTAGTTGGAGGTTTGCAAGCACGCATCCTCCCACGCATAAGGCTGGGAGAGGTAAGTTTAAAAAGAAGGGATAAAGTAGATGAAAAAATATCCATTATTTTGGTAGGTCGCATAAGCACTAAGAGCAACCAAAATAACTTATATTAGTTAAAGAGAATTATCATTCAGCTACTTGAGAAGCTGAGTTTGTTTCAAAAGTAATGAAGGGGGACGCTGGGAAGTACAGAAGCTCACTTGCACTGGATCTCTTTAGAAAGAGGAAATTGGCACTGCTACAGCAGAAACTCAATCTCACCAGACTAGCACCAACTTTTTCTAACAAATATGTTGAAAATTCCTTTCTATGAATGAAATTCAGAAATAATATAAACTGCTACATGTAGTTTTTTCCCAACCCAGGGGTCATACCCAGGTTTCCCGCATTGCAGGCGGATTCTTTACCATCTGAGTCACCAGGGAAGCCCTTTAAATCAACATAAGGTCTTAAGTGAAATATAAAGTAGAAACAAATCCAAAGTAATTTACACTAACATATCAAACCAGTCAATCCTAAAGGAAATCAGTCCTGAATATTCATTGGAAGGACTGATGCTGAAGCTGAAACTCCAATACTTTGGCCACCTGATGCGAAGACGCCGATGCTGGGAAAGACTGAAGGCAAGAGGAGAAGGGGGTGAAAGGATGAGATGGTTAGATGGCATCATCAACTTGATGGACATGACTTTGGGCAAGCTTTGGGAGTTGGTGATGGACAGGGAAGCCTGGCATGCTGCAGTCCATGGGGTTGCAGAGTAGGACACGACTGAGCTACTGAACTGATATATATATATATATGTGTGTGTGCCTGTGTGTGTGTATATATATATATACTAATAATGATTAGAAATTTATTATAAGTAATGATCTTACAGTCAGTAAGTTGGTATTGAGAGAAACACAATGATATTCAACTAAACACTGTTGACCCTCTTTAAAACTAACGTTTTAAAATAAGGGCTAAGAAGTGTAAGAGAGAGAGAGAGAGTATGTGCGTGTGCTCATTTGAATGTTGGAAACAGTGTTGAATTCTATGGAGAAGTCAAGTAGGGTAAAGACCGGTAAATGTCCACTGAATCTGGAAATATGGAAATTTTAGGGTGAGAATTTCAATGGAATGTTGGGGATAAATAAAGACCAGGAATGAGTGAGAAGTAAGGAAATGGAGGCTAGTTCTAGATACTATTTTAAGATTTGGCTGTGAAGTAGGGGAGAGAAAGGGTTGGAGAAATGGGGGATTAGAAGGAGAGTTGGTTATTTTTTCCCATGGTTCTGACCTGAACATGTTTTAAATGTTTCTGGAAAAGAACAAGATGAACTGGAGTCTTTCAAGAAGAGAGAGAATGAGGTCAAAGTTCTAGAGGGTATAGGAAGAGATAAGGTCTAGAGCATAGGTGGCTTTAGTGCATATATTTGAGAAAACCTACCCCCCAAAATTGGGCTTCCCCAGTGGCTCAGTGGTAAAGAATCTGCCTGCAATGCAGGAGCCACAGATGACACAGGTTTGATCCCTAGGTTGGGAAGATCCCCTGAAGGAGGGCATGGCAACCCACTCCAGTATTCTTGCCTGGAGAATCCTATGGAGAGAGAAGCCTGGTGGGCTACAGTCCATAGGGTCACACAGAGTCAGAAATGATGAAGTGACTTAGCAAGCACACACACACCCTAAATTTGGTAACAAAGGCACAAGTAGGCAGTCTTTGAACAAAGACCACCCTCCTCCCTCTTCCAGCTCAGTGAAGACTCCAGACTCCTGCAGCCAAGGACATAGGGCTCCCTCTCCTCAAGCAACCATTGGAAGGGCCCTATTCCTAGGAGAGGCAGAACTTCAGTGTTTCACACCCTATCCCTAGCTGCCTATCAGTTCATTCGCTCAGTCATGTCCGACTCTTTGCAACCCCGTGGACTGCAGCACGCCAGGCCTCCCTGTCCATCACCAGCTCCTGAAGCTTGTACATCAAGTAGATGATGCCATCCAACCATCTCATCCTTTCACCCCCTTATCCTCCTAGCTTCAGTCTTTCCCAGAATCAAGGTCTTTTCCAATGAGTCAGTTCTTTGAATCAGGTGGCCAAATGATTGGAGTTTCAGCTTCAGCATCAGTCCTTCCAATGAATATCCAGGACTGATTTCCTTTATGATGGACTGGTTGGGTCTCCTTGCAGTCCATGGGACTCTCAAGAGTCTTCTCTGCCGAGGTCCAGCCCCGGCTGATCCAGGGTATTCGAAGGAGAGACGGCTTAGGCGACCTATTCAAATGTTAATTAGAGATATAAAGAGTAATAAAAAGAGGATAGCTCAGTAGGAAAATTCAGTGGAGAAAAGAAGCTGAGTAGCTTGATTTACGCGGAAAATCAATATAACCCGTGACACCAGGTTAGCTCTGACCACAGAGGCCGCAGGTGCCCTCTCGAATAGCGGAAGGTGCCCCACCTTAGACACCTTCTCGAGTGGGTCTTAGAAGCCCAGGCAAATAAATGGTCGCAGAGGATATCCGCGCTCCAGATGGACACTCAGCTGAAAATTGAGGGGAAGAATGACATGGGGAGACCAAGCGTTGGTGAGCAAGGCCCATAGCTTTATTTTCAACAGGGGCTTTTATACGCTAAGTTACACATAGAGGATAATAGGGGATGCAAAGTCAGCAGTTTTTGATCCTTATCAAAAACCAGGGTTTCTTTCCTGCAAATTTATTGTATACAAATGGTTTAGGTGATTTACATCATCTTCTGGCCAGAAGGCCTATTAACATTTTATGACTCTTGCCAAGGACTTATCAACAAAGACTTATTTTCTCTAAGAGTAATTATTTTAAGGTTTGGCGCCATTTTCTGAAGATAAAATTGCATTCCTATAGGGCGGATGTGTAATGGGTTTACAAAGGGAAGAATTTATTACCTTAAGGGTCTAAAGTTACTAGCACCAAGGCCACTACTTATTTTTTCTACATACCAACTATTAATTAATACATATTCAAGGATACAATTCAGGGGATGTGGAAACTTGGCAACAACATTGGCTCATCAATGAAATCTTTTACTAGTTTTATTCTGACAGTTTCTAACTCTCTGAGAGGCTCTAAGCTATTTGAATATCTTAAGCTTCCCGTGCCTCTCGAGGCTGGGACTGTAAACAATTGTATGCATAGCTGTAGGTGTCCGGGTAAACTTGTCAGGCGAGTTAGAGAGCCATCTGAGGGGTTTGGATTTAAACACTCCTAATTGCCCAGGAACTTTATTAATTGGAGCTGTAAGTTAACTCTTTGACAGAGAGAGCGAGATGGTGGTGGGGGACAGCCCCCAGTAAAGTCAGAGGTGAGAGCACAAAGCAATAAAGTAGGCAGACTCTGTTTTTTGGGGGGTAGATGCTCGAGAATATCCGGGGGGACTCCCGAGGCTTGATCCCACCTTTGCGTATGCCGAGCCTCCTTCCTCATGACCTTTGTCACGAGTGGAATGTCTCTTACCGGCTCCCGGCACTTCTCCAACAACACAGTTCAAAAGCATCAATTCTTTGGCGCTCAGCCTTCTTTATGGTCCAACTCTCACATCCATACATGACTACTGGAAAAACCATAGCTTCGACTAAATGGACCTTTTTCTTCAAGGCTAATTCTAAGCAAGTGTCTTTGAGAGGTGGAGGCTCCCTTCTTATGTTCAGCCCCCACATTTAGAATAGAGGTTATACCCCAGATGTGGCATGCTGAGAATACTGGGGCCCGCCTGCCTTGCCCCATCCTATGTGATGGCTTCATGCCAGGAGAGACAAGACAAAGGGGCTATAGGCTGCTGCCAGCACATTCTAGTGATCACTCAGAGAAGAAGTATGATTCAGAGAGAAGCTTGTCATTGTCCACGCCTGCAGCTCTAGAGCTCTGGCTCAGTGATTTTGGCTGGGTGAGAAGCTGACTGTAAAATAGGTAGTTCCTAATCTCTTCCCAAAGGAACTGATTTCAGTTTCGGTAGAGCATGGAAAACTTCAAACCTAACAGCACAGTGAAGGTTTTGGTGAAAGACGATGAGAAGGAGATGCATGGATTTTTAAGAAAACACAACCTAAACTGTAGGATGGCTAGTTTATGAGAGACTCATGGAGTAGGACTGCTGGGAGGAATAATCTTAGAGTCAGAATATCAAACATACCTCAGAAACTATTCTTTCAAAGAGCCACACTTTGATTGGATTCGTTTGTAGGACAATTTATGCCCTAGGGCATTATTAGAAACAATAGAGCAATAAGCTTGCAATTAGTGGGGTTTAACAACTGAGTGTTGTCAGGGACAGAAAGAGCACTTACCAATATCACTATCATCCCAAGGTGAGTGTGGAAGTATCCAAGTTGTGTCTTCTGATGCAGAAAACTCAGCCTCTGTGCACTGGTGCCAAATCAAATCTTGGAGACAGAGTTGGGGTGAATTAGAAAAGAAGAGCTTTATTGCTTTTCCAGGCAAAGGGAGACACGGCAGGCTCCTGCCCTTGAAAACAGTCAAAACCCGGGAGGATTTGGTGAGGAGTTTTATAGCAATAGTTCAAGAGTGGCTTGCTGATAAGGATCAGGGTGTGTGCAGAGCCTGCACTCCTTTAATCTGCTCTCAGGTAATCTCTTGATGAGCTTCTCTGGTTCCTTTAATCTGACTTCAGATGGTCTTCTCTAGAATGAAGAACTGCTGACATCTCGCATTTGTTGGGGGTTTAGTTCTATAGGACTTCCCTGGTGGCTCAAACGGTAAAGCGTCTGCCTACAATGGGGGAGACCTGGATTCAATCCCTGGGTTGGGAAGATCTCCTGGAGAAGGAAATGGTAACCCACTCCAGTATTCTTGCATGGAAAATCCCATGGACCTAGAAGCCTGGTAAGCTACAGGCCATGGGGTCACAAAGAGTCGGACACGACTGAGCGACTTCACTTTTTCACTTTAGTTCTATAAAGAGCTTAAAGATATTGCTATGCCTATGCAGGTCAGGAAGCAACAGTTAGAACTGGACATGGAACAACAGACTGGTTCCAAATAGGAAAAGGAGTACGTCAAGGTTGTATATTGTCACCCTGTTTATTTAATTTATATGCAGAGTACATCATGAGAAACGCTGGACTGGAAGAAACACAAGCTGGAATCAAGATTGCTGGGAGAAATATCAATAACCTCAGATATGCAGATGACATCACCCTTATGGCAGAAAGTGAAGAGGAACTCAAAAGCCTCTTGATGAAGGTGAAAGTGGAGAGTGAAAAAGTTGGCTTAAAGCTCAACATTTAGAAAACGAAGATCATGGCATCCGGTCCCATCACTTCATGGGAAATAGATGGGGAAACAGTGGAAACAGTGTCAGACTCCAAGCCAGGCTTCAGCAATATGTGAACTATGAAATTCCTGATGTTCAAGCTGGTTTTAGAAAAGGCAGAGGAACCAGAGATCAAATTGCCAACATCCACTGGATCATGGAAAAAGCAAGAGAGTTCCAGAAAAACATCTATTTCTGCTTTATTGACTATGCCAAAGCCTTTGACTGTGTGAATCACAATAAACTGTGGAAAATTCTGAAAGAGATGGGAATACCAGACCACCTGATCTGCCTCTTGAGAAATTTGTATGCAGGTCAGGAAGCAACAGTTAGAACTGGACATGGAACAACAGACTGGTTCCAAATAGGAAAAGGAGTACTGATCTGATGCCATCCAGAAGTAGAAACAGGACCTGCCCCAAGGCTGCACTGTTGTTTCTTGGCTATGTTTTCTTTGTCTCTGAATCTCCTCCCTTCCCTGATTAGCAACTGTTTGAATCTGCTCTTTGGGACACAGGGAAGGTCATGGAGGTTGGGGTCTGTTCCCTACAAACAAGGAATGGGGACACAGAAATGCTTCTATACCCAGGAGCCCCAGAGGGTCTTGCTTGGTTTCACTCCCTGAGGAGCAACATCGGAGACTTCACACTTTATAGGATGGAGAAAATAAATATTGCTAAAATAATCCAGTCACTAAAAAACAGGCAAACAAAAATAACAGATCTTGGTTGGGAAAGAAGGGAGACAAGTACCCAGAGTCCTACAATATATCATCTCAAATGTCCAGTTTCTAACAAAAAATTATGAGGCATGCAAGAAACAACAAAATGTAACCCATACACCTTGGGAATAAAAGAACAACAAAAGCTGCCTCTGGAAACAACCAGATATCAAATTTCACAGAAAGGACCTCAAAATACCCATTATAAATGTGTTAAAATATGAAAGAAAAATGAAGATATTCACAGATAAACAAAAACTGAGATAATTCATCACTAGTGAACCAATCCTACAAGATATGCTAAGGGGATTTTTTTTTGGACTGAATTAAAAGAACACTAGATAGTAACTCAAACTCAGATGAAAAGTAAAGAACACCAATAAAGGTAATGACAGAGGTAAACATATAAATGTATTTTTTATTTGTAATTTTCTACCATGTGATTTAAAAGACAACACATAAAACAATAATTATAATCTGAGTTGATGGGCACACAGTGTATAATTGTGTAATTTGTACAACAATAAACAACACAAAGGAGAGAGGATGGAATTGAATATATATATATAGGGGCAAAGTTTTGTATAATACTGAAATTAAGTTGGTATTAACCCAAATTTAATTGTTATAAATTAATATGTTAACTATAATTTCAAAGACAGATGAGATCAGATCAGATCAGTCGCTCAGTCGTGTCTGACTCTTTGCGACCCCATGAATTGCAGCACGCCAGGCCTCCCTGTCCATCACCAACTCCCGGATTTCACCCAGACTCACGTCCATCGAGTCAGTGATGCCATCCAGCCATCTCATCCTCTGTCATCCTCTTCTCCTCCTGCCCCCAATCCCTCCCAGCATCAGAGTCTTTTCCAATGAGTCAACTCTTCGCATGAAGTGGCCAAAGTATTGGAGTTTCAGCTTTAGCATCATTCCTTCCAAAGAAATCCCAGGGCGGATCTCCTTCACAATGGACTGGTTGGATCTCCTTGCAGTCCAAGGGACCCTCAAGAGTCTTCTCCAACACCACAGTTCAAAAGCATCAATTCTTCGGCGCTCAGCCTTCTTCACAGTCCAACTCTCACATCCAAACCTGACCACAGGAAAAACCATAGCCTTGACTAGACGAACCTTTGTTGGCAAAGTAATGTCTCTGCTTTTGAATATGCTATCTAGGTTGGTCATAACTTTCCTTCCAAGGAGTAAGTGTCTTTTAATTTCATGGCTGCAGTCACCATCTGCAGTGATTTTGGAGCCCAGAAAAATAAAGTCTGACACTGTTTCCACTGTTTCCCCATCTATTTCCCATGAAGTGATGGGACCGGATGCCATGATCTTCATTTTCTGAATGTTGAGCTTTAAGCCAACTTTTTCACTCTCCACTTTCACCTTCATCAAGAGGCTTTTGAGTTCCTCTTCACTTTCTGCCATAAGGGTGATGTCATCTGCATATCTGAGGTTATTGATATTTCTCCCAGCAATCTTGATTCCAGCTTGTGTTTCTTCCAGTCCAGCGTTTCTCATGATGTACTCTGCATATAAATTAAATAAACAGGGTGACAATATACAACCTTGACGTACTCCTTTTCCTATTTGGAACCAGTCTGTTGTTCCATGTCCAGTTCTAACTGTTGCTTCCTGACCTGCATACAAATTTCTCAAGAGGCAGGTCAGGTGGTCTGGTATTCCCATCTCTTTCAGAATTTTCCACAGTTTATTGTGATTCACACAGTCAAAGGCTTTGGCATAGTCAATAAAGCAGAAATAGATGTTTTTCTGGAACTCTCTTGCTTTTTCCATGATCCAGTGGATGTTGGCAATTTGATCTCTGGTTCCTCTGCCTTTTCTAAAACCAGCTTGAACATCAGGAATTTCATAGTTCACATATTGCTGAAGCCTGGCTTGGAGAATTTTGAGCATTACTTTACTAGCGTGTGAGATGAGTGTAATTGTGCGGTAGTTTGAGCATTCTTTGGCATTGCCTTTCTTTGGGATTGAAATGAAAACTGATCTTTTCCAGTCCTGTGGCCACTGCTGAGTTTTCCAAATTTGCTGGCATATTGAGTGTAGCACTTTCACAGCATCATCTTTCAGGATTTGGAATAGCTCAACTGGAATTCTATCACCTCCACTAGCTTTGTTCATAGTGATGCTTTCTAAGGCCCACTTGACTTCACATTCCAGGATGTCTGGCTCTAGGTGAGTGATCACACCATCGTGATTATCTGGGTCATGAAGATCTTTTTTGTACAGTTCTTCTGTGTATTCTTGCCATCTCTTCTTAATATCTTCTGCTTCTGTTAGGTCCATACCAGTAAGAAAATAATATATAGTAAAAGAAATGACAAGGGAATTAAAATGGTACACTACAAAATGTCTATTTAACACAAAAAAAATAAATTATGGGGAAATTGAGGCACAAAAGAGAAGATCTATAGAAAACAAATGGCAAGATGGGAGACATAAGTCCTACCTTATAAATAATTACATTATATGTAAAAAGATCAAACACTCCATTTAAAAGGCAAAATGGATTGTTTTAATGAGTCAACTATCTGTTAGCTACAAAAGAAACACTTCAGATATAAGGTCACAAATAGGTTGAAAGTAAAAGGATAGAAAAAGATACTCTATGCAAACTATAACCAAAAGAGAACTGTCATGACCATATGAAAAAAGACAAATAGACTTAAGACAAAATAATTTAATGGAGTCAGAATCTTAAGAAAAAAGTCAATATATGAGGAATATATAACAGTTATAAAGATAAATGTCCTAACAACCCCCCAATACATGAAGTAAAACTGTCAAAACTGAAGAGAGAACCTAGACAATTCAAAAATAATAGCTGGTGCCTTCCATAGCCCATTTTCAGGGATGGGTAGAAAACCTGAAAAAAGAACAAAAGGAAAATCCAAGATTTGAACACTATAAATCAATCAGACTTACACATATCTATAGAACACTCCAAGAACAGCAGTGTGCACCTTCTTCTCAACCACACATGGAATATTCCCCAGGACAGACTATACATTAGTTCCAATAAAATTTACCAGTTCCAATAAATTTTAAAAGACTAAAGTCATACAAAGTATGTTCTTCACAATGGAAAGAAATTAGAAATCAATAACAAAAATAAATTTTATTAATTCAAAATATCTGGAAATTAAACAACATAGCAATGGATCAAAGAAGAAATAACAAAGAAAATTAGAAAATATTTTGAGATGAATGACAACAGAAAAATACCCAAGCTTATGGTGGTTTAGTCAGTAAGTCATGTCTGACTCTTGCAATCCCATGGACTGCCAGGCTCCTTGTCCATGGGATTCTCCAGGAGAGAATACTGGTGTGGGTTGCCATTTCCTTCTCCAAAGCTTAGGATATAACTAAAGCACTGGTTGGAGGAAAGTTATAGCAGTAAATACCTATATTTAAAAAGACTAAAGACCTCAAATCAATAATCTGAATAAACTAGAAAAGCAAGAGCAAACAAAAATCCCAATAAAAAAGCAGAAGAAAGAAAATTATAAAGACTGATGTGAAAATAAACGAACTAGAGAATAGAAAAACAATAGAATCAACAAAACCAAAAAATTGGCTCTTTTAAAAAATCAACAAAATAGACAAACAAGACTAATAAAAAAAAAAAAAAACAGAAGCCTTAAATCAGTAAAATCACAAATGAAGTAGGGACATTACTACCAACCTTACAGAAATGAAACAGACTATAAGGGAATACTATGAGCTACTATATGCCAACAAATTAGATAGTCTTCTAGGGAAAATTCCTAGAAAGTCACAAGCTATTGACACCAAATCAAGAAGAAACAAAATCTGAAGAGATCTATAACAAGTAAAGCAATGAATTAATAATCAAAATTGTTTAGATTACTTCCTACCCAAAAATAGTCCACTACAAGAAGGCTTCACTAAAACATTACTACCTAATGTTTAAAGTAAATTAACAATAATCCTTCACAAACTCTTTCCAGATATTAAAAAAAAATATGTGTACACTTGCTATTATGGGTTGAACTGAGTCCCCCCCACCCCCCACCGAAATTCACATGTTGAATTTCTAAGCCCCAGGACCTGAAAATATAACCTTACTAGGAGAGTGTATCTTTACTGAGGTAATTAATTAAACTGAGGTTATTAGGGTGGGCCCTAATCCAATATGTGTGTATCAAATATTATAGTTATGTGTAACATATTAGGCAGAGGAGCCAAAAATCAAATTGCTATCATCTGTTGGATCAAAGAAAACCAAAGGAATTCCAGAAAAACATCTGCTTCATTGACTACACTAAAGCCTTTGACTGTGTGGATCACAACAAACTATGGAAAATTCTTACAGAGATGGGAATATCAGACCACCTTACCTGTCTTCTAAGAAACATGTATGCAGGTCAAGAAGCAACAGTTAGAACTGGACATGGAACAACAGACTGGTTCCAAATTGGGAAAACAAGTACGTCAAGGCTGTATATTGTCACCCTGCTTATTTAACTTACATGCAGAGTACATCATGAGAAATACTGGTCTGGATGAATCACAAGCTGGAATCAAGATAGCCAGGAGAAATATCAACAACCTCAGATTTGCAGATGATACCACCCTAATGGCAGAAAGCAAAGAGGAACTAAAGACCCTCTTGATGAAAGTGAAACAGGAGAGTGAAAAAAAATGGCTTAAAACTCACCATTCAGAAAACTAAGATCATGGCACCTGGTCCCATTACTTCATGGCAAATAGATGAGAAAACAATGGAAACAGTGACAGACTATTTTCTTGGGCTGCAGCCAAGATGGTGACTGCATCCATGAAATTAAAGACACTTGTTCCTTGGAAGAAAAGGTATGACCAACCTAGACAGATCAGATCAGATCAGATCAATCGCTCAGTCATGTCCGACTCTTTGCGACCCCATGAATCGCAGCACGCCAGGCCTCCCTGTCCATCACCAACTCCCGGACTTCACTGAGATTAGACACCTAGTTCACCTAGACACTAGTTCACCTAGACAGCATATTAAAAAGCAGAGACATTACTTTGCAAACAAAGGTCTGTCTAGTCAAAGCTATGGTTTTTCCAGTAGTCATATATAGATGTGAGAGCTGGACTATAAAGAAAGCTAAGCACCAAAGAACTGATGCTTTTGAACTATGATTGATGTTGGAGAAGACTCTTGAGAGTCCCTTGGACTGCAAGGAGATCCAACCAGTCCATTCTAAAGGAAATCAGTCCTGAATATTCATTGGAAGGACTGATGCTGAAGCTGAAAATCCAATCATTTGGCCACCTGATGTGAAGAACTGACTCATTGGAAAAGACCCTGATGCTAGGAAAGATTGAAGGTAGGAGGAGAAGGGGACGACAGAGGATGAGGTGGTTGGATGTCATCATCAATTCAATGGACATGAGTTTGAGCAAGCTTCAGGAGTTGGTGATGGACAGGGAGGCCTGCATGCTGCAGTCCATGGGGTTGCAAAGAGTTGGACAGGACTGAGCAACTGAACTGAACTGAAGATAGAGATGCAGACATAGAGAACAGTTTGTGGACACAGTGGGGAAAGGTGAAGGAGGGATGAATTGAAAAAGTCACACTGAAATATACACACTACCATATATAAAATAGACAGCCAGTGGGAATTTGCTGTATGAAGCAGGGAGCTCAAAGTTGGTGCTCTGTGACAACCTAGAGGGGTGGGATGGGGTGGGAGGTGGGAGGGAGGCTCAAGAGGGAGGAGATACATGTATACCTATGACTGATTCATGTTGATGTATGGCAGAAACTAACACAATATTGTAAAACAATTATTCTCCTATTAAAAATAAAAAAACACAACTGATTAAGAATAGAAGGGAACTTCCTCACCCTGATAGAGGGCATCTATGAAAAATCCATAGCTAATGAAGTGGTCAAAGACTGCTTGATTTTCTCCTGAGATCAGGAAGAAAACAAGTACATCCACTCTTCCCAACACTGTAAGGAGTTCTGTCCAGGGCAATTAGGCAGGAAAAGAAATTAGAAGGCATTCAGATTAGAAAGGAAGACGTGAAACTATCGCAGTTTAGAGATGACATTATCTTATATATATGAAATCCTAAGGAATCCACTAAAAAATTGGAACTAATAAACCAATCCAGCAAGGTTATAGGACACAAGATCAATATGTAAAAATCAGTTGTGCTCTATGTCCTAGCAATAAACAATACAAAAATTAAATAATTCCATTAATAATACCACCAAAAAGACTAACCTACTTAAGAATAAACTTAACAAAAAGGTGTGAGTACACTTAAGTACACAGAAAACTATAAAACATTACTGAAAGAAATTAAATAAGCACTAAATAAGCAGAAAGACATCCTATCTTCATGGATTAAAAGACTTAATGTTAAGATGACAGTATTCCCCAAATTGATCTACAGATTCAGTCAATCTCCATCTGGCTTTTGTGGGCTTTTTTTTTTTCAATAATTAATAAGCAGATCCTAAAACTCATATGGAACTTCAGAAGGCACAGAACAACCAAAACAATTTTGAAAAGAGCAAAAGTTGGATGACTTACACTCCCCAATTTCAAAACTTACTACAAAGCTACAGGAAAAAAGACTACAGGAAAAAAGACCTATCAACATATAGGTCAATGAAACAGAATTTAGAGTCAAGAAATAAACCCATATACCTATGGTCAATTGATTTTAAACAAGGGTGCCAAGTGATGGTGAAAGAATACCTTTTCAACAAATGGTGTGACAACTGGATAGTCATCCACTAAAGAAAGAAATTGGACCTCTCCCTTACACCACATATAAAAATTAACACAAATGGATCAAAGACCTAAACATAAGAGCTAAAATGATAAAACTCTTGGAATAAAACAGATATGAATCTTCATGACCATGGATTAGGCAATGGTTTCTTTCATATGACATATAGAGCATAGAAACACAAGACAAAATAGAATTGGAATTAAAAACTTCTATACTTCAAACAACATCACCAGGAAGTGAAAAAACAACCCACAGTATGGGCAATAACATTTGCAAATTGATAATATTGAGTCCGAGCTCTGCAACAAGAGAAGCACTGCAATGAGAAGCCAGAACACCGCAACTAGAAAGCAGCCCCCACTGACCACAACTAGAGAAAAGCCTACACAGCAATGAAGACCCTGCATGGCCAAAAACATAAAAATTAATTATTTTTTAAAATTGCAACTGAGGAGGAACTGCCAGAAATAGAATCCACAGGGAGCGGATCAGGGAAATAGAGTAAAGGGAGTGGGAAGAAGAGCCTGATAAAAGTAATCTGGAGAAAGGAGGAAGTGAGGTGCCAGAGTTCTTTAATACTTAACAAAAACTACAGAAGAGGATGCTCTAAGGTTGTAAAAGTAGAACAACTCTTAAATTATACCTCCTTCCTATAAGTTTGGGAAACCTAATATCATGTATGCATAAGTAAGAGAAAAGGATTGAAGTCAAATCCTGTACAGTTATTCGAAGAAAAATGAGGAGCAGAATAACATCCCTATAGATAATAAAAGCATGCCAGAGAAATGCACGGATGAAAACAAATGCCTAATAATTCAAAATGGCAAGAGGAGGGAGAGGAAATGGAATGGGGGCTTACAGATGAAAGGAGATCTAGAAAAGACATTTTAAGAAAGAAAAGATAAACAGGCAAAGCTAAACTGTAGTGCTTAGGAATGACAGTGCAACAAAGAAAACTGCAGAGGTGATTAGCACAAAGTCCAACTGAAGGAGGGCATGCTGCCTATTGTGGGCTTTGAGGACAGAGTAAGTTGTCTTGCCACGGGGGTATTTAAAGGTGTTCAGTTTTTAATACATGAACTTTTCATTTTTTATGCTATATATACATGTATGTATGTGTATACTGTTATTTTAACAACCAAAACAATTTTTTTAAAGAATGTTCATAGCCATACTGTTCACAATTGCCCCAAACTAGAAATAACCCAAATTCCATTGACAGGTGAATTCATGAATAAATTGTGCTATTCAGATGATGGCCTGTTTATTATTCAGCAATGAAAATAAACCACCTATTGCTCCAATGAAGCTTAGAAACATAATATGGAGCGGAAAAAAAAATAGTAAAAAACCATAAGCTATATGATAGCATTTTTTATAAACTTCAGAAACCAAGCAAAAACTAAACAACACTCTGATTAGGGTTACATACATATGTGATTTTTAAAACTATCTTAAGGAAGCAAGGGTGGTAAACATAAGATTTAGGATGGAATACACATATGGAGATTTTTAAACTACTCTTTTAAAAAGCAACAAAATGAGAAACCCAAAATTCAGGGTGGTTTTTATTTAGAAGGAAGCAAGAAGGATGGGATAGGAAAAGTACCCACAAGCTTTTTTCTTAAGCTCTGCTGCTGCTGCTAAGTCGCTTCAGTCGTGTCTGACTCTGTGCAACCCCATAGATGGCAGCCCATGAGGCTCCCGTCCCTGGGATTCTCCAGGCAAGAACACTGGAGTGGGTTGCCATTTCCTTCTCCAATGCATGAAAGTGAAAGTGAAAGTGAAAGTGAAGTCGCTTGGTCGTGTCCAACTCTTAGCGACCCCATGGACTGCAGCCTACCAGGCTCCTCTGTCCATGGGATTTTCCAGGCAAGAGTACTGGAGTGGGTCGCCAGTGCCTTCTCCGTTTCTTAAGCTCAGTAGTGGGTTAATAGTGTACTTTCCCATTATTGTTTCATAATTTACAAACATGTTTATATTAAGAGTTTATCAGCTCTGAACACAAAGAATAAGAAATTTTAAATGTAATTATCTCTTTCATCCACCATTCATTCATTCATTCAGTTACTTAACTCATGGTTACTGTGCACCCACTCTATGCCAAGTATTGTGCTAAGTTCTAGGATGGAGCAGTGAAAAAACAGACACTGTTATTCACCTCTCATAGCTCACAACTTTCTAGGATTTATCATGTCACTGGAGATTCTGATGATTGTGAAGCAGCTTTTTAAAAATCTACAGAACTAAGAGCCAGTACAATCCATAATCAGAGCAATTAATTTCAGGATAACTGGGAGATACCTTCTTAGCATCACTTGAAGGAGGTCATTTTAAAAGTAACTAGCCAATACATCCAGAAAAGATGAAAACTCCAATTTGAAAAGATACGTATACACCAATGTTCATAGCAACACATTTATAATAGCCAGGACGTGGAAGTCACCTAACTGTTCATTGACAGACAAATGGGTTTTAAAAAATGTGGTGCATACATAGAATGGAATATTACTCAGCCATTACAAAGAATGAAATAATATCATTTGCAGTAACATGGATGGACCTAGAGATTATCATAGGCTTCCAAGGTGGCGCTAGTGGTAAAGAACGTACTTGCCAGTGCAGGAGATATAAGAGACACAAGTCCCATCCCTGGGTCAGGAAGATCCCCTGGAGAAGGAAACAGCAACCCAGTCTAGTATTCTTGCCTGGAGAATCCCATGGACAGAGGAGCCTGGTGAGCTCCAGTCCATAGTGTCACACAGAGTTGGACATGACTGAAGCAACTAAGCTACTAAGTGAAGTAAGTCAGACAATGACAAATATCATAATATCACTTTTTTGTGGAATTAAAAAAAATGATACAAATGAACTTATTTACAAGATAGAAACACTCACAGACACAAAAAACAAACTTACTGGAGTTCCCTGGTGGCACAGTAGGTAAGAATCCACCTGCCTGTGTAGGGGACACGAGTTCCATCCACGGTTCAGGAAGATTCCACATGCTGGAAAGCCACTAAGCCCATGCTCTAGAGCCTGGTAGTGAGCCCACACACCACAACTACTGAAGCCCACATGCTCTAGAGCCCACAGGCCGCAACTGCTGAGCCTGCACTCTTCAACCACTGAAGCCCGTGCACCTGGAGTCTGTGCTCTGCGACAAGAGACGTCACCGCAGTGAGGAGCCTGCACAGTGCAACCAGAGAGTAGCCTCCACTCTGCAGCCAGAGAAAGCCTGCGTGCAGCAAAGAAGACCCACTGCAGCCAAAATAAATACATAAAAGAGAAAACAAACTACGGTTACCAAAGGGGAAAGGAGTGGGAAGGGATAAATTGGTAGTTTGGGATCAATATATACACACTGCTGCTGCTGCTGCTGCTAAGTCGCTTCAGTCGTGTCCGACTCTGTGCGACCCCATAGACGGCAGCCCACCAGGCTCCCCCGTCCCTGGGATTCTCCAGGCAAGAACACTGGAGTGGGTTGCCATTTCCTTCTCCAATGCATGAAAGTGAAAAGTCAAAGTGAAGTCATTCAGTCGTGTCCAACTCCCAGCAACCCCATGAACTGCAGCCCACCAGGCTCCTCCGTCCACGGGAGCAGGCAAGAGCACTGGAGTGGGGTGCCATATACACACTACTTATATAAAATAGATTTTAAAAAAAAGGTCCTACTGTACAGTACAACTATATTCAATAATCTTATAATAACCTATCATGGGAAAGGATCCGAAAAAGAAAAGATAAACACACATTCACAAACACACATATATACACATATGTATAACAAATCACTTTGCTGTATACCTGATACTAACACATTATAAATATTTCAATTTAAAAAATTATCTAATTACCAGCCAACAGAAGACAGCAGAAACACTAGCCAGGAACTCTTAAGATAGTGGTTCCCCAATACTACCAACTTGGCTCCTTGAAGAAGCTTTCATTTGTCTTAAAAATATACTATACACATGTACACATGTTTGCACACATGAACATACATGCACACAGATTATTCCAAGCTTATGTCCTCCCTATGTTTCTTTGTTATGATCTCCTTTCATTTGTGTATTGACAATGTTAAAGAAGCATTGTTGAACTTTGCAACTACTTAGGGAAGTAATGTGTTTACCTGATGAAATAAAGAGCTGACAAATGTAATCAATCTCTAAGATTTAAGTTATTTATTATTTAAATGGCAGAGGTCTGAGACTTATGGTCAAGAGTTATGGTCAGACCCAACATTTTTTTTCTGAAAGAGAATGTAGAAAGACTGAGTTCACCCTTAAGAATAAGTAACTGAGAGTGTAATGCCATGGCTGAGACCTTGCTGGGTTTTAGGAGCAGCCTGGCCTGGTCTCCCAGCCCAGGTCCACCCCTGTCAGCAGGATGAAACCCACCGCAGAGGCTGTTGTGAAAATTTAAAGAGATAATACAGGTTAAAGAAAATAAGATGAATGAATAAAGATGTGGTACATATATACAGTGGAATATTGTGAAAATGAAAGTGTTAGTCGCTCAGTCTTGTCCAACTCTTTGTGACTCCATGGACTGTAGCCCACCAGGCTCCTCTGTCCATGGAATTCTCCAGGCAAGAATACTGGAGTAGGTTGCCATTCTGTCCTCCAGGGGCTATTACTCAGCCATAAAAAAGAATGAAACATTACCATCTGCAGCAATGTGAATAATAGAGATTATTATACTAAGTGAAGTAAGTCAGAGAAAGACAAATATCATATTCTACTTATTTGTGGAATCTAAAAAAAAATATTTCAAATGAACTTATTTATAAAACAGAAACAGACTCACAGACAAAGAAAACAAATTTATGGTGACCAAATGGGAAAAGGGTGGGGAGGGATGAAATGGGAGTTTGGGATTAACATATACACACCACTGTATGTAGGACAACAAAGTCCTACAATACAGCACAGGGAACTATATTCAACATCTTACAATAACCTATAGCGACAAAGAATCTCAAAAACACACACTCATAAAGCTGAATCACTTTGCTGTATGCCAGAAATTAATATTTTTGTTTGTTTTGTTTTGCCTTTGTAACACAACATTGTAAATCAACTATCCTTCCATTAAGAAAGAAAAGAAGGAATGGTGCTGATCAAGCTGTGCAGCTCCATTCCTGGTCCATAACAGCAGTGAAAGCAGCAGTGTGCACATGCGTGTACCTGTGAATTCATGTACATACTATTACAAATACATCGTCTACTGCAGCAGGAGGTCTACAACACAATCAACCTGCAAGAAGTTTTATCTGCAGCCCCAGGGATCCTTCAGGTGCAGTGCATTGTGTCTGAGGTAGAGTGCTTAGTCGGCCAGTCACTTTCTCATCCTGCAGGCCAGGGGAGCTACCAGCGACGCTCATCTTAGTTCACCATCACCATTTCTGCCATTTACAAAGAGTACGTGAACCTCATTTTCTTCATATCATGTTTTTTGAATCGGCTCATTTTTTTTTCCCCTTGAATATATCAATTTTTAAAGCATTCTTTCTGGAGAGGCAGCAGTGCACAGAGGTTAAGAACACAGTCTGGAGTCAAGCTGCCCTGGTTTCAACACTGCTTCTGCCACTTCCTAACCTGATTTAACCCCCTTGTGCCTCAGTTTCCCCATCTGTGTGATGAGGGTGGGCTTCCCAGGTGGTGCTAGTGGTAGAGAACCTCCTCGTCAATACAGGAGACATAAGAGACCTGGGTTTGATCCTTGGGGCGGGAAGATCCCCTGGAGGAGGGCATGGCAACCCAGTACTCTTGCCTGGAGAATCCCACGGGCAGAGGAGCCTGGTGGGCTGTGATACACAAGGTCACAAAGAGTCAGACATGACTGAAGTGACTTAGCATGGACACAAGCATGATGAGGGTGATTATAATTCTTATCACAAAGGTTTACAATCAGGTTGTGAGAAACAAAGGGCTGTCTCTTTATAAAGTGTTTGAAACAGGCCTTCCATAGAATAAATGCTATATGAGTGTTTGCTAAATAAATGCCTCTAATGTAAATGGAAAACCAGTACTACCTTCCATAAAATCTTAAAACAAATAAAATCTTAGAAACAAAAGAGGGTTAACTAAGTCTAGCTAGATATTTACCTGCTAAAATGCTTAGTGGACTGGCCCTGGTATCTTTAAAAACAGAAAACAAACAAGAAAGAATCAGGCGAAGGAAGTCGTAAGCACCAGAGTGAAGCCTCTTCTCCACTCAAGCAGAAGAGCAGCAGGGCAGGTAAAACAAGAGTAACTTTCTCAGCTCACCACCACCAGAAATCATCCCCAGACATGCTAGGAGTCGGCTGGATGTGCTCTGAAAAGTTCTGGAAAGGCCATTAAGATAGGAAAGTGAGAGGTGTTCCAAGGAGCACATGTAAATGAAAAATGAAACCAGGCATTCCTGTGTTGATCTACTTATCACAAATATCCCTGTATTAAGAGTAAAATATTTTACACTGATAGGTTGGCTCCAAGGCAGAGAATCTGTTTTCACTTTGAACTGAGGCTCCCTTGTACAAGGTGCTGCCAGTGAGTCTGTCACTCAAGCCTCCTCTCCATCCTTCATCTAGAGGTGACTCAGCACCTCCCAGTAGGTGATTCCAGGTGACAGCCTATGGCCAGCTTGCCTTCTCTTCTCTTTTGCAGGCAGAGTGGGCTTAATTTTCATGTATTTATTCTTTTAGCCACCAGCGTCACCTGAGATGGATGGCTAGAGGGGTAGCAATAGATTTGGGATCTTGGCACCTCTGAACCTCCTGTCCTGTGTGGCCCAGGTTACAAGGGCCTGTAACCTGTCAGTCTCAATGGGTCCTGATGGATGGGGTGAGCACCTTATACAGCCTCCTTCCATAAGAGGATTAAAGGTGATGTTTAGAAAGCACAGCTCCATCCCTGGAGGGAAGATGCCAAGAGATATCAACACACAGTTCTGCATAATCAGCTCAACACCAACACAACAAAAATGAGAAAGGAAGATTAAAAACTAATCCACATTTCATAGCACTGAGGGGTGTGATGAAATGGGGAATAGAGTGAAAGCATGAAGCCCAGAATCACAAAATGCTCTCATTTCACTCTTTTAAAACCTCAAGACTGAGGTAGGAGATGATTCCAGCTCTTGGGAGAATTCTTCCAAGGCCCTAGGAAAGAGTATCCAATTCAGAGTTTCTCTTCTTGTGGATGAGCACAGGAAGGGCTGGAGAGTTGGCCACGTTAGGTGAGTGTCTTGAATAATTAAGGGGCCACTCGTAGTTGAGTGATGCCCTGATAGGCCCATGTCCCAACCTGGGAAATCTCTCCTCGGGCCCCTTGATGGAGAGGAGGGGATTCCAGAGAGATGCTGGTGACCACCTCCCTTGAGGTGTCAGGCAGGATGCCCCTGGAGGCACCAAAGAGCAGCAGGGGCAAGTGGAAGGTACAAGGGTCAGCACTCAGCAGCCTCTGCGGGCATCACCCTGAACTCCCAGTCTTTGGTTTATGTCATGTGCTCACTCAACCCAGTGCAGCAACCCCCTCTCCCAACATTCCTGGGTATCCAGCTCTGGGTTAGCCCTGGTCCTGCCTTTCTCCTCCCTCTGTCCTTTCTGTACCCCTCCCACCTGCTCCCCTTTCTCTTTGCCATGTCCCATATCTAATGTACAATGTTTAAAGATGAACACTGGAGGGTTTTTCCGCTTCTAGGTTCCATATTATCAAATTCAAAAAATCAGAAATTGGGCTTTGCTGATAGGACTGAATCTTGGAGACTTCTCAGGAAGTAGAGAATACAAGTCCTATTTGCACAATGAAGTGACTACAGACATTTGGGAGCACAACTAAGACATCCAGGGGTGGTTTCTTGATAGAATCTGGGCTTTCTGCTCACCGATGATATGAAAATGGCTTCAAACATCAAGCTCACTTCTCTTCTAAGTGACATCTTTTCTCCCTCCTGGAGCTCCTAGAAGCCTTCCATAATCGCCCAGCAGCCAACCTGTTTCTCCATGCCCTCTCAGTCTGCATAATCAGGAGAGCACCTCATTAACCAGTGAGAAGGAGAGTGCACTTCTAGCCAATGACAAGAGCTATGTACTCTTTGAAAGAGGAGAGTAAAAAAGGTGGCTTAGAACTCAACATTAAAAAAACTAAGCTCATGGCATCCAGTCCAATCACTTCATGGCAAGTAGATGGGAAAACAATGGAAACAGTGGCAGATTTAATTTTCTTGGGCTCAAAATCACTGCAGACAGTGACTTGCAGCCATGAAATCAAAAGAAAAGCTATTACAAACCTAGATGGCATGTTAAAAAGCATAGACATCACTTTACCAACAAAGGTCCATATAGTTAAAGCTATGGTTTTTCTAGCAGTCTTGTACAGATGTGAGAGTTGGATCATAAAGAAGGCAGAGCCCTGAAGAATTGATGCTGTCAAACTGTGATGCTGAAGAAGACTCTTGAGAGCAACTTGGACAGCAAGGAGATCAAACCAGTCAATCCTAAAGGAAATCAATCCTGAATATTCATTGGAAGGACTAATGCTGAAGCTGAAGCTCCAACACTTTGGCCACCTGATGTGAAGAGCGGACACTGTAAAAGATCCTGATGCTGGTGTTGACTAAAAAAAGATGTACAATTGAGAGTTTCAAGTTAAGTTTTATTTGGGGCAAAATGAGGACTGGAGCCCGGGAGGCAGGATCTCAGATAGTTCCAAAGTAGCAGTGGGGGAAAGTCAATATATAAGGTTTCAGTGAAGGGGGAGTTCAATACCATGAAGCACTCGATTTACAAAAGGTTTTTGTAAGTCAGGAGGATCTGATGTCACCATGAAAGGATTTAGTGCTTCTCTAGATATGAGGAGATTCAAGGATTGGGATCATAAAACCTGTTCCTAAAAACATCCAACTATCTAAAGACCTGTCCCACCAGATTCCCTGGAGCACAGAGAGCCTCACTCCACTCTGAACTCTCTCAGGGGTTGTTGAAGGTCAACAGCTATAGCAGCATGGGGTTCAGTCTCTGTAGAGGCAGATGGCAAATGCCTTTGTTGTTCAGTCACCGGCAATGCTCGTGATAAGTGCCAGTGTAATTGACACTGGGAAAGACTGAGGGCAGGAGGAGAAGGGGACAACAGAGGATGAAATGGGTGGATGGCATCACTGAATCAATGGACATGAGTTTGAGCAAGCTCTCGGAGATAGTAAAGGACAGGGAAGCCTGGCATGCTGCAGCCCATGGGGTCACAAGAGTGGTACATGACTGAGCAACTGAATAACAACAACCCCTTGCTATGCCACACCACGAACAAGCACCAGACAGACATCTGACATTTAATCCTAATGACACCTCACTTGGTAGGCACCATTAGCCTAATGCTACAGATGAGGAATATGGGGCTCAAAGTAAATTTCCCAGAGTCATGTGGACCCCAGGGCCTCTGCTCTTAACTATCATGTTACTGTATCATATAGAATCCCCAAAGAGGCCTCAGTGGGTCACTGGATTTGTGTACTGTTGATTTAGTTATATACTGTCAAATTATCTCCACCCCAAAATACTGCTCCAGGTTTCCTCAGGCTTTTACCTGAGAAAATATATTTATATGGAAATACTGATATACAGCAGCCCACATTCGTTTTGTATACTATGCATTTACTTTTGCAGCCTAGTGGCTAAAATAGTTTTCATGTTTGAAACTTAAAAACATATGCATGGAAAGAATGTACTTTACAACACAGGGAATATAGCCGACACTTTGTAATAACTGTAAATGGAAAGTAACCTATAAAAATTATTTTTAAAAATTTTAATTAAATTTTAAAAAAGTATACATGGATAAAAATATAAATAAATAAATACACATGAATATAGCCAACAGAGTCTTATAGTTGTCAATTTTCTAAAAGATTTAACCCAGAATTTTTCACATGAATGAATTTAGATTTAACTATTTATAGATGGTACATGATAGTGGCTGTAGAGATCTCCAGCCAGTTAATTAGCTTTGGTTTTTCCTTCTGTGAATAGGCGATTTTAAATCATTGTCCCAGGATTGTAGAGAAGATCAGACAAGGGCATTCATATCCAAAACACCCAACACAGCTCTCACTCAACATTAGTACTGTTGCAATTTCCTTATTAGGATTCTTTAAATAAGATACACACATTTGTTTGCATATTCTTAGTAAATTCTTAAAAACCAACAGTCAAATCCAATTCATCTATAATAAAACCATGTACTGTGCATAAAATCATTTGAAAAGAATGACACAATAACTATCAACTGACATTTTATTTTACATGATAGAGTGCCATAGTCTCGGTACAAAGTGACCTTAACTGCTTAAAAATTCCTTCCTTATTTTTACTGCAACAAATCATATGGTGAAGGAAGACCTTCATCAGGGTCATGCAACTCAGAATGGCTTCTTTGGGGATACGTGCAGGCACCTTTGGGAACTTGGGAGGAAAGTCTTGGTCATTATTTTTCAAGAGAATATGTTTTTATTTATTTGTTTATTTTTCGAAGGACTGTCCTATATAAGGGATTTAGAACAGTTTTTTTGGCTGTGCTGGGTCTTCCTCACTGGACACGGGCTTCCTCTAGTTGCGGCAAGTAGGGACTATTCTCCAGTTGTGGTGCATGTCCTTCTCGTGGCGGCGGCTTCTCATTGTATAACTTAGGCTCTAGAGTGCAGACTCAGTAGCTACGGTGCACGGGCCTAACTGCCCCGAAGCAGGTGGAATCTTCCAGGACCACGAACTGAACCCATGTCCCCTGCAATGGCGGGTGGATTCTAAACCACTGGAGCACCAGGGACGTCATTAGTAATTGGCTTTCCCCCTACAGGATGTGTCCCGTCTCCCCTTTTATGCGTCAGGTCCTCAACAGTAGGGACCCTATTTTTTCTCTTTTGTCTCCCACCCCCAACACCTCCCCAACTCAAATCAACAGATACATGTAAACAGGTAATGCATGTCCAACACTGTGTCCATGGGGAGCACATAGAAAAACAGCAGAAATTGTGGTCCTAGCTGAGAGGCACAGATAATCTCAACAGGCAATTTTGGCACTGGCTGAGCTAACCAGATATTATTGCTGGTATCTAAATTTCTTAATATAAGTTCCAGAAAGCCAAGTAACTTTTAGAAAAGTATATGATGCAATAGGGAAAGCAAATCCATCCATTCATATATAAATAAATAGAACTATAGCTTTATTAAGTCCTGATATGTGCCAGGCAAGGGAACCCCAACAGTGAATTAGACTCAATCCTCAAACTTGGGGAGAGCCCTGTCTTGTTAGGAAGATGAACATATAAAAAAGCAAGACCATGGTGTGTTGTTATAAGCTCTATAAAAACTGGCCAGGACCTGGTGAGGACCCAAAGAAGAGCACAATCTAGGCTACTGGCCATGAGGTGGTGGGAGGGGTGGGTCAGAAAAGATCTCAGAGATGAGGTGATCCTTGGCCTTGGCAGTGTCTCCCAAGGTGAATGCTTGTCTGGTGGAGGAGGGGTGGAGCATTCCAGAGAAGCCATGGCAGCATGGCATGTGCAGAGAAACAGACGCTGGGGACGAAGGAGGGCTGTAGCCGAGAGGAGGGGCATGCCATTTCACATAGCAAGAGTAAAGGTTGGAGATATGCCTCGAGATTAAACCAAAAACTCCCCAGCACCACACTAGAATGTGTACTTCATGCTGAAGGAAACAGGAACCCATCATCAGCTGGTTTTAAGCAGACAGGAACATAGTCAGACTTGAATTTTTTAAATTACTTTTAATTGGAAGACAATTGCTTTACCATGTTGTGTTAGTTTCTACTGACAAATTAGCTATATGTATACATATATCCCCTCCCTCAGGGGCTTCCCTGGTGGCTCAGCAGTAAAGAATCTGCCTGCAGTGCAGGAGATGTAGGAGACAAGAGTTCAATCCCTGAGTCAGGAAGATCCCCTGGAGGAGGGCATGGCAACCCATTCCAGTATTCTTGCCTGGGAAATCCCATAGACAGAGGAGGCTGGAGGGCTATAGTCCATGGGGTTGCAAAGAGTTGGACAGGACTTAGCTACTAAACAGCAAATCTCCTCCCCCTTGAGCATCCCTCCCACACCCACCCCCACTCCGCCTCGCTAGGTCATCACAGAGCATGGGGCGGGGCTCCCTGTGCTATACAGCAGCTTCCCACTAGCTATTTTACACATGGTAGTGTATATATCGGAGAAGGCGATGGCACCCCACTCCAGTACTCTTGCCTGGACAATCCCATGGATGGAGGAGCCTGGTAGGCTGCAGTCCACGGGGTCGCGAAGAGTCGGACACGACTGAGAGACTTCACTTTCACTTTTCACTTTCATGCATTGGAGAAGGAAATTGCAACCCACTCCAGTGTTCTTGCCTGGAGAATCCCAGGGATGGGGGAGCCTGGTGGGCTGCCATCTATGGGGTCGCACAGAATCAAACACGACTGATGCGACTTAGCAGCAGTGTATATATGACAGTGCTACTCTCTCAATTCCTCCTTCCCTCTCCTTACCCCCACCATATCTACAAGTCTGTTCTTTATATCTGCATCTCTATTTCTGCCCTGAAAATAGGCTCATCAGTATCATTTTTCTACATTCCATATATAGGCATTAATATATGATATTTGTTTTTCTCTTTCTGACTTACATTTTTAAGTGATTATTCAGGTAATACGCATGACAGATGGACACACTGGATGAGAGTCTGCAGGACAGTCTCCTGCAGACAGAATGGTGTCTCAATGATCAAGATGAAAAATAATGAAGGCCCAAAGGAAGGCAAAGGAAGTGGAAAGAGAAAGGGAAGGCAGTCTTGTAAGATGTCAATTCCAAAAATTTTGAGCTGTCTCATCTTGAGGAGGTATCAGAAAGCAGTGAAAGGCAAAGAAGGATATCATTTGCTCCAGTTACAATTAGCAAATATTCTGCAGTGCAGCTGGTGATTCTAAGGATCCTCCCTCTTAACCTTAGAGTCCCTCCTGCCTTCCATACAAAGACAGTGTGACAGCTGGTCCTGAGCAGACTCTAAATCCTAGCTCCATCACTTACTAGCAGGGTAACCAAGTGCATAAATCTATTAATACTAGAAGCTGCACTCAGTAAATGCTAGCTGCTCTTGAACCTGGCTGGGTCTCTCTTCTGATGGCCTAGCTTGTCCTGCAGAGGTTGCTAACTCTTGTTGTGGAAAAAACACTCCGACTTAGCATTTTAAAAATATGACTTTTGTCATTCGTGGAAGGTCTATATGAAGGAAGCAACCACCAGGCAGAAGCCAGGCAATTAGCACACCCCAGTCCTTATCATGTCAGTATCAGAGATCCCCCTATATACACAGTGCCAGTCAAGATCCACCCTCCCCGCCACCCCTGCCAGGAGAGCCTTGTGCCCACAAGTACACAGACATCAGAAGGTATTTGAAAGGACGGCTAATCACATATCCGTCTAAAAACAAGGGGGATCTCAGTTTTTGTTCAGAAGAACCTGGGGAGTGTGACCTTGAAGACATGGAAAGAGGACATGATGTCTGTTCAAAGATATTAAGGATCATTTTGGACTACTTGAGTTTTTAACTAAACATGTGATATGACATTCTGGTGGTTATGGAGGAAACTGATTTCCTTAAAAGCTTTTCGAGGTAACAATAAACCTCTCTTCACTCCTGAAGAAGGACATTAGATTGGACAAAATTTGGTGTGTGTTTTTTTTTTAATAAAACAGAATTGCTCTCACTTAAAATTCAATTTCTTATAATAATAGAGCTGTTCTTCAGTTAGGTAAGCTGGGAGGATGATTTGTACCATATAAATACTTCCATCAAATATTCAAAAATTAGGATCCCAAATTCATTGACAGAAATCACAACAGTGGCTTTTAATGGTGGAAAAGAGGGGAGGGACCTGAAAAGGGGCATGAAGGAAATATCTGGGGGCATGGGCACAGTCTGTAAAGATACAGATAGGGATGTAAGTTGTACATTTGTCACAACTCATGGAACTGTCCACTTAAGGTCTTTGCATTTTACTGTATGTAAATTATACTTCAATTTTTAAAAAGGAAACAGGGAAAGAAGCATGCATGCAGACTTCCAGTTAAACATGATAGACTGAACATATTCATTATATCATCTCCTCTGAAAACTTCACTAAAATGAGGATAAAGTGACAGGATAGGTATAAGCCCATAAAGACAAAGAGATTAAGATAGTTCATCCCATTTTTGAAGATGGAAAGTTTATAGAGGAGTAGGAACTGCCAGAGTTAAGATGCTCCTAGTAAAGTGCCCTCAAAAAGTGATAAGAAGCTGGCTTAATTCACCTTTCTGCATCCTCAGAACCTCAGGCCATTCCCAGACAGGAGACGAGATTTATCCTCCAGACCCTGGGCCCTGGAGCACCATTCAGAAGGTCCCACCCATCCACAGAGCACTTTGAAGAAGTTGTTTGTAACTTCAAGCATATAAGCTTCAAACTTCAAGCTTAATGTAAAAGGACAGACATTGTGATAAATACCTCTACCACACAAGAAACTGAGAAAAAGAACCCAGAGGAAACAGAAACAATGTAAGGAACAGAATAAGACATTTCAATAAAACTACAAGCAACATCTTTAGATCACAAGCTGGAATTAAGATTGCTGGGAGAAATATCAATAATCTCAGATATGCAGATGACACCACCCTTATGGCAGAAAGGGAAGAGGAACTAAAGAGCCTCTTGATGAAGGTGAAAGAGGAGAGTGAAAAAGCTGGCTTAAAACTCAACATTTGTATTCAAATATCATATTCTAACGCATATATACAGAATGTAGAAAAATGGTACTGAAGAATCTATTTACAGGGCAGCAATGGAGAAGCAGACATAGAGAATAGACTTATGGACACGGGGAGAGGGAGGAGAGGGTGAGAAGTATGGAAAGCGTAACACAGAAATTTGCATTACAGCCAACGAGAATTTGCTGTATGACTCAGGAAACTCAAACAGGGGCTCTGTATCAACCTAGGGGGGTAGGATGGGGAAGGAGATGGGAGGAAATTTCAAAAGGGAGGGGTAGATATAGATATAGATATAGATATACCTATAGCTGATTCATGTTGAGGTTTGACAGAAAACAACAAAATTCTGTAAGGAAGTTATCCTTCAATTTAAAAATAAATAATTTTTTTTAAAAAGTCAATGAAAATAAAGCAATGTCAATAATAATTAAAAAAAAAAAAAAAAAAAACCTCAACATTCAAAAAATGAAGATCATGGCATCGGGTCCCATCACTTCATGGCAAATAGATGGAGAAACAATGAAAACAGTGACAGACTTTATTTTCTTGGGCTCCAAAATCACTGCAGATGGTGATGACAGTCATGAAATTCAAAGACACCTGCTCCCTGGAAGAAAAGCTATGACAAACCTAGACAGCATATTAAAAAGCAGAGACATTACTTTGCAAACAAAGGTCTATATAGTCAAAGCTATGGCTTTTCCAGTAGTCATGTATGGATGTGAGAGCTGGACCATAAAGAAGGCTGAGCACTGAAGAATTGATGCTTTTGCACTGTGGTGTTGAAGAAGACTCTTGAGAGTCCCTTGGACAACAGGAAGATCAAACCAGTTAATCCTAAAGGAAATCAACCCTGAATATTCATTGGAAGGACTGATGCTGAAGCTGAAGCTCCAATACTTTGGCCACTTGAGGCGAAGAGCTGACTCATTAGAAAAGACCCTGATGCTGGGAAAGATTGAAGGTAGGAGAAGGGAACAACAGAGAACAAGATGGTTGGATAGCATTACCGATTCAAAGGACATGAGTTAGAGCAAGCTCTGGGAGATGGTGAAGGACAGGGAAGCCTGGCATGCTGCAGTCCATGGGGTCACAAAGAGTCGTACATGACTGAGCCACTGAACAACAAAAAATAAGGCACTAGTCCTCTCAACAGCTTCCTATAAGCTAAAAGCAGATGGCACCTTCAGAATTCTAAGCATCAGTGTTTCAGTCTAGACTTTAATACCTACCAGTGTCTGAAGAAAAAAAAAAAACCAGCCATTTTCAAACATTTCAGAACACAGACCTTCTATGTGCCCATTTTTGAAAGAAAGTGAAAGTGAAAGTTATTCAGCCATGTCCGACTCTCTGCAACCCCATGGACTATACAGTCCATGGAATTCTCCAGGTCAGAATACTGGAGTGGGTAACCATACCCTTCTCCAGCGGATCTTCCCAACCCAGGGATCCAGCCCAGGTCTCCTGCATTGTAGGCAGATTCTTTGCCAGCTGAGCCACCAGGGAAGCCCAAGAAGACTGGAATGGGTAGCCTATCCCTTCTCCAGTGGATCTTCCTGACCCAGGAATCAAACTGGGGTCTCCTGCATTGCAGGTTTTTACCAGCTGAGCTACCAGCTGAGCTACCAGGCAAGCCCATTTGGGGGAAGCAAAATGGGTTGGTGCAAAAGTAATTGAGGTTTCAGATCCTGAATTTTAAATGATTACAACTAGGCTTAAACACATGCTTATTAATCAAAATAGGAATCTTTACTATCAACACATTTTGCCAACAAGAAATAAGTTTGTTTATTCCTGTAGCATAAGAGTCCACGCTTCAAGATTCAACGAACTCTTGGAAGGCGTTTTCCATGTTCTGCTGGTTTTGGAAGCATTTTCCCTGCAAAAATTGTCAACACGCTTGAAGAAGTGGTACTCAGTTGATGAGAAGTTAGGTGAATATGGCAGATGAGACAAAACTTTGTAGCCCAATTTGTTCAACTTTTGGAGTGTCAGTTGTGTGCTGTGTGGGCAGGTGCTGTCGTGGAGAATTGGGCCCTTTCTGTTGACTAATGTTGGCTGCAGGCATTGCAGTTTTCAGTGCATCTCATTGATTTTCTGAGCTTTCTTCTCAGATGTAATGGTTTTGCCGGGATTCAGAATGCTGTAGTGGATCAGACTAGCAGCAGACCACCAGTGACCATGACCCATTTTTTTGGTACAAATTTGACCATCGCTGGTTGTCATATATGTCACAATCCAATCAATAAATGGTTCGTTGTTGTTGTGTAGAACAAGAGAAGACAACACTTCAAAATGACAATTTTTTTAAATTGCAGTCACCTCATGAGGCACCCACTTATCAAGCCTCTTCAGTTTTCCTATTTGCTTCAAATGCCAAATGACTGTAGAATGGTCAACATTAAGTTCTTGGGCAACTTTTCATGTAGTTGCAAGAGGATCAGCTTCGATGATCCTCTCAGTTGGTCACTGTCAACTTCCAATGGTCAGCCACTACACTCCTCATCTTCAAGGCTCTCATCTCCTTTGCAAAACTTCTTGAACCACCCCTGCACTATATGTTTGTTAGCAGTTCCTGGGCCACATGTGTTGTTGATGTTGCAAGTTGTCTCTGATGCTTTATGACCCATTTTGAACTCAAATAAGAAAACTGCTCAAATTTGCTTTTTATCTAACATCATTTCCATAGTCTAAAATAAACATAAATAGCAAGTAATAAGTCATTAGCAAAAAACATAAAGCAAAAAATGAGCACTGAAATGATGTATAACATAATCACATTTATTTAAGAATGTATTCCAATATCAAAATGCAAAGATCAACAATGCAAAACTGCAGCTACTTTTGCACCAACCTAATAGAAGCTGTGATACAGTGCAAGAAGTGAGACAAAAAACAATAAATCATTCAGGAACCAAGAAGACAGGAAAACAAGGAAGGGAGCCCCAGATGATAGCCCCCTGTAATATTTTTACAGCAGACCCAAGGAACAGCCCATCTGGTCACAGCAGGACAGAGGTCTTAAGATTCAGCAAGCCAAGGAGAAGAGGTTATCTGATATGCTTCAGCAGTTGGGAAAAAACTAACAAAAGCCTTAGACCACTCTGATGGGGAAACGCTATACATGTGAAGGGGGAAAGCATTTACAAATTCCCAAGAAAAGGCATAATCATGGTATACAATCATGAAAATAAAGAAAAGAAATGTGAAAGGAGCATAAGAGAGTTAAATCCTCATCTATTTAGAATAGGTGAGTCAATTCCCTTCTACAGTAGAAAGTCAATAGATTGTTCCCCAAATGGGCAGATCAAGGAAAGGAACAGGAGCAGATAAGATGAAACATGGAGAAAAATAGCAGAAGGAACTAATCACGAGTTTAAAGTAGTTGCTTTGGGGACTTGAGACCAGAGAGAGGAGATGGAAGCTAGTATAAGGCATTACTACTGTAGGACATTATTTTTTTTAACTTGGTAAGAATAAACATATATTTTTTAATTCTCCCCCCCAAAATAGGTGTTTCTTTTGATAATTTGGCAGGAGAATTTAATTCTGTTCTCTATTTTTATTAAACTATCATTTTGGTTGGTAACCAAGAGGTTACATTGCTCCTCCTTAAACATTAGATTATATGAATCTGGTATACTGTGTTCAGTTCAGTTCAGTTCGGTCGCTGAGTTGTGTCCGATTCTTTGTGACCCCATGGACTGCAGCATGCAGGCCTCCCTGTCCATCACCAACATCCAGAGCTCACTCAAGCTCATGTCCATTGAGTCAGTGCTGCCATCCAACCATCTCATCCTCTGTCGTCCCCTTCTCCTCCTACCTTCACTCTTTCCTAACATCAGAGTCTTTTCATTTTTTTTTTTTTAAACTTAAGTCAAATAAACGACATTTATTACCTTGGTATATCATACTGGTCTTATTGCTGTTCCTTCACATTTCAGTGGTCTTCTGTCTTCCTCCCTCCACCCACAGTCTGGCTACACAGTGCCTTCTTGAACTGCTAGTTCACAGCAGCAATAAGTTTTTTTCCACACCTCTAACGCCATTCATTCACAGAGTCACAGTTCTGGTCCACAAACCCTTCCCTATAGGAGGTTTAATGCCTGCGAAAGAATTTGTAATAAACCAGGCCTCCCAGAATGGCTAGCTCCAGTAAGATGACGATGGAAAGCAGCAGCTTGTTGGTTGTCACTTTTCTGGACATTGAGCGGAGAATCTTCCGACTTTTGCTCAAGTTTTCACTTGTATTTACCAGTCTACTCTTGGTACGTTCCAACTGGTCACGTTGCTCCCCCAGCTCTTCTATGATTTCTGAGCCAATCTGGTCAGTCTCTGCAGCAATACGATGAGAACGCTCAATACTCTGGGTGGCCCGATTCAGGCTGTCAGTGCCTTGCAGAAGCAATGCCCTTTGAGACTGTAGCCGATTCATATGCTCGTTCTCCCCAGCGTATGTGCCATATTTCATGTCTCCTCGGGCCCCAGGAGTGGCTGTCAAAGGTGTACTTCTCACTTCCCGATGGAGTTTGGCAAGGTCCTTCCGGTAGGTTCGCAGCTTAGACATCATAGGGTTACGAAAAGACAGGGGTGCATAACGCAGTTCCTCTTCCATCTCTGCCAGCGTTTCATTTGCTTCCTGTTGCTTTTCATCGAAATCTCTGATCAACTTCTTCTTCTCTTCTGTCCCTGCCATCCCCAGGAGCCGCTCCGGCACCCCTCGTAGGTCTTCATGGAGGCCGCAGAAGATCTCGTGCAGTTTCTCGAAATGCTCCGAGGAGGCGGCGGAGGTGGCCATGGCGCAGGCCGCTCTCGAGCAGCGGGCGCCTAGATTGTGGGCCCAGGGCCCGCTCCTATTCCGCCGTCAGCCGCCTAGCCCCGCAGGCATCAAGGCCACCGCCACCACAGTCGCCCAAGACGAGGCGCTTCCGGGGCCGCGGCGGGGTCCTCCCAGAGTCTTTTCAAATGAGTCAGTTCTTTGCATCACGTGGCCAAAGTATTGGAGCTTCAGCTTCAGCATCAGTCCTTCCAGTGAATATTCAGGACTCATTTCCTTTAGGATGGACTGGTTGACTCTCCTTGCTGTCCAAGGGACTCTCAAGAGTCTTCTCCAACACCACAGTGCAAAAGCATCAATTCTTCATCGCTTAGCTTTCTTTATAGTCCAACTCTCACATCCATACCGGACTACTGGAAAACCATAGCTTTGACTAGACGGACCTTTGTTTGCAAAGTAATGTCTCTGCTTTTTAATATGCTGTCTAGGTTGGTCATCACTTTTCTTCCAACGAGCAAGCACCTTTTAATTTCATGGCTGCAGTCACCATCTGCACTATTTTTGGAGCCCCCCAAAAAAGTCTGTCACTGTTTCCATTGTTTACCCATCTATTTGTCATAAAGTGATGGGACCAGATGCCATGATCTTTTAGTTTTCTGAATGTTGAGCTTTAAGCCAACTTTTTCACTCTCCTCTTTCACTTTCATCAAGACGCTCTTTAGTTCTTCACTTTCTGACATAAGTGTGGTACCATCTGCATATCTGACGTTATTGATATTTTTCCTGGAAATCTTGATTCCAGCTTATGCTTCATCCAGTCCAGCATTTCTCATGATGTACTCTGCATATAAGTTAAATAAGCAGGGTGACAATATACAGTCTTGACGAACTCCTTTCCTGATTTGGAACCAGTCTGTTGCTCCATGTCCAGTTCTAACTGTTGCTTCTTGACCTGCATACAGATTTCTCAGGAGGCAGGTCAGGTGGTCTGGTATTTCCAACTCTTCAAGAATTTTCCACAGTTTGTTGTGATCCACACAATCAAAGGCTTTGGCATAGTCAATAAAGCAGAAGGAGATGTTTTTCTGGAACTCTTTGCTTTATCAAGGATCCAACGGATGTTGGCAATTTGATCTCTGGTTCCTCTGCCTTTTCTAAATCCAGCTTGAACATCTGGAAGTTCACGGTTCACATATTGTTGAAGCCTGGCTTGGAGAATTTTGAGCATTACTTTGCCAGCGTGTGAAATGAGTGCAATTGTGTGGTAGTCAGGGTGGTGAGCAGGGGCTATGCGGTGCAGGGGAGGCAAGCGGCAGAGAGGAGATACCCCAGGTCCAAGGTCAAGAGTGGTGGCTGTGAGGAGACACCCCACGTCCAAGGTAAGGGAAACCCAAGTAAGATGGCAGGCGCTGAGAGAGGGCATCAGAGGGCAGACAAACTGAAACCATGATCACAGAAAACTAGCCAATCTGATCACATGGACCACAGCCTTGTTTAACTCAATGAAACTAGGCCAAGCCGTGTGGGGCCACCCAAGATGGACAGGTCATGGTGGAGAGGTCTGACAGAATGTGGTCCACTGGAGAAGGGAATGGCAAACCACTTTAGTATTCTTGCCTTGAGAACCCCATGAACAGTATGAAAAGGCAAAAAGATAGGACACTGAAAGATGAACTCCCCAAGTCGGTAGGTGCCCAACATGCTACTGGAGATCAGTGGAGAAATAACGTCATAAAGAATGAATAGATGGAGCCAAAGCAAAAACAACACCCAGTTGTGGGTGTGACTAGTGATAGAAGCAAGGTCTTATGTTGTAAAGAGCAGTACTGCATAGGAACCTGGAATGTTAGGTCCATGAATCAAGGCAAATTGGAAGTGGTCAAACAGAAGATGGCAAGAGCGAAGGTCGACATTCCAGGAATCAGCGAACTAAAATGGACTGGAATGGGGGGATTTAACTCAGATGACCATTATATCTACTACTGTGGGCAGGAATCCCTTAGAAGAAATGGAGTAGCCATCATAGTCAACAAAATAGTCCAAAATGCAGTACTTGGATGTAATATTAAAAACGACAGAATGATCTCTGTTCATTTCCAAGGCAAACCACTCAATATCACGGTAATCCAATCTATGCCCTGCCCAGTAATGCTGAAGAAGCTGAAGTTGAATGGTTCTATGAAGACCTACAATACCTTTTAGAACTAACACCCAAAAAAAGATGTCCTTTTCATTATATGGGACTGGAATGTAAAAGTAGGAAGTCAAGAAACATCTGGAGTAACAGGCAAATTTGGCCTTGGGGTACAGAATGAAGCAGGGCTAAGGTTAACAGAGTTCTGTCAAGAGAACGCACTGGTCATAGCAAACACCCTCTTCCAACAACACAAGAGAAGACTCTACACATGGACTTCACCAGATGACCCACACCAAAATCAGATGGATTATATTCTTTGCAGCCAAAGAGGAGAAGCTCTATACAGTCAGCAAAAACAAGACCGGGAGGGACTGTGGCTCAGATCATGAACTCCTTATTGCTGAATTCAGACTGAAATTGAAGAAAGTGGGGAAAACCACTAAACCATTCCAGTATGACCTAAATCAAATTCCTTATGATTATACAGTGGAAGTCAGAAATAGATTTAAGGGACTAGATCTGATAGAGTGCCTGATGAACTATGGATGGAGGTTTGTGACATTGTACAGGAGACAGGGATCAAGACCATTCCCAAGAAAAAGAAATGCAAAAAAAGCAAAATGGCTGTCTGAGGAGGCCTTACAAATAGCTGTGAAAAGAAGAGAAATGAAAGGCAAAGGAGAAAAGGAAAGATATACACATTTGAATGCAGAGTTCCAAAGAATAGCAAGGAGAGATAAGAAAGCCTTCCTCAGCGATCAATGCAGAGAAATAGAGGAAAACAATAGAATGGGAAAGACTAGAGACGTCTTCAAGAAAATTAGAGATATGAAGGGTACATTTCATGCAAAGATGGGCTCAATAAAGGACAGAAATGGTATGGACCTAACAGAAGCAGACGATATTGAGAAGAGGTGGCAAGAATATACAGAAGAACTGTACAAAAAAGATCTTTATGACCCAGATAATCACAATGGTATGATCACTCACCTAGAGCCAGACATCCTGGAATGTGAAGTCAAGTGGACTTTAGGAAGCATCACCATGAACAAAGCTAGTGGAGGTGATGGAATTCCAGTTGAGCTATTTCAAATCCTGAAAGATGATGCTGTGAAAGTGCTGCACTCAATATACCAGCAAATTTGGAAAACTCAGCAGTGGCCACAGGACTGGAAAAGATCAGTTTTCATTTCAATCCCAAAGAAAGGCAATGCCAAAGAATGCTCAAACTACCACACAATTACACTCATCTCACACGCTAGTAAAGTAATGCTCAAAATTCTCCAAGCCAGGCTTCTGCAATATGTGAACCGTGAACTTCCTGATGTTCAAGCTGGATTTAGAAAAGGCAGAGGAACTGGAGATCAAATTACCAACATCTGCTGGATCATGGAAAAAGCAAGAGAGTTCCAGAAAAACATCTATTTCTGCTTTGTTGACTATGCCAAAGCCTTTGACTGTGTGGATCACAATAAACTGTGGAAAATTCTGAAAGAGCTGGGAATACCAGACCACCTGACCTGCCTCTTGAGAAACCTGTATGCAGGTCAAGAAGCAACAGTTAGAACTGGATATGGAACAACAGACTGGTTCCAAATAGGAAAAGGAGTACCTCAAGGTTGTATATTGTCACCCTGCTTATTTAACTTATATGCAGAGTACATCATGAGAAATGCTGGACTGGATGAAGCACAAGCTGGAATCAAGATTGCCTGGAGAAATATCAATAACCTCAGATATGCAGATGACACCACCCTTATGGCAGAAAGTGAAGAACTAAAGAGCCTCTTGATGAAAGTGAAAGAGGAGAGTGAAAAAGTTGGCTTAAAGCTCAACATTCAGAAAATGAAGATCATGGCATCCGGTCTCATCACTTCATGGGAAATAGATGGGGAAACAGTGGAAACAGTGGCTTGCATTATTTTGGGGGGCTCCAAAATCAATGCAGATGGTGATTGCAGCCATGAAATTAAAAGACGCTTACTCCTTGGAAGGAAAGTTATGACCAACCTAGATAGCATATTCAAAAGCAGAGACATTACTTTGCCAACAAAGGTCCGTCTAGTCAAGGCTATGGATGTGACAGTTGGACTATAAGGAAAGCTGAGTGCTGAAGAATTGATGCTTTTCCACTGTGGTGTTGGAGAAGACTCTTGAGAGTCCCTTGGACTGCAAGGAGATCCAACCAGTCCATCCTAAAGGAGATCAGTCCTAGGTGTTCATTGGAAGGACTGATGTTGATGCTGAAACTCCATTACTTTGGCTACCTGATGCTATCTGACTCATTTGAAAAGACCCTGATGATGGGAAAGATTGAGGGCAGGAGGAGAAGGGGACAATGGAGGATGAGATGGTTGGATGGCATCACCGACTCAATGGACATGAGTTTGGGTATGCTCCAGGAGTTTGTGATGGACAGGGAGGCTGGCATGCTGCAGTTCATGGGGTCGCAAAGAGTTGGACACAACTGAGCAACTTAAGTGAACCGAACTGAAGTTGAACATTCTTTGGCATTGCGTCTCTTAGGGACTGGAATGAAAACTGACCTTTTCCAGTCCTTTGGCCACTGCTGAGTTTTCCAAATTTGCTCATATATTGAGTGCAGCACTTTCACAGCATCATCTTTTAGGATTTGAAATAGCTCAAATGGAACTCCATCCACCTCCGCTAGCTTTGTTTGTAGTGATGCTTCCTAAGGGCCATTTTACTCCACATTCCAGATTGTCTGGCTCTAGGTGAGTGGTCACCTAGAGTAATCACCATCAGAGTCATCACTATTGTGATCATCTGGGTCGTGAAGATCTTTTTTGTACAGTTCTTCTGTGTATTCTTGCCACCTCTTCTTAATATCTTCTGCTTCTGTTAGGTCCATACAATTTCTGTCCTTTATCTTGCCCATCTTTGCATGAAATGTTCCCTTGAAATCTGTAATTTACTTGAAGAGATCTCTAGTCTTTCCATTCTATTGTTTTCCTCTATTTCTTTGCATTGATCACTGAGGAAGGCTTTCTTATCTCTCCTTGCTATTCTTTGGAACTCTGCATTCAAATGTGTTTATCTTTCCTTTTCTCCTTTGCCTTTCACTTCTCTTCTTTTCACAGCTATTTGTAAGTCCTCCTCAGACAACCATTTTGCCTTTTTTCATTTCTTTTCCTTGGGGATGATCTTGATCACCACCTTCTGTACAATGTCACAAACCTCAGTCCATAGTTCTTCAGGCACTCTATCAGGATCTAGTCCCTTGAATCTATTTGTCACTTCCACTGTATAATCCTAAGGGATTTGATTTAGGTCTTACCTGAGTGGTCTAGCGGTTTTCCCTACTTTCTTCAATTTAAGTCTGAATTTGTCAATAAGGAGTTCATGGTATAGCGTGTATGAATTTGCAGTTATGAAAGAATGTGTAAAAGAAATTTCATATTTTTTTATTTCCTGAAGTCTGATTTCAAGTCCCTATCTGGCTTGAAATTCAACCTCAGACATTACTTATCTTCCTTATCCCCTACCTGAGGGTTACACAAAGGTCCTGGGGCAAAATATTTCTGGGGCTCTTAGCCTTTGGTTCATACTAGCTTCCCCAGAGATGCCTGTTATCTCAATCCACGTGGTTCCGAGAGGCTAACAACCTGGCTGCTCTCATGAGGAATAGAGAAGCCTGGGGTCTTGAGTGGAGTTGGAGTGCTCCCCTGTGTACAACTACCTCTTTGTCTCCAAGGTCAGACCCACCCGCCATGCCCCAAGAATGCAGACAGCTGCTTATGGTAGAACTCACAGGCCTCCATTCCCCTCCTGTCTTGGAGAATCACCCCAGCTTCCCAGTCTCCCCCACCCTGCCTTCCAAAATGTGCCTGACCAGCTAAGGCTTTCAAGAAAGACTTACAGAATTTATCTTCAAGTTGCTTCTGCTTTCAACCCTTCAAGCACCCCTGGGCTAGGACACCAAAGAGCCCAACTATCTTAGAATAAGAAGAGGGGAGAATACAGAGGACCACACACAAATTCCTGTCTCTATAGTACTCTGTCCCCTTGTGCTGGAGACCTTGAGGAAGGGCAGTCACCAGGCCTTTGCACAACAGGTAGGCTCCAACACATTTCCATGAAATATAGGAGACCTAAGACCACAGAATGCTCACTAGATCAGAGAAGCCCCTTTCATCCCAGGGCTGTAAGAATTTGGAAAATGGAGAGGTAGGGGGGTTGGACTCATTCCGAGGCTTCTTAGAATTCTCCTCTTCCTTTTCAGTCACTGTGTTTCATCTTACACTTTGCCAAGCCTCTCATCAATGTCTTAGTCTGGAAGCATCCACCAGCTGTGGTACATGCATTAAAGAGCTGAGTGACATAGACAGCACTGGGAGCTGAAATTAGACACCAATAGAGTCCCCAAAGCTACAAAAAGACACTGCTACTTCAAATCTACTGTCAGGGGTTTCCCTGGTGGTCCAGCAGTTAAGAATCCACCTTGCAAAGCAGGGGACACCAGTTCAATCCCTGGTCCGGGAAGACTCAAATGCTGCTCAACTACTGAGCCCTCGTGTCATGCTGCAACCACTGAAGCTTGTGTGCCTTGAGCCTGTGCTCTGCAATGAGAGAAGACACCACAACAAGAAGCCCACACACAGCAATGAAGAGAAGCCCTCACTCCCCATGCAGCAACAAATATTTAGCACAGCCAAAAATGAAAAATAAGGAATTTTTTTTTAAAGTTTTAAAATCTACTCTAGGCCCCACTCCCAGCACAAGCTCAGCCCTCTGTCTACACAAAAAGTTCTCTTCTAATGGCCAGACTGAAGCCAAACCATGAAGGGAACCCACAGAGGTAATTCTGTACCATGCCGTATTGGTTTTTAATTCTGTTCACTAACTCAAAATGATGTTTTAAAAATTGTTTTAAATAATTCAGAAACAAACACAGGGGTTTTTGTAAACTGTTAGGGGTTAAAGGCATTGCCAAATCATGTGTGAGAACACTCAGCCTTTAAAAGGGAAGCAAGACACACCTTGTGCAAAGTAATTTTTATGTCCTTGAGCTGCGAGTCTCTCTTTGCTCCCGGAGCTGTGGGCACTGCTTTAAAGCTCAAAAAAAGAGAGCTCCCAAGGCCTTCCACCAAGTAGAATGTTTTCACAAACATCACTGGTTTGGGAAGGAACTGGCTTAAGCATCTAACTTCAGCCGAACAAAGGAAGTTGCACATAAGGCAGTATACTTGGAAGCTTTTAACAAAGGATCTATTAAGACTTGTTCACCACCTCTTGATCCTTACCTTCAAAAAATAATCCTCAACAAATAAGTAGGAGCATTTTCTGAAGCATGAACACCTTACTGGTATTCATTGTAGAAATAAGGAAGATTACAGAGGTGCAACTGACTAAAAGTAGCCATTGGTTTTGTAATAATTAGGCACAGATTTCTGAAACAAATTAAAATTTTAGGCAGTAGAAACCACAGGACCATTTTGAACAGGAGTACAACAAATCATTTACTGGTTGAAGGCTTTGACTTTCTGCTGAAGTACTGCAAGGCCGACTTGACAGGTGTACAAACCTACCTTCTGCTGCTGCTGCTGCTAAGCCACTTCAGTCACATCCGATTCTTTGTGACTCTATGGACTGTAGCCTGCCAGGCTCCTCTGTCCATGGGATTCTCTAGGCAAGAATAGGAGTGAGTTGTCATGCCCTCTTCCAGGGGATCTTTCCAATCCAGGGATCGCACCCGCGCCTCTTCCATCTCCTGCACTGGCAGGTGGGTTCTAGCACCTCCTGGAAAGCCCATCCACTAAGCACAGTCTTTGACAAAGGGCTCAGCCCTCTCTGCCCTGGCAACTCGGAGGCCCAGCGGCCTCTGCTGACACCTGGTGGCAGAAGAGCAGGCAGATGGCGCTGAGTCCACGGAGGATTTCCTTCCACCTGCCCTGCTGCCTGGACTTCTGGTCTGCAGTGGATATCGGCTAAAACGGCAAGAATGATGTTACATTAGAGGAAGAGCTGCTGTGTAAGATCGTCACATTAATGGCCAGAAATTAATCAGCACCAATAAAGAATCCCAAGCAAGTATCTAGAAAATTCAAATGGCAAAATCTGCTTTTCAAAATTGTTCTTCCCATAGATGAAATTTGTTTGAACAACCTCTGTATCCACCTTTCTGGAATCCATTCATTCTACCAGCTCCTGCCCTTATCCCCATTTTAAGCAAGTTATATCCAGAGAATAGAAAAAGAATAGTCCTTATTCTTTTAAAGGGGGCATTTAAATTGTTCTGCTGTTGTCAATTAACTCAATCCTAACTGGGAACAATGCCAACCAGAAGAAAAGGGACAGGTACAAGAAACATTTAACATTGTTAATGGTTAGCTGCATTCAAGGACAAGGCTCTGCAGGAAAGGGAATAAGATGGGAAGATTTCTTGGAAAAAGAAAAATGAATTCTTCACCAGGTCCCAAGAACATTACTGGGCTGTATCATTGGAGCCAACAGGTCAAGAGAAAATTGGCAAGCAGCAGGAAATACTTGTAAAGGCTTGGCTCTACTGCCCAGTGTTTGATGTAGGACAACCCCATTCTCTGTTTAGATTGTCCCTAAATAGGATGAATGGTCTTCTTTGTGAAAACGGCCAACATATAGTTCCTCCCAAAACAGAGTATCTGTATGCCAGGCACTGAGTAGGCCATTTTGCTAAAGCTCAGAGCAATCCTGTGCAGTCAGTTATTATCCCCCTCCCCCCCACCATGTAATGGGAGAAAAGGGGCTTCCCAGGTGGCTCAGTGGGAAAGAATCTGCCTGCCAATGCAGGAGACACAGGTTCGATCCCTGGGTTGGGAAGATCCCCTGGAGAATGAAATGGCAGCCCACTTCAGTATTCTTGCCTGGGAAATCCCATAGACAGAGACTGGAGGGCCACAGTCCATGGGGTCACAAGAGTGGGACACAACTTGGCAACTAAACAACAACAGTAGAAGAAACTGAGACCCAGAGAGGCCGAGCGGCTTGCCCAAGGGTACACCTCCGAACGCGTGACGGTGTGTCTGTCCTTCCAACCCAGCGCTGACTTCAGAGCCAATGCTCTTTTCTCCTGCTCACACTTGCTTAAAGCAAACAGTGAAAGATAAACAATTCCAATACAGGCAGAAGTGTACCATTTGCCTTTTTCAATTTGTATAATTTTAAATGTCACCACAAGTTCACTTCTAGGTCACTTTTAAAACAAGAAACTTTGCTTTAAGGCAAGTAGGGGAAAAAATACTGCTGTAATTTGTACAGTTGTAGGATCCACTGTGCAGTTTTCTACTCAGTTTTCCAGGGATGGTTCAAACAGAAAGAGATGACAATCTAGGACACCTGTCTTGTCTATTGTGAGTGCTCAACACTGTGTTTTTTTCCAGCTGGTAAAAAACCCTCACACGAGGTGCATGATGGCCTCCAGGCACACACAGGGACTGCACAGTGAAGAGAGCTGTCAGCTGCACGCATCGGCAGGTGTGACAGCCACCAGGTTCAGACAAATAAACACCAACTCTAACAAGATTTTTAATCTCATTTCCTCAATACCATTTGAAACACATATGCCCTAAGGACTGCTGGCCAATTACTACAGGGCCCAGTCTATTAGTATACAAATCTAGATGACTGTTTTCAAGTAAAAAAGTGTCTAGAACTCATCCAATCTACTTCGAGTCTACTTTGCTAAGAGATGAGCTTCAAGAGTCTATAAAGTTTTAAGATTCAGATATAGTCCCAAAGGCATTCATTCAAGAAATATTTATGCTGGGCTATTGCCAGCATGGTTCTATATAGTGGGGACAGCCTGGTAGCAGACTGACCAGAAACAGATTTTTTTTAAGAGTAGATAGAGTTAGAAGGGACTTCTAACTTATCCACTGGTGGTGCAGTAGATAAGAATCTGCCTGCCAATGTAAGGGACACAGGATCAATCTGATCTGGGAGGATTCCACATGCCTTAGAGCCTCAACTACTGAGCCCACGTGCTGCAATTACTGAAGCCCTCACACCTAGAGCCTGTGCTCCATAACTAGAAAAGCCACTGCAATGAGAAGTCCATCACTGCAACTAGAGAAAGCCCGCACAAAGTAACAAAGATCCAGTGCAGCCAAAAATGAATGAATGAATAAAATTACTAAAAAATCAGGAGTCCACAGCATCTAGTTGTCATTTAAAACTGTGAGATGCACGAGGTCATCAAGGGAGTAGAAAGGCAAAGAAGATGAGGAAGGACCAGTAAAGGAAATCAGGATGAGTGGCCAGGGGAGCACCAGAAAGCCGAATGAAGACAAGCAGGAGGGTGCCAAGTGAATCTGTATCAAGTGCTTCTGATAGGCCCAGTAATTTGAAGCCAAAGCATCATACTCCTTTGGCAAGAGGGAATCCACTGGTGATCCTGACCAGACCCAAGTCAGTACAGTGATGGGGATGAAATCCCAACTAGAGTGAGTTCAAGGGAAAATGGGAAGAGAGAAAGTGGGGAAAATAGGGTATGATTCACTCTGTTAAGGAACTTTGCTGTAAAGGGAAAATGGGACAACTGTTGTGGGTCAAGATGAGAAACGTTACAGCATGTTTATATGTTTATACACTGGTGGGAATGATCTGGGGGACAGGGCAGATGTGACAACACAAGAGAGGGAGAGAGGCCAAGTGCTGTGGTTCTTGAAAGGCAGGGATGGATACACAAGTAGAGGCCAGACTCGAAAGGAGTATTCTCATTCATCAGTAACTGGCGGGACAGAAGCAAGCTATCTTCTGATGACTTCTATTTTCTCAAGTGAAATAGGAAGCAGGGATAGCAGCTCAAAGTTGGAAGGGAGGTGTTAAAATTGAGGGCCAAGGAGAGTGATGGAACTAGGGAAGTGTAAGAACTGCAGGGCAGCATTAGGAACTCACCTGAGTTTAGCAGTCACAAACCAAACAAAACGGTTTGTCAGCCCACATGTTTTTATCCAGCCAGGCAAACGTGGAGAAGGCAGAGGGTAGAATTTAGCCTGGGGACTTGGGAGTTCAGTCGCTAAGTTGTGTCCAACTCTCCACAACCCCATGGACTGCAGCACACCAGGCTTTCCTGTCCTTCACCATCTCCCAGGGCTTGCTCAAACTTACGTCCATTGAATCGGTGATGCCATCCAACTATCTCCCCCTCTGTCACCCCCTTCTCTTCTTGCCTTCAATCTTTTCCATCAGGGCCTTTTCCAATGAGTCAGCTCTTCGCATCAGGTGGCCAAAGTATTGGAGCTTCAGCTTCAGCATCAGTCCTTCCAATGAATATTCAGGGTTGATTTCCTTTAAGGTTGACTGGCTTGATTTCCTTGCTGTCCAAGGGACTCACAAGAGTCTTCTCCAAAGGACCAGAGAATCTCAGTGGGGTTAGGAGAAGCGACAGTGGAAAGACAGTAGAGTCAATGCTGGTGGCCTCTTGCAAGTCTGAAGAACTGCAGGAGGGGGCACCAGAGGGAAAGAACTGGAAAGACAATACACAGTGGTTGACGAATGAGAGGCATGATATTGAGAAGTTATGGACTAGGATGTGATTCGGAGAAGGCAATGGCACCCCACTCCAGTACTCTTGCCTGGAAAATCCTATGGACGGAGGAGCCTGGAAGGCTGCAGTCCAAGCAATCGCTGAGGGTCGGACATGACTGAGCGACTTCACTTTCACTTTTCACTTTCATGCATTGGAGAAGGAAATTGCAACCCACTCCAGTGTTCTTGCCTGGAGAATCCCAGGGACAGGGGAGCCTGGTGGGCTGCTGTCTATGGGGTCGCACAGAGTCGGACACGACTGAAGCAATGCAGCAGCAGCAGCAGCAGGATGTGACTAGTGATGATAACTATGGCTAAAGTGTGAACATGAGAGTAAGCAGTTGGCTGAGACAGTCGAGCTGCAAGGCTCCATGGTACCGGAAGGCTTGTCTATACCAAATCATGACAGCAGTAGTACTGGCATGAGCCAAAAGCGGACCTGAGTTTGCAAGGAATAAGCGGGACTGGTGCTGGGTCCTGCAACAAGGGGTTGGGCAGGCAGGTGATGTACAGTCTGATGGCAGAAAGCACAAAACTGGGGATTATGTGAGGGAAGAAGAGGCAAAGAGGCAATAATGATGAAATTAAATGAGATTCTTGTTTTTCACTATGTAGGACTGAACAAAGAAAGGAATGCAGATAATAGTCCTTGATCTTTCTCGCTCTCATTTCCCACCAAGTGAGAAATGGGGGGAAGAAGCCCCTACAATCTTGTCTTTATCACTTGCCTTAGTCCTGTTAAAGAATCAGAGCCTCTACTCACTCATGAACGAAAAAAATTGTATTATTTGGGGTGGCATTTTTCCTGTGTATTGGACTTATGAATGAAGCTAAAACCAAAGGCCTGATCTCTAAGGCATTCCCAGCATTCCCCAAACCATATGCCTTCACATATTTCAGGAGTCGTATGACATCACCTGGGACCTGAAATGCATTTTCTCCATCCTAAATCTTGCTGCCTATGAATGACATTATTGACTGAATACTTGTGTGAAGAGCCAGAAGCACAGAAGAGTTGAGTCACTGCTCTCTAGAAAACCCACATCATAATGCAGCATGACACATATCCTGTATGTTTTCTTTTAAGTCATTGCACATTATATAATCCTCTCACTGACTAACAATCAAAAAAAAAATGAGTCTCCAAGGGCCGTTATCCAAGGTCAGTGTTAGTATTATAACCCAAAATGCACACCTGGGGATGGGAGAACTGGTCTCCGGTCTGATTCATTGAAGAAATACATCTCCCTTGATGGAGAGAAATGACAAAAGCCATGCTCTTCTCTATCACGCTGGAAGTGCTGAGTGAAAGGTCGATAGTGGCCATGAGCTTCACGCAGGAGGTTCAAAGTGAAAGACGGGTATTTTCCAGGCCCTCAGACACCCAAGCTCCCCCATCATGATGGTGGGGTTCAAAATGTTCACCTCAAACCAAGGAATTAACTATAGACTTGCTTCAGTTACCTTTGCTAACTAACCTGATTAACTATGAGAGTGTTTTAAGAGTAAAATAAAAGGAAACTGCCTATAACCAATAATCAGAGCCCCTCCCCTAATACACATGCATGCCCACACAGTGAAGAAAAAATGAACAAGTCCAGATCCTTGGACTTACTTGTCTTACTTGGACTTTTCTGTGTTCTTGAGATGTGGTTCAGCAGCCTCAGACTCCTCTGGCCCCTGCCCCTGCATGCCCGAAGTAAGAAAGCCTCATTTTTCCCTCCCCTCCCATCCTTAGCAATGAGCAGCAGTTTCCCAAGAGGCCCAGGCCAGGCCAGCTCTCTGGGTGTCCCACATAGGCAAGAGCATCACCACCTCTCCTGCATGTATCTAAAACAGGCAGAAAGAGAAGGGAAATAAAACACCTTTGCTGTGTTAAAAAGCCTCAGACACATAAAACTAGGTGTGGTTATTAAGTAGGGCTAGAGCCTGTGTGTTTGTTTGGCACAAGAAGAGGAAGAAAGTTCTCTTCAACTGAGAATGGCCAAAATGCTTGGAGAAGGGGTGACAATCAACAGAAATGGGACACCACCTCTCAGCCCATGGTTGACAACCTTCATATCATGTTTCTCCAAGTGCCCAACACACCTTGTTTTTCAAGAGTGGCAGAACATGGTATCTGAAGCCAGAAGAAACCCGCTCTTTGACCTTCCAGATTTTAGGCCTTGGGCAAGTGGCTTAATACCTGAGTGCATCAGGGTCTGGGGCTTCAAACTGAAGCTGATGCTGCTTCATGATTCGTGACTATCGTAAGACACTCGATGAGCACTTACCCCACACCAGGCCCTGCCTATTAAGTGCCCTGTGGGCAGTGTCTCACTTGACACTACGATCCTGTAAGGTGGGCATCATCACCTCCACTTCACAGATGGAGCTACTCATAGCTCTATCCAACTCGAGGACTTAATATATAAAACACATGCAGTGTCTGGTACACAGTGATTTTTCAAAAAGAAAATGAGACTTCCAGGACTTCCCTGGTGGTCCAGTGGTTAAGAATCCACCTGCCAATGCAAGGGACACCAGTGTGATCCCTGGTCTGGGAAGATTCCACATGCCTCAAGGCAAGTAGACTCGTGTGCCAGAACTACTGAGCCCCTGAGCCACAATTACTGAGCCCAAGTACTGCAAATACTGAAGCCTGCTCACCCTAGAGTCTGTGCTTCACAAGAGAAGCCACCGCAATGAGAAGCCTGAGAACTACAACAAGAGAGCATTCCACACTTGATCCAACTAGAGAAAGCCCACACACGGCACGAAGACCCAGCACAGCCAAAAATAAATAAAGGTTTTAAAAAGAAAGAAAATGAGACTTCTATATATATGAGAATATTTTACAGTATACTAACATATATATGGAATTTAGAAAGATTGTAACGATAACCCTGTATGCGAGACAGCAAAAGAGACACAGATGTATAGAACAGTCTTTTGGACTCTGTGGGAGAGGGAGGAGGGGGATGATTTGGGAGAATGGCATTGAAACATGTATAATATCATATATGAAACAAATCGCCAGTCCAGGTTCGATGCATGATACTGGATGCTTGGGGCTGGTCCACTGAGACGACCCAGAGGGATGGTACAGGGAGGGAGGGGGGAGGGAGGTTCAGGATGGGGAACACGTGTACACCTGTGGCGGATTCATGTTGATGCATGGCAAAATCAATACAATATTGTAAAGTAAAAAAAATAATAAAAATATTTTCAATTAAAAGATAAATAAAATATTCAAATGATAATGCTTTAAAATGCACACTTAAAAACTGATATATGTGCAGAAAAAAAAAAAAAAACAAAGTATGAACACCAAGTCATGCAAAAAGAGACCACTGAAGTGCATTTTATTTCACCTTAGAGTTGTTTTCAGTTATTTTACTTAGGCTGCATTGAGTCTTCGCTGCATCTTTGGGGATCTTTCATCATTGTTCACAGACTCCTTAGTTGTGGTGCTTGAACGTTACAGTGCACGGGCTCAGTATCTGCAACTCACAGGCTTGGTTGCTCCATAGCATGTGAAATTTAAGTTCCTGCACCGGGGATTGAACCCATGCCCCCTGCATTGCAAGGTGGATTCATAACCCCTGAACCACCAGGAAAGTCCTCTAGAGTTGTTTTTAACAAGCACGTATTACTTGTATAACTCAAAACACATCAAAAAGATCAGAAACATTTAAAAAATACATAGAAAAAATAACCTAGGTGGAATATGCCAAAATATTAATAGCAATTGTCTGATGGGTTCTTTTCTTGCCTCTTTTAATTTCTATACGTGTACTAGTTTTTACTAATTTTTAACACAGATACATTCTCCTTAAATATTACAGATAAAGCCTTTTACCACTTTCATCTCCCAATCCTAGGCCCCTACCAAGGGGTAATTAATGTTATCAGTTTGGTGTATGTTCTTTTGTGTATATGTACATATGTGTATACAATGTGTGTATTCATACACACACATGTCTATATAACATTATATATATTATCATTTTGTGCTTTTAAAACAAATGACATCAGTTTGAGACCCTTTGCAATTTCACCCATCAAGATGTCTCAAAGATTATCAAACATTATTGCTTAGATGTCACTAAGCAATATGAATGGCCCTCAATGTTTTAGATTAAGTAGCAACACACAGTATAGATACACCAAATGTCACTTGCTGCTGCTGCTGCTAAGTTGCTTCAATCGTGTCCGACTCTATGCAACCCCATAGACGGCAGCCCCACCAGGGTCCCCCGTCCCTGGGATTCTCCAGGCAAGAACACTGGAGTGGGTTGCCATTTCCTTCTCCAATGCATGAAAGTGAAAAGTGAAGTCGCTCAGTCATGTCTGACTCTTAGCGACCCCATGGACTGCAGCCCACCAGGCTCCTCCGTCCATGGGATTTTCCAGGCAAGAGTACTGGAGTGGGGTGCCATCACCTTCTCCAAAATGTCACTTAGCTACTCTCTACTAACAGCATTTAGTGTTTTTCTACTAAAAATAATTCTGCAGTCAATTCTTTTATAAATGCCTTCTTCTGCAGGCTTTAGAGGGTTTCCTTGAGATTCATTTTAAGAAGTGGAACTGCTAGGTCAAGAGAAGACACACATTTGTTATTTTAACAGACAGTCCATCAAATTGCTTGACTAAGTGACTGCACATGAATTTATACTCCCTGTGTAGGCACACATCACTGTCAATACTTGCTAACAAAACCTTTAACTTTTTGCCAACTTGATGAATAAAAATGACTCTCCACTGTTTTAATTTCCTTGAATCACAGGATGTGTGTCTTTTCAAATTTTTATAAGCCATATGTTTCCTTTTTTACAAATTTCTTCTGTACAAAATGTATCCATTTTTCTGTTGCAGGTTTGTCCTTTTCTCATTGATTTTTATAAGAGTTCTTCATATATTCTGGAAACTAATCCTCTGTCAACCTTATATGTGCAAGTAGCTTTTCCCAGTCTTTGTCTTTCAACCTGTTTATATTGGCAGAGAGTGGGAGAAGAATCTAGTTTTTCATACCAATACATCAAATTCAGCAAATGATGGCATTTGCACGTTTTGTGTTTTAAAGCCAGCCTTACCCTGAGGTCATAAAAATAATCACTTTTTTTCTAATAAATTCATTTCTTTTTTCATGTTTATTTAGTCCATCTGAAATTTCAGTGAATGGTAGGAAGTAAGGTCCTTAATCATTTTTTTAAGACCTGCTGCTGCTGCTGCTGCTAAGTCGCTTCAGTCGTGTCCGACTCTGTGAGACCCCATAGACGGCAGCCCACCAGGCTCCCCCATCCCTGGGATTCTCCAGGCAAGAACACTGGAGTGGGTTGCCATTTCCTTCTCCAATGCATGATAGTGAAAAGTGAAAGTGAAGTCGCTCAGTCATGTCCGACTCTAGCGACCTCATGGACTACAGCCTACCAGGCTCCTCTGTCCATGGGATTTTCCAGGCAAAAGTACTGGAGTGTAGGCAGGTGCTAAATATACAACTTTTTTCCACTGATTATAAACACCTTTATTATATTCTAAGTTTCCATAGACATCAATCAGTTTCTATTCACTGATGTTTTGGTTTGCTGTATCACAATCAAGCTGTTTTAATTACTTCAGTTTTACAAAGTATTTTGACACGGGGTAGGCAATCCTCCCTATGCCTTGTTTTTACAAATTGATCTTGGCTCTTCTTATACATTTGCTTTTCCAAATGAACCTTAAAATCAATTTGTCCAATCCCAATATAAATACTGAGGTTGCACTAAATTACAGATTAGATATAAATCAACATCTTTACTACACACCAAAGTTTCCATCTATGAACGTGTAGTATCTCTCTACTTAGGTCTCTTATATCTTCTAGTTAACAGTTTTATAGCTTTTGTGCACATTTTAAGCTCATTATTAAGCACTCAAAGTCTCCTGTTAGTTCTTATAACTTGTCAGTTGATTCTCCTGCAATCATATTACCTGCAAATGTTTTGTCTCCTCCTTTTCAACGCCTGTGGTTCTCACTACTTTTCTTATGCACTGGCTGCAGTATGAAGCAGGACCATTCTGAATCGTACTGGTAATAGTAGTCCTCCCCATCCCATTCATCTCACAGGTTTGCTAAGCACTTCTCCATTAGTGTGTTTCCTGTGGGTAACCTTCATCAGGTTAGGGAGACTCTGTTCTACTGTTATTCACACATGGCGTTGCACATCATCATATGCTTCTTTCTGGCATCTCTTGAGATAGCACAATTTCCTTCTTCTTTATAGATTTTGCAAATTATGTACAATGGTAAATTTTTTATGTTTTAAACCAATCTTTCACTCATGGTAAAAATCCTTCTTAGTCACAATATATTTTAATTTCTGACTTTTACATCTGTGTTTACAAGTGAGGAAAGGCTATATGCAACTTTCTAATAAGGAAAATAAATACAGGCCAAAACAAAGGTTAGACATACCTACATATTTTTGCATTATTTGTTAAAAAGAAAACATACAGGTAAAGAATGCTTAATTTTTATTAAAAAAGAAAAAAAAGTGTGGGTATACTGAATGTTTGAAAAATAATCAAACTGAATATGCTTCAACTTATTCTTCTACTTACTTAACTTTCTGTTTGGTTCAGGCTGTCACCATCAATGCAGTCACTTGCTCCAGCAAGAGGCTGGAAGAATTAAAGTCTCCTTTCCTCCTTCTTCTACACCTTCCACAACAGCCATTCAGCAAGTCCCAAAGATTCTACCTCATAGCTCTCCTAGGAGGCCACAGGATAAAATGGGCAAGGTCAAGAATTTAAGACAGACCTGGCTCCACTCACAGTGCACTGTGTTGCCTTGGCTAAGTTACTTTACCTCTCTGGGCCCTAATTTCTTCATCTATAAATAGATATGATACTATCAAGACTAAAGAGCTATGCATGCTAAATCACTTCAGTCATGTCTGACTCTTTTCAACCCTATGGACCACAGCCCACACCAGGCTCCTTTGTCCAGGGGATTCTCCAAGCAAGAATACTAGAATGGGTTGCCATGCCCTCCTCCAGGGGATATTCCCAATCCAGGGATCAAACCTGTGTCTCTTATGTCTCCTGCACTGGCAGGCAGGTTCTTTACCACTAGTGCCACCCTGGGAAGCCCCTTAAAGAATTGTGGTAAAAATTAAATAACACATGTAGCTACCCAACACAATGCCTGCCATCCAATGCATGACCAAAGGTTAGCACTACTTCAGCAAGGTCTCCTCTTCTCCCCCCCTTCTGTTGGGTCCTAGGTTGAGGCCTTTCAACCTTCACCTGGTCTATGACAACTATCTTCTAGTCTTTCTGCCATATGGACACTGCTGCCAAAGCTTAGTTTCTAATATACAAATCTAATCATGCAATTTACCTGTTTAAATCTTTCCAATGGCTCCCAACTACCTACTAGGTAAAGTTCCAACTCCTCAGCATGACTTATAAGGCCTAGCTCAATGGACTTTCTGCCCTTACCTTCTTCTACTCCAAGTGCTTTGCCTTTAAACAAAGCAACGCATCTTCTGGCTATGTTAACCAGACTTTCAAGTTTTATTTTTGTTTGTTTGTTTTAGCAGAATAGATTTTCTTATATTAGCCTCACCACAATGAAGCCTTACTAGCAATTTAAGGCTTCATGGAACAATTCAAGAGCCAACTAACCTCTCTCAGAGTTCTGATTAGATACATGCTGGCTGAGAGGGCCCCTTGAATCCACTATTCTTCAGATGCGGGTAGTCAGACATCAAAGTATTATTTTGAAAGAATGTATCATCCATGACTTAGACTTGTTCTCAATGGACAATCTCCTTCCAGAAGTGCAAACTTCCCACTACCTCCTCTCTCCAAATAAATGAGTTTGATTCTATTATACTTTGCTCCTGAAGTCAGGAAACCATGTTTCAGAAAAACACATTTCGGCAATGTTATTTGTGTGGGCTGTAACATGAAAAGAAAGAAGAAACTCTTATATCAGAAAACCTCCCTAAAATATACCCAATTTAATTTCATGTGTGGTGGTGTTTATCACAGTGAGTGAAAAGATGGCATTCATGGTCATAAGAGACTCCTATGGTCATTCATGGTCATAAGAATCCCTGCTAGACAAAGATAGTAACAGGAGCTCTAATTAGAAACTTTGGAGAAAACACAAAATAAAAGAGAATGACCTTAGTCTTATAATCTTTTTTAAATAATCCAACATGCAAGTCACCAAAATGACCTCTAATTTAGAGAAACAAATTCTAACTAAAGAGCCAACACTCCATGGTGATTTTTGAATAATTATTTCTTTCACTTAAAACCAGATGTTTTTCCCATAAATAAACACATTATTTTACAACAAGAAAGAAAGAAATGAGACCTGCACAAGAGAGAACACACCACAGATTTTACCTCAAATGGCAGAGGCTGGGATTAATTTTTTTAAGTTTATTTGTCAATTTCAGAAACTCACTAGTGGAATAAAGAGCTTAATACAAGTATGCAAAAAAGAAAGCTCTGTGAGGTTTTCACCAGGATGAAATGGGATTAGCTTTGTAGTTCTTATAGTCTTCTTCACAGAAGAATGCAATTTCAGTTTCACTGGCTGAAAAAAAAAGAAAAATAGAAAATGGAAAAAAATTTTAATGTAAAACTAGATTTTAAATAAGTATGGAAATCCATATTTCATTGATTCAGTGCTTCCAAGGCCTAAAGTTAGAAAAACAAGTATGGTTTCACATTTCACAAAATCACCAAGAAGTTTAAGTACGAGAATCTAGAATTCAACCAATTTAAAAGTAAAAAGAAAAATAACCAAAAAAATTAAAAACAAGAGTTAACACATGAATCTGGTTTCCAAGAAATCATAAAATGTTCATTTATAGTCCTCTTGACAATCCTAGAAATAATAAGCCATTATTTTTTTTTCCAAATGTGTTACTCTGTTCCTGAAGGAGGATAAAAACTCTTTTCTCCCCCCTCTGAAATTAGCCTGTAGGTATAATAATTTAATACTTAGAGGATCAGTAGAATATTTTACAGATCACTTTACATTCTCCCTCATGACCCATCAAAATATGTGTCTGAAGAAGTTAATTTTTTGCCCGCTTATGACTAATTCATGAGGCTTCAACAATATGCAAAGTGAAAGACACAAATTGGCTTCTACCGCAATACCTTCAAATACCTCTAATTATTCACAAGGGATATGGCACAGCTAAAGGACCCACAAAGGTTCAGAGCAGTCACAATTCTTTCAACCTAGCAGGTCAAGGACTCTGTCTTCTAAAACAGTAAGTCAGCAACATTATTAATTCAGACTGGAGACAAATCTGATGGAAAGCCTTCCAATTATTAAACATGCAATTCTTAAAGGTGTTGCACCAACAAGTTCCACATTTTTTAAATTAAATCAGAAGTTAATACAGCCTGCTTAGCTTTTACAGAAAGAGCAAAAGGGCCTTCAGAATCTTGACAAGAAAACAGACAAGATTATTTGTAATGAATACTGATCACTCAATTAACATATTCTCTAAAAACAGACAAGTGAAACTCTTCAAGCCAAATAAATAGGATAATCAGGAAGGATGCCAAGGATTACCACTGGTCTCCCAGTTTAAAGCTCTCATCTCTTCATTAGAATTTATCACAGAAGAATGAAATTAAAGAGCTTAGCATAACATTTCATTAAAAATGTTTTTGCTGGTTTTAAGTATACCAAATTTAATGTTTCTCAAACCTAAATTCCTGTGGTCTTTACAGAAAATATGGAAATGTTGAAAGAAGAAAATAAAATCACCCAGAGTCTCAGATCCTCATTCCAGCCCTTTTATATATTCAAGATTAAATGAAGATTAATCTTGATAAAAATCATATTATGAACTCTTGTTACAATAAGCCTGAGTGTGTGTGTGTGTAGGCAAGCAGGGAAGACACAGCAGAAAGAAACTGGGAACTGATGAGAGGGGCTGTATACAAATGCACCCTGGGCAAACAGTAAGTTAATATACAGTTAAATTTTACAAGAAAATGGCATTTAAATTAACAGCTAAGAGCTCTAGACTAGGAATTAGTAAAAAGTTGAAAAGGGGGCTTCAAAAAATTCAGTATTCAAAGAGAAGATATTCTGAGATCTATCCTTTAAATAAAAAGCTCCTTTTTTGAAGAGAAGCAAGCCCAAAGGTAGACCTACATAATTTGCAAGTGATTCTAATATCCTCCTCCTGATGTTAGGAGAATAAGCAAAAGTCCCCTGTTCTTAATAATCACAATGCAAGATTTCATACGAATGTGCTATTTACATACAGAACCTTACACAGTGCTTTGCCCACACAGCACTTTGCTCAATACACACTAAGTGTAATTACCATTTTCACTTAACCGCAGTTGACATTTATCTGTACCCCTTTTGAGAAACTAGTACATCTTACGGCTCTTCAGGATACCAATAATAGGTTTAGAATTAAATGAATGTATAGAAAGAACTGACAAAGCATTTCTGTTTTGACACATAAGTTCTCTTGGGTCTAATTAAGTTATAGATCAATCCATTATTTATATACTACAGGCTTAAAAATGAGGTCATCTAAGGTAAAGATTTTATTTTCAGATGAATGATTTTTTTTTTTTTTTTCCAGGAAAACTAGATTGACAAATGGGTTAAATTCAAATGGTCCAGGTTGATAAAAATGTTCACCCTTAACAAATTGGAGAATAACACACAAATTAGGAGTTAGCTGCTTTGAACATTCAAAAGAAAGACTTAAGGTGGATTTTAAATTTTAGTAACATTTCTTAAGCAGAAACAGAATATAATGTTTTTTCTTAAATCTACATAACCCTATTGAAAATGTCTGAGACAATGATTTCACGTATTTAGACTGAAAATTTACTTGCCAATTACAGTGAAAACAAATTGAAAAAAGATTTTCAAGACCTCTACATAATCACCCTTTCCTCCATTATCCCAAATTCTATTTAAAATGGCTCCAGAAGAACCCTCAGGAAGTCTACCACATGCTGGTCCCCTAGGGCACCTGATTTTAAATTAAATGTGCTGCAGGCGGCAGTGCACTCAGGTGCATAGTGCCTTGGCATGTGAATGGGAAATGAATGTGCATTCTCAAATCCAATAAATATACCACCAGCTCATCCCTTTGTCTTACTAGCAAATGAAACCAAATAAGAACTCTCCAAATACATTTGTGGATCATTTTAATACTGACTTTCATGTTTAATGAAATGAACACAAGCCAGGACATTCAAATGTTGGACATGAAATTAATTATTAAGAATTTTATGTTTCCATTATAAAATGCACATATATACACCTTGAATGGGAAAATAATAACTTCAATTTTTTTTTAAAAGAAGAAAAATCAATTTTAAATGCAAAAATCTCAGGAAAGTTGAGTATAATATATATACTTAAACTCCTCAACTAACTTATTTCAATAAACCCATCTATCAACAAGGATTTACTGTATGGCTTCTAAATCCCGAGCCTCATATCAAAGCTGTGTGCAGCACAGCAACTGTTGTCCAAGAAAGAGGCTGAGAAAAGTGTCCTGACTGCAGTACAGACAATTAATGATCAGAGCAGGTTGTAATGTGAATAATAACTCCAGATTATTGGCAAAAAAAAAAAAGCCAGGAAGGGCAAGGTGTGATTTCTGCAGCAATTTGACACCAAAAGGACAAAGTTTCACTGTCTCGCCTGGTCCAGGACTCATCCTTGCAAGTTTCACAAAAGTCTAATCTACAAATCATTCAAAACCATGCCCACAGCTGTGTTATATTTCTAACTTTTTGCCAAAGGAGGTCAACAATCCAACAAGTAGTTCCAAACAACCGTGTGTCTTTTATTTCTTATTTGCTTGAGAATCTGTTTTCAAGCTGGTTGAGAAAGATTTCAAACTACAGTTTGGAGAAAACAAATACAGAAATACATCTGACCTTTGATAGACTGGACACTGTGATTTCCACATCAGCATGCAAAGTAAAAATGTTAGTCGCTCAGTTGTGTCCGACTCTTTGTGACGCCATGGACTGTAGCCCTCCAGGTTTCTCAGTCATGGAATTCTCCAGACAAGAATACTAGAGTAGGTTGCCATTCCCTTCTCCAGGGGATATTCCTGACCAAGGAATCAAACCCGTGTCTCCTGCATCGGCGGGCAGATTCTTTACATCTGAGCTACCAGGGAAGCCCGAGGGGAGAGCAAAAAGGGAAGAATCATGTCTGGAAGGCTCCTTCTCATCTTCTTTCTCTGGGATCCCAAATTCCCAGGGCCTGCCACCTATTTTAGCAAGTACCAGATCATCGCTGCTGTGATGTTAACATTGAACAGCCAGTTAAACACGCTGTCAAAGCAGGAAAGCATGTATGCCCCAAGATATTACTACCTAAAAGAGAATGGGAAAGGGACTCAAACCTTCAGGAAACACTAACCATATATGATCCTGATAAAGAAGTGGAGCCAAGGAATCCTACAATTTGAGCTGCCTAGAAGGAAATGGCAACCCACTCCAGTGATCTTGCCTAGAGAATCCCAGGGACGGCGGAGCCTGGTGGGCTGCCGTCTATGGGGTCGCACAGAGTCGGACACGACTGAAGCGACTTAGCAGCAGCAGCAGCCAAGATCACCGGGAGGGGCCGGGCACCGAGACTGGGTTTCGGTTGTGGGCAGACAATAGAGGAGTGACTCACAAAGTGAAAACAAGCCACAGGGAACTGGGGAATTATTCCAAGATGTGGCCTGATGCGAACTCTTCCCAGAGGTGAGCACTTAGAGTCTGCCAGACTGTGTCTTGTTTTAACATATTTCCAGTAAAACACAACTGACTTTAGAAGAGTTACCCTATCTCAGTTTCTTTCCTAAACCGGAGACGATTCAAAAGATAGCAATAGTAGAATGCAGCAAAATCAAAGAGATAAAATATAACCCCAAAAATATTTAACATGAAAATTTATTACTTACGGGAATTAGTCCATAAAACCACAACTGTTAACAACAAGATCTTTAAATTATAAATAACAATTCTAGGTAAGGCCTTCTTCCACAAAACAAATCTTTTTATTGATGTATTTCAGGACTAAATCCACAAGCAAAAACCTCCCCTGACACCGAGCGTAGAATATACAATTGGGATCTGCAATGTAGATAAAAGGCTAGAGAATTTCTTGGTGAGAAAAGAAATCTTCAAACCAGTTTGTTCCCCTAATTTCCCCCCTCACAGTCTTTCTTTTCCTTTCATGATTTTTACAGAAAAGTCATAATGCTACATTTGTTACACTGGCCTTATTCCCATGGCAACTGGCTGTGATGGCAGAGTGACAGCTCTACAGCAAGATCAAGTGGTAAGAAGGGAGGAAGCGATGACTTAGAATTTTTCTCCTAAACCTCTTAAAAACCTAACCAGGCACAGCACCAAGGGAGGGAAAACTCCCTAGAAAAATCACACATTTCAAGTACTGCTTTTACAACTCTACTCCCACTTAAGAGTTTTTTGTTGCTCTCCAGGGGCCATCACCTCCTTCCCCATGAGTAATAACTGTGGCTTGTTCTCAAGGGTACAGAAACACTGCTCTCAGCAACAAAAGGGAACATGCAGAAGAGGGGGTTGCTCCCAACAGGGATGGAAGACACCCTCAACCAGGGCTACAGACTTGCCAGGGCATGAGAACAGTTTGAAGTGACAACCTGAAACCAGTGGAGAACCCATGAAAATGATCCGATTCTGATCGAAGATCTATATGGCCTTAAAACAAGAACGACCCAAAAAAAAAAAAAAAGTGATTTGATTTATACCTTTATAGGTGGTTTGTTATATAAGTCTGAAATTGATGACAATTAAACCAACAACTTGAGATTTTAACAAATTCAAAACATTTGTCAATTGCTTTCTCTAAAATGGTTTCCAAATAAAATGAAGTGTTTTTGAGGGCGTTTACATGCATTGCTCCAGATGCTTTCATATACATTCTTTTACTTCACCCTATGACAACCCTCTGAAATAGGTTTATTATTTCTGTTTCATTTTACAGAAATCAAAGTAGAAGTTCAGAGACTCTAAATGGCTTCCAGAAGGTCACAGATGCAGAACCATCATTCAAACCAATTTTCCCTAAATTTAGGAGTTGACTCCTTAAAATTGGGCCCTTACTTTATAAGTAATACATGTAAATTATAAAAGAAAGTTTAAATTACAAGAACAACTAGATAAAATGGAGAATAAAGAAAAAAACAATTGCTAGCAATGCCACCACCCAGGGAAAGCATTTTTATAATTTTACTATATGATCTCTTCTTCATATACATATACAGACATGTAAATACATATATTTAAAAATAAAAATGGCATCACACAATACATTTTCTATTTCCATTCAATAAAGCTCTACATCAATGAATCTCAGACCAGGAAGATGAGAGAACACTTCTGAATGTGCACCACAACCTTGGAGGAGTCACAGAGCTGAGGGAGCATACTTCTGCTGGCTTGGTAATAGATGTGACAGAAAATTACTTAGTAAGTTTGAGAAAGTCTTACTGGTAAAATTGATCAACAAAGATAGAGGTAATACACGTTCCCAACAGTAGTACAAGGGAACATCCATTTTCTAACATTCCTTCAGATACAACCACCATTCTTCGTGTCTGCTAGTCTTAAATTATTGCTTGTCTAAGGTCACCCAGACAGTACGTGGCAGTCAAGCTGCTAACCCAAGCACTCTGACTTCAGCCTCTAATTCTTAATCACTAAAGTAGTAAGCTACATAAAATTTAGTCTCTATTTTCATGTATATTGCTCTCGTTACTAACAGGGCTGAACTATTTTTTATGTTAGCTATTTCTTCTATCAGTAGTTTATTTCTCCTTTTTATGCTAATTATACGACCTCTTTATAAAGTCAGGCCTTCTTTGTCATATATGCTGCAAATATTTTTTCACAATTTATTGCTTCTCCTTTAACTCTGTTTATGTGGTCAAATCTATCATTTCTCCCTGCTTTATGGCTTCCGGCTTCAAGGGCATGCTTAGAAAGCTCTTTTCCCCAAGATTATGAAACTACTGACCTACATTTTATCTAAAAACTTTTTTACATTGCAAACATTTAATCTATATAGAATTTATTTTAGAATAAAGACTAAGAACTTAAGTTTTATTTTCTCAAATGTTTTGGCAATGGGCCCCACAGTTTCTGGCTAATTCATTCTCTTCTCCACTTATTTGAGATGTCAAAATTTTTTTATACCATGAAACTGCTTTTTAGTTGGTTTTTTAATTTTCTAGTCTTTTCCATGGAGCTGTCAATTTCTGTATCAATACTGCTGCTGCTGCTAAGTTGCTTCAGTCGTGTCCAACTCTGTAAGACCCCATAGACGGCAGCCCTCCAGGCTCCGCTGTCCCTGGGATTCTCCAGGCAAGAACACTGGAGTGGGTTGCCATTTCCTTCTCCAGTGCATGAAAGTGAAAACTGGAAGTGAAGATGCTCAGTCATGTCCCACTCTTAGCGACACCATGGACTGCAGCCTACCAGGCTCCTCCATCCATGGGATTTTCCAGGCAAGAGTACTGGAGTGGGGTGCCATTGCCTTCTCCGGCCTGTATCAATACCAGTCTGTTATACTAAGTATAGTTTCATGCTTAATAAGCAGTTAAGTGCTGCCTGCTGTAATAAAATAAGCACCAAATTAAGAAGAAATAAATGCCAAATTAAACATTGTTTTTTCAAATAACAGCAATCAATCTTATTTAGTCACAATATGCTAAGTCGCTTCAGTCATGTCTGACTCTGTGTGACCCCATAGACGGCAGCCTATCAGGCTCCCCTGTCCCTGGGATTCTCCAGGCAAGAACATTGGAGTGGGTTGCCATTTCCTTCTCCAAGTCACAATATGGAAAGACACTAAATCTAACCAAGAATATAGACTTAGACACAGAAAACAAGTCTGAGATTATATAACATGGCATTCAAAATCCTATCTAAGTTAGAGATGTCAGGAATCCACTTCAACCACATGCGTCATTTAAAAATGAATTCCTGACAGATGTGACAACAATAAAACACCTGTCAAAAAAATGTAAGGATTCCTAACATGGACTTCATGAACCTTAGAGTGTCCCTTGACCAGTGCATATAAAAAGTTAGAAGTAAGTGTGATTTGTGCTGCTTCATTATGTCAGAGGCATAATGCCTTCAACTGCTCACATTTCTCTCAAAACCTTTGCTGTACTACCACATCATCTGAGTATACATGTAAGTAGAATTATAGTGACATCTAATGGTCACAACACATGTCACACAGCATTTCTTTAAAATAAAACTGCATGCATATTCCAAATTGAAAGGTTAAATCAGGCAATTTTTCAGCTGCATACCATAGGCTCCTATTTGAAATTTCATGACTTGGTCGGATTGCAATGATTTGGATAACTATCAGAAACCATGCTGCTTGTTATACAAACAACATCTCACTTCATTATTCCACGATATTTCTACTGGGCCCTTTTCTCTTAAACTATCAGCTCAAATGAAGCTGATATGAGTAAGTAGGTTATTAAGTGAGTAATAACCTGTCAATCACTTAAAATAACCCTCAGCAGAATTCTGAGCATACTTTCTGGAAAGAACTATTTGCATGCTGAACATTGGGAGAGCAGATATCTCCTGCCCTCAGTCAAACGATCTGAATGTACATCATTCTTGTCCTTCCCCTCTGAATAATTATCAGGTAGTGTAAAGAGCACCAAGGGTAGCATTTACTTTGCATTAAGTTATCTAAATATAATCAGCCAGACATCACCATCCAGGCCGGGAAAGACAGTGCCCCCTCCAGCTCCGCATGCACACACACACACACACTTTCTCACCAATTCCAGCTGCTTTCAGGGTGCTATCTTCTTTTAACAGGAGTCTGTCATCATCTTCCAAACTCAACACAAGTTCATTTGTCTAGAAAGAAAAACAAATCCACTTTTTACCAGTACTTCTATTAGTTTCACATTTGGTGAGATTCCTCAAAGACAAATGAATTGTTACTTTGGGTCACAGCAATAATCCAAGTCACATTTTGTTCCCATTGCTGTAGGGAAAGCAGTGAACATGTACATAGTGAGTGCTTACTAAACACACGCTACATAAAGCACTAGGGAGGCAGGGCTAGAACACAGAGCTTTTGTGCTGGGGCTTGGTTAAAATTCAGGTTCCACAAATATCCAGCTGCGTGGTCTCAATACATTACATAGCCTTAGGGAAAAAAAAATGTAGGGGTAGCAATGCATCTTCTTATTGCCACGTGGTGAGGATGAACAGAGATGAAGTATATTAAACCCCCAGTGCAGTGTCAGTTACATAGGGAGTAGTGTTAGCTGTCAGTGTTCTGTTTCATCATCATCTCATCCTCACAATAACCCAGGAGGATTCAGAGACGTTAGGACACAGGCTCAGAGGATGCAGTCGAGGGACTAAGGTTCTGTTAGTGGAAACACTGACTGAAACCGCCCACCCTGGTCAGGCACGACAGTAACCATTTGCATGATTTTACAACAGAAGATCCTAGTAAGGAAAACAGAACTAACAAGCCACCACCAACTGGGAGAATTTGGGAAAGGTCAAAAGGAGATGCCACATGTCCTACTAATCTCCCAGAATCCTTCTCACTGGAATCCATCTTGGCTGAACAATGCTTGCTCCACCAGGAAGGACCCTGAGTCAGAATGACTGGCCAGAGACAACCCAGAAGCCTATCTCATCACCATAAAACCTGAGACTGCAGGCCACATGGTAGAGCAGTCCCCCTGGGTTCCCTTACCCTCCTGCTCTTCACCCGGGAGCCCCTTGCCAGTAAAGCCTCTTGCTTTGTCAGCATGGGTGTCTCCTCGGACAATTCATTTCCCAGTCTTAGACAAGAGCTCAGTCTTGGGTCCTGGTAGGTGTCCCTCTTCCTGCAACAGATCCAGTTTTGACCAGTCTGACTTCTGAGAGAAGCAAGCTTGCCTTTACTGAAAGCTCACGTATTTAAAAACCCTGCTCCAGCTAACAAACACTTGGTCCCAAGTCCTGTTAACTAACATTTCTCTTTGTGATTTAGGGAGAGTTTGCTCTCCAATGCTACTCACAAATCCACTTAAACATAAATGTTGATCCTGCCTCTAAACAGCACCTGGTAGTGAGCACTCGCTGGGCACACAGTACCACCTGTCAACCAGAACGCAGTTGTTTAGTACCAGATTCTCTTTCCAGAATATGGCTGAGAGAGAGGCTCAAAAGAAAGGCCTCTCAGCAGTCAAAAGAGCTGCCCCAGGAGCCACGCTCCACAGCTTTACTCACTAGAAAGAGCACAGGGGCTTAAACATGCACAGATTAAAAGGGGGGGAAAAAAACTACTGAAAAAATCATTTTAGAATAGGTAATATATACTCACAAGACAAAATGCTCCAAGTACATAGGGACAGAATGAGAAGTAGGCTTCTCCCTCCTCCACCCAGCAACCCAGCTCTCCTCCAGAGAATTTGTACTAATTCTTATGCATCCTTCCAGAGACTGTCCTTGTACCTTCCAGAGACTGTTGTTGTACATGTACATGCAGGCAGAGATGTGCCTATAAACTTTTCTACACAAACAATGGCATGGTATATGCTGTATTCTAACTTCTCTTAAAATATCTTAAAGTCATTCGGATACAACTGAACTTACAAAACAAAAAGAGACTCACAGACTTAGAGAACGAACTTATGGTTGCTGGGGGAAAGGACAGTCAGGGAGTTTGGGATGGACACATACATACTGCTATATTTAAAGTGGATAACCAACAAGGACCTACTGTATAGCACATGCAGCTCTGCTCAATGTCATGTGGCAGCCTAGATTGGGAGCAGGGTTTGGGAGAGAATGGATACATGTATATATATGGCTGAGTCCCTTAGCTGTTCACCTGAAACTCTCACAACATTGATTATCAGCTATACCCCAATACAAAAAAAAAAATCTTAAAATCATTCAAAATCAGTTTAAGAGCTGCATCATAATTTATCAAGGCTTCAGTATATTCCAATGGAAGGATTAACACTCTCTCTATCCCTACTGATGGACATTCAGGTTGTTTTCTATCTCTTCCTATCCTACTCAGTCCTGCATCAAATATCCTTGTCCATGTATCATTTGGTGTATGTACAAGTTTTGTCTGTAAGATAAATTCCTAGAAGTAGAACTATTCGGTCAGAGAGGAAGTACAATTTTTATTTTGACAGATATTTCCAAATTACTCTCCAAAGAAGCAGTACCCATTTATACCACCACTACCCATCACTGGGATTCCCTGGTGGCTCAGATGGTAAAGCATCTGCCTGCAATGCGAGAGACCTGGGTTCGATCCCTGGGTTGGGAAGATCCCCTGGAGAAGGAAATGGCAACCCACTCCAGTATTCTTTCCTAGAAAATTCCATGGACGGAGGAGCCTGGTGGGCTACAGTCCATGGGATCGCAAAGAGCTGGACACAACTGCGCAACTTCACTTCACTTCACCCATCACTGAGAGTCCCTGTTTCCCATACCCTCACCAGCACAGTGTATTATCGAAAGATTTTGATATTGCCAATCTAGCAAATGTAGATTAAGAATAGTGTTGTGGTGGCTTAGTCACTAAGTTGTGTCCAACTCTTGCGACCCCTGGACTGTAGCCCTCCATGTTCCTCTGTCCATAGGATTTTCCAGGCAAGAATACTGAAGTGGGTTGCCATTTCCTTCTCCAGGGGATCTTCCTGACCCAGGGATTGAACCTGGGTCTGCTGCACTGCAGGCAGATTCTCTATCTACTGAGCTACCAAGGAAGCCCCCAAGAAGAGTAATTTATATTTATTTGGGTGTGAATAAAGGTGTGAATAGTTTCTATTTTTTAATAAACTTGTTGGATAATTTTTTTAATGGAATTGTGGAATATTGTTACATTCTAAGAAAACCGAGCTTCCCTGAAGGCTCAGATGGTAAAGAATCTACCTGAAATGCAGGAGACCTGGGTTCAATCCCCAGGTCAGGAAGATCCTCTGGAGAAGGGAATGGCTACCCACGCCAGTCACAAAGAGTCGGACACAACTGAGTGACTAACACTCACTTTTCACTAAGAAAATTAGGTCTTTTCTGTAATACATGTTAGAAAATCTCCCAGTTTTCATTTGTTCCTTCATTTTCCTTCTAGAGCCTTTTTTTAAAAGAAGGTGCTTAATGTCTGCTGAATGAATAAAGGAAAATGTATCAATCTTTTATTTTTCTATTATACTTAAAAAGACCTTCAGTGTAAGATTACTTTAAAATCCCATGTTTCCTTAAAATATTTTTAATTAACTTCATCTTTTAAACTTCTAATCATAGAATATTTCAGACATAAAATGTATGCAGGATAGTACAATGAACCCTTTATGTACCCAACACCCAACTTGACCAAATTATCCATTCATGTTAATCTAGTTAATCTCTATCCTTACCTATGGGTTTCATCTCAGACTTATTTGAGTATTTATTTTGGCATAAGGAAAAGGATATGGATTCATTTAACTGTTTTCCAGTTGTTTCAATAACATTTACTGAATCCTCCATATTTTCTCCATAAATTTTAAATGCAATGTTCACTATATATTAAATTCCCATATATAATTGGGTCTATTTTTGGACTTCTGATTCTGTGTCTTTGAACTAACAGTTCATGTGACAGTACCACACTGTTTTAATTACTATAGTTTTACAATATGTCTTAATGTGCCAGGGTTAGTCACTCTCATTTCTCTTTCTTCTGACTATTCTTCATTATTTATCTTTTGCATGTTAGTTTTATAATCAGTTTCTTTAGCTTTTATATACACACCACATACACACACACACACACACGCATATATACAAATACATATATACACACAACTGTTACTAGAATTTTATTTGGGTGGCATTAAATTTGTAAATTAACTATAAGAGAACTGACATCTTCATACTGTTGCCTCTTCCCATCCAAATATCCTTTACATTTCCACTTAAATCTCATCTTATATCTCTCTTTGCATGTTTTTCTTTTTTGTTAAATTAAGGTGGAATTTCATATAAAGATAGCACATAGTTCTTAAGAGAAGTTCAGCTCAATGAGTCTGGACAACTGAATAACCTCTGCAATTTTAAAGTTTTCTTCTTAAAGATCTTGCATATTTCTTACAAAGTTTACTACAGGGTGTGACTTCTTTCTTTCATAAACTTTTAACAAGGATAGCTAACCGGTTTCCAAACTCACAAAATATAAGACAGAAATTGGGGTTTTTCTTTCAAATCTTGATAGGAATTATTATGACTTTGGGAGAAGGCAATGGCAACCCACTCCAGTGCTCTTGCCTGGAAAATCCCATGGATGGAGGAGCCTGGTAGGCTGCAGTCCATGGGGTCGCGAAGAGTCGGACATGACTGAGCGACTTCACTTTCACTTTTCACTTTCCTGCATCAGAGAAGGAAATGGCAACCCATTCCAGTGTTCTTGCCTGGAGAATCCCAGGGACGGGGGAGCCTGGTGGGCTGCCATCTATGGGGTCACACAGAGTCGGACACGACTGAAGCGACTTAGCAGCTGCAGCAGCATTATGACTTTACAAGTAGCCTACTGATTATACTCCATACTACACACATAGACACACAAGTACATTTTCTTGCCAAAATAAACCATACTATAGTAATTACTTGCACTGGACTACTGATTCATTCAATAAACACTGAGCTCATCATCCAAACAGGAGGCTTGGTGGGAAGGTATCCAGTCACTTTTTTATTGTGGTGATGGCACCAAATTTCTGTGGACACCTGGTAATTTCAATTAAGAAAGTCTAAACCTAGAAATTTGGGGAAATGGGGAACATGCCTTGTGAACAAGTTCATTAAGATACAGGAGTTAGTTGGAAGTTTTTCGCTTTGGCTAAGTAAGAAGACTAAAATTACAGCAGAGTTGGAAAACTGACTGGCTGGGCCAGTGATGTCTATAGGCCTTGTAAATGGGAAGCAGAATGCGCATAAAATGAGAAAAACGGTTGGCGGTTGGAAAAGGCACAAATAAGGAACATGTGGGTAAAAGTTTTAAGTCTTAAAACTGTATCTGTAAAAATATATTGACTCCTTCCTTACAAAAGTTAAAGAGGAAATCTGAAGAACTATCTCTTTACTGGGTTTCCCTGGTGGCTCAGGGGTAAAGAACCCACCTGGCAATGCAGGAGACACGGGTTCCATTCCTGGGTCTGGAAGATCCCCTGGAGAAGGAAATGGCAACCTACTCCAGGATTCTTGCCTGGGAAATCCCATGGACAAAGGAGCCTGGAGGGGCTACAGTCCATGGGGTTGCAAAAGAGTTGGACACAACTTAGCAACTAAATAACAACAATCTCAACTAGAATCTCTATGATTTAGATGAGAAGTTTATAAAGCCAGATTCCAGAAACATCCTCAGTGACTCAAATTTGTTTGGAGAATCTTTAAGTAAATACATGGCTCAACTGAAAAATGGGCTCTAATTTCACAACTCTAATGTGCCAAGATGGAACATATGTTTTAAATATAAGAAACAATTCTAAGATATTTCCAACTATAGCAGGAAAACTTTCTGATTTTTTTAAAATATCATAATACTGATTAATTTGAATATTATGAATTAGGTCTTCATTAGGATAAAGGAATACTCTATTTATTATTTCCTTTTAGGAAACATGAGCATATGAGCAAGCTATGATATAAATGCAACACTAAATGGAGGATGACAACCTTTTTAAAGAGCCTTTTTTTCATTTTAACTTTATTTATTTTCTTTCTACAATAAAATCAAGATTCCTACTCTCCACATTTTAGGGACAAGCCTAAAAACAGTCCTGGCTTGGACAAGAGAAAACGGATGGAGTCTGTGGCCAGATATAATTCTAGCATCCATACAAAGTAAAGATTCCATACCATAGTCCCAGACATACACAAGCACCAAATTTCAAAGCATTTGACAATTGGATGCTGTCAAATTTGTATACATAGTCCTTGGTATAGAAAAATAAAGTTACTGGAAAGAACCAGCTTGATTTTAGCTCAGGGAAACTGATTTCAGATTTCTGACCTCCAGAACTATAAGACAGTAAATGTGTGTTGTTTTAAGCCACAGGGGGAAAAAAATTTGAGTTACTAATCCACAGTCAACAGACATATCCTTATACCATCTTCTTTATGATCTCTTGTTATACATTTATTTGAAAGCTGACTGTGTTTGTGGGGGGCATCATCTATGACTAGCAAAGAGAATAAAATTAAATGAATCCATGAATAAACACTTCCTTCAAAAATTGTTATGGAAACATTCTTTTGAATGAGGCATTGTGCTAGGTACTGGAGATATGAGGAATAAAATACAGTCCCTTGTCCTTGAGTAGTTTCTATATAGAAGAGATTATTGTTTTAATGAGAAGTCTATACAAGGTCACTGAGATTCAAGAAAAAAGATCACTCTGGTCTATCTACATGAGATGCAAACATAAAAACATTGTTCTGAAAAAGTATGAAGACGGAAATGTAAACATACTATAAACACATAACTAAGCAGTCCTCTCTGTGGCAGCCCATGTCCTCTGTGAAACTAGCAAGCCTGTTTCCGAGAGCCACAGTACGGGGCCTTAACACACAGAGAGAGTCAAATGAGAGAAAACACGTTATTTTCATAATGCCCTCTTCTGGTATAGAAATAAGAAAATCAAAGAAATTGGACTAGATATAATATTTGATTTCCTTTATTTGTAAGCTGAATTTATTTCAACAAGTTTTATGCTTGTTAAACATTTGCTTGATATACTGGGTTGACCAAAAAGTTCATTCAAGTTTTTCTGCACCAGAAAAACCTGAACAAACTTTTTGGTCAACTCAATATATTAACAACATTTTTTTTTTAATTAACACTTTTTTAAAAAAGAATCTATTACCAATAGGAATACAATTTAGAGGGTTTTTTTTTTTCTTTTAATGGATAAAAGGCTATTTAAAGGGTAAATTAAAAATGAAAAATGCTACTATAATGAAAAATATCTTAGAAGTACACATGTTCATTCATTTATTCACTAAGTCAACCAAAATTGATTATCTGCTATGTGCCAGATACTGTACATATGAAACATACCTTTGATTTATGTGCTTGATGAACAATCTTCAGTTTATCTGAAAGAAAAAAAAAAAGTTGTCTTTTTACTAAAATTATTCTAAACCTTCGTTTCAAACTTATTAAAGTGAGATTAAAAGGCTTCCCTGGTGGCGCCAGTGGTAAAGGATCTACCAATGAAGGAGACACAAGAGATGAGGGTTCGATCTCTGGGTCAGGAAGATCCCCTGGAGAAGGAAATGACACCCCCTCCAGTATTCTCGCCTGGAAAATCCCACAGACAGCCGGGCCTGGTGGGCTGCAACCCATGGGGTCACAAAGTCAGACACAAGTGAGTGCACATACACAAAGTGAGATGAGGTGTGTGGTGAGCTGGGGAGGGTGGCAGCTAGGAAGGTGAGGAATCTGGGTCCCTGCCTTATGATCAGGTTCACTTAAAAATCTAATACGCAGTAAAAGAAATATTACATTTGCATATTATTAAAATTAAAGATCACTGTATAAAATATTTTAAAGCCCTTTGACAAATAGAGCTGTGTTTGTACCATAACCTGTAGTCAACTCAGCCCTTTTTCCCTTAGAAAACAGCTGAATGACATAACTCTATCTTGTTTGTTAGAGTCCCAAAATGCTAAGATTAGCAAATAAGGTTTTTTAAAAAGTCTGTCTTTGTTAATGTCTACTACTACTATTTTTCTACTAATCTCTCAGAAGAGATTCAGTGACAGGAGGTCAAATGATCATAGCAACAAGTTGCTACCACTCTCAGAATTTAAACACCATCAAAGATGCACTGGTAATCTGATCAAGGCTGCTAATACCCAAAGACTACCAATGTCTGTCTCCTGGTTTTCAAATACTGCACAGGCTCACACCATCTAATCTGCTTTATTCAATCTCTCCTTCACTCCTTAATCTGTTTATCTTGAAATCAGGCTACACTGTGTTTTTCTAGTAAGTAGTTTCTCTACATTGGGTATTTCTAACTGGGCAATAATTAGTTCTTAATTATATAACAGACAAAGCATTCAACAGGTTTAAATTCAGAAAGTTACTAAGTCTCCACTCAGTTTTACCTAGCCATTTAATTAATTTACTATGAAAGTGAAAGTTAAAGTGAAGTCACTCAGTCGTGTCCGACTCTTTGTGACCCCATGGACTGTAGCCTACCAGGCTCCTCCATCCATGGGATTTTCCAGGTAAGAATACTGGAGTGGGTTGCCATTTCCTTCTCCAGGGGATCTTCCCAACTCAGGGCTCAAACCCAGGTCTCCCGCATTGTAGATAGATGCTTTACCCTCTGAGCCATCAGGGAAGTCTAATTTACTATAGTTACATATATTATTATATCTGAATAAACTCTTAACCTTAAGCTAAAATTCATTTCTATCAATCATGCTATTTGATTCAACAAGGAATTTCAGTGAAATGAAAGATGCAGTAAAAGAAAAAAAAAACCTTGATTTAACTATGTTCTAATAATAAAGAAGAATTAGGGTACCTATTTAGTTAAGAACAGGCACTATGAAATGCTCATTATTTTAAATAGTAAACTTTCAATTGCCTATTACAATTTTTAATATAAGGTTGCCTTATAAAAATCAATCTTACCTAAGTGAAATATACACATTTAGGATGGCTAGAAATAAGCTTACAATGTACATAAGAAAACAAACAAATGTGACTTTTGAATTATCTATTATACTGAGTTACCTATTACACTCTTTTTCTCACTATAAATATATATTGTTTGTTACTAGAGACAAGTTAGAGAAGCCAATAGTAGTTGCTTTTTTTTTTTTTAAACAAAAGGACCTTGATTAAAGTCTATTATAATCGACCTGCAAAATTGCATACTGACCTCTCCAAGCGTCATCATGTTCTATATATTTTGCTAATAACTCTTTAAGTTAGAAATATCTTTGCTCTGATATGCTCTGCAACCCCACAATAAGGAGGCAACGTTTTATTTTTATTAGAAAAAGAAATGTTTTGAACATAAATTTTCACCAGATTTTTCTCTCCAACAGAAACTGGTAAGAATTGGGAAGAAAAGAAATGCCCCTTTCTTTGTTAAATCATCTTTTTCACTTGTTTTTACTTCTTAAAAAAAAAAAAAAAACAATTTTAATTATTAACAGAAACAACTTCTGCTGGTATGGTTTCCTTAGTGCAGATTTCTTGAGGAAAACAACCTCATAAAGATAAAAACAAGATTTACGTTTGCAGAGTATTTAATGTGTTCACATTGTTTAATGTAATCTCACACAGCCTTAGAAACAAACAGAATTAGCAGCCTCACACTGTACAACAACGAACATTCACTGCACACATACACCATGCCTAAACAAAAAGAATTTAAAAATAAGACAACATCCCCTGTGCTTTAAGAACACACTATCTGGCCAGGGTAAATCAGTAATAGATGCAGATGCCAATTAAATGGGAGGCAGGGCTCTGAGAAATCTCTGACTCTTGGCAGCCTGGCAGAGAGACTGGACCTTTGTCCAAGGGCACAGAGATGGCAACCAACAAAAATGAAATCTGACTCTGCCCTTTCCACTCCCCAACACCCAGTGTGTTCAGTCCCTCAGAGAGTGCAGCAATACTGCAGGACAAGGACAGGTGAGCAAGGAGCACTTCAGCGTTTCTTGTCAAAAACAAAGTGGCAGATTGTTAAAGAGCCAAACACAGTCAGTTGAATTCTACCAAAACCATGGTGGTTCTCTAATTTCCTCACAGGTAAATGTGTTCATTTTTCCTGCCAATTCATCTGAGTAGTATAGAAATAATAGGACAAGTGGATGTTAATAAGGTGGACTAATAAGAAAGATACATTATCTACCACCACGGAAAGAGAAAAAGGAATAAGGAAAAAGTACAAAATCAACTGCAAAACAAGGTTTAAATGGCAATAAAAACATATCTGGCAATAATTACTTCAATTATCAATTAAATGCTCCAATCAAAAAACTTAGAGTGACAGACTGGATAATAAAACAAGCTTACAATATGTTGCCTACAAGAGACCCACTTTAGGGTGAAGGACTCACATACATTGAGAGTGAGGGGATAGGAAAGACTCATGTATAGAGCTATAAAAGATCACAGCTGTGAGCACTCCTGAGGGAAAAACAAAACAGGAGGCAAACTCTCCCAAACTTCAGGAAGGAGTCGATTGATATTATAATATTAACAATACTGCAAAGCTACAGTAATCAAAATAGTGTGGTTTGGGACAAAAACAGACATATAGATCAATGGAACATAACAGAGAGCCCAGAAATAAAGCCACACATACAGTCAATTAATCTTTGACAAAGTGGCAACAGTATAAAAGGGGAAAGTCTCTTTAGTAAGTGATTCTGCCACATGTAAATCAGTAAAGTCAGAACACATCCATACAACATGCATAAAAATAAACTCAAAATGGCTTAAAGATGTAAACATAAGACAAGACACCATAATACTCCTAGAAGAGAACACAGACAAAACATTCTCTGACACAAATTGTACCAATATTTTCTTAGGTCAGTCTCCCAAGTTCAGTTCAGTCACTCAGTCATGTCTGACTCTTGGCGACCCCATGGACTGCAGCATGCCAGGCTTCCCTATCCATCACCAACTCTCAGAGCTTGCTCAAACTCATGTCCATCGAGTCGGTGATGCCATCCAACCATCTCATCCTCTGTCATCACCTTCTCCTCCTACCTTCAATCTTTCCCAGTATCAGGGTCTTTTTCAATAAGTCAGTTCTTCATATCAGGTGGCCAAAGTATTGGAGTTTCAGCTCTGGCATCAGTCCTTCCAATGAATATTCAGGACTGATTTCCCTTAGGATTGACTGGTTTGATCTCCTTGCAGTCCAAGGGACTTTCAAGAGTCTTATCCAACACCACAGTTCAAAAGCATCAATTCTTCGGCACTCAGCTTTCTTTATAGTCCAAGTCTCACATCCATACATGACTACTGGAAAAACCATTGCTTTGACTAGACAGATTTTTGTCAGCAAAGTAATGTCTCTGCTTTTTAATATGCTGTCTAGGTTTGTCATAGCTTTTCTTTGAAGGAGCAAGAATCTTTTAATTTCATGGCTGCAGCCACCATCTGCAGTGATTTTGGGGCTCAAGAAAATAAAGTCTCTCACTGTTTCCATTGTTTCCCCATCTATTTGCCATGAAGTGATGGGACCAGATGCCATGATCTTTGTTTTCTGAATGTTTAGTTTTAAGCTAGATTTTTCCCTCTCCTCTTTCACCATCATCAAGAGGCTCTTTACTTCCTCTTCATTTTCTGCCATAAGGGTGGTGTCATCTGCATATCTGAGGTTATTCACATTTCTCCCGGCAATCTTGGGTTTTATAGATGCAAAAATTACATATAGAATGGATGGACAACGAGGTCCTATTGTATAGCACAGGAAATTATATTCAATGTCCTGGGATAAATCATAATGAAAAAGAATACACACACACACACACACACACATACATATACATGAGTCACTCTGTTGTATAACAGAAATTATAAAGTATAATTCAATTAATAAATAAAACAAAAAAGGTTTTTAAAGATATTTTATGCAAACAAAAAGGATAAGAAAGCAGGGGTGGCAAAATACTCATGTCAGACAAAACACTTTTTAACAAAGGCCATAAAGAAAGAACGACAATATAAAATGATAAAAGAATCAATACAAGAAGATACTCCACCCTTTAACAAACTAATATATGTACCCAACATCACACCTAAATATACAAATACCAACAAAGGGAAAAATTGAAGGAATATATTATTTACCATCATGATGATTAGTAGCCAGATATTTTGATAACTTCACTATCTAAAACTTATCTTTCAAAATAATTTACATGGAACACAAGTTTGAATACACATCCACAGCATGTAAAAAAGGGAACCCATATGTAACTATGCCAATCTGAAGTGGCATCTGTAGGCAGATTCAAGTTTAAGGTTGTATTTCAAGGCTTGACACTTTGAAAGCCGTGAAAGACAGAACTGAAAAGTTTCATATTTACTTAATCATGCTTTTTATTCCTTTCTCTTATTCAATATTTAGTATGTAAATTCTTTAAGTCCAATAAATCAAAGTACTTTCGACTCAGTGCCTTTAACTTCTGCTTGACTACCCCTTGTGACCTCACAGTTAGTCTATGAATATTAAAATGCACACACACGGTGAAGACTGTGATTTCAAAGTATTTTATGTCATAAGTTGCTCTACCAAATGGCAGCAGAATTAAAAACCACTCCAGAAATGATCTAGGGTAATTAAAAATTTATGCTTTAAAATGTCTGCACCAATTAACAGAAATATTTATTAGGTGCATCGTAATTCTCAAGTGAAGTCTCAAATCCAAAGTTTGGTGAGTGTCAATATCCTGAAGGTTAATAACTGTACCATCTTTATAATGAATAATGAAACCTAGCTTCTTGACTTATTACTACATTTTAAAGTCAGTAACTGCAACATATAAAATTACTGTGTAACATGCTCAAGTTGTTGCTGTTGTTGTTTAGTCAGCTAAGTAGAGTCTGACTCTTTTGCTAAAAGCCCTATGGACTATTGCCCACCAGGCTCCTCTGTCCATGGGATTTTCCAGGCAAGAATACTGGAGTGGGTTGCCATTTCCTTCTCTGGGGGATCTTCCTGACCCCCATTGAACCTGCCTCTCCTGTGTTGGCTGGAGAAGGCAATGGCAACCCACTTCAGTACTCTTGCTTGGAAAATCCCATGGACAAAGCAGCCTGGTAGGCTGCAGTCCATGGAGTCTCGAAGAGTTGGACACGACTGAGTGACTTCACTTTCACTTTTCACTTTCATGCATTGGAGAAGGAAATGGCAACCCACTCCAGTGTTCTTGCCTGGAGAATCCCAGGGACAGAGGAGCCTGGTGGGCTGCCGTCTCTGGGGTTGCACTGAGTCAGACACGACTGAAATGACTTAGCAGCAGCAGCAGCAGCTCCTACGTTGGCAGATGAATTCTTTACCACTGAGGCACCAGGGAAGCCAACATACTCAAGTTATTGACATCTAAAATGTTAAATCTCTTCTTTTAATTCCCAGTCTTTAATCATTTCTCCTTTTCTGATTACCTAACAAAGCAATTCATTTCAAATCATTTTCCAAACATGCTATTCCTCATAAATACGCCACTTGATGACACAAGTAGTATTTGCTTTAACGATATACTAGAATTCCTATATTTTTAAATAACTTCCATATTGGTTTGTATATACAGATTGCAAACTCATTTTTGAAAACCAAATTTAAATTCACTTCAAAATAAAACTAATGTGAAATTATATGTTTTAAAAGAATAAGAAAAATTGGTTACCATATTTATAATTTCTGAATGGTGGTGGGAGGCTGGTTCTCAAAGGGATATCTGTAAGATAAAGAGTATTTTTATTATAAAATATTCAAATAGTCATAGTATTAAGAGAATTGGCATTTTATTATACAATAGCATCTACATACACTTGAAATATATAGTAAGTATGTGTGAAACATTATTATATAGTTGATGTTCATTTAGCACATGAATCTGAGAATCCCTTGGGGTCAGTAGTAGAAACCAAAGATTTAGAACAATCTTATCACTCTTACCAAAATTCATATAACCTATAATGTAACTACTCTAACTCAGTAAAGAAACTGTAAAATTTTCTTAAAACAGTGTTTTCAAACACTAGTATTAGTGTTCATTAATAATTAATTAAACTACAACCCTTACAGAGGGAATTAAGTAACATATATCTAAATTACATATGCATATATCCTTTGACCTAACAATTCCACGTGGAGAATTTACCATAGAAATATACTTTGCACACTCATGTGTGTGTGTGTATGTATGAAATGACTTAAACAAAGGTACTAACTATAGCACTGTTTGCAATAGTAAATGCCTGGGAAAATCCAAGTGTCTTTCAATGAGGGGACTTCCTAAATAAACTATAATATGTCCAAACAATTAAACATATTTTTCAACAACCAGTAAAACAACCAAAAAAGAAGGAGAAGGAAGCTCTTTACTAACATTGTAAGATCTTCAAGATATGTCAAGAGTAAAGAACGCAGATTTTCCTGGTAGTCCAGGTGGTTAAGAATCTGCCTGCCAGCGCAGAGAACATGGGTTCAATCCCTGGTCCAGAAGACCCCACATGCCACAGAGCAGCCAAGCCTGTGCGCCACAACTACTGAACCCACGCTCTAGAGCCTGGTGCTCCTTAACAAGAGAAGACACCACAATGGAAGCCTGTGCACAGCAATTAGAGAGTAGCCCCCGCGTGCCGCAACTAGAGGAAGCCTGTGCACAGCAATAAAGATCTAATGCAGCCAAAAATTAAATAAAAATTTTTTTTAAGAGCAAAGCAGGCATAAGGCAGAGCATTATTTTTAGTATGCTACCTTTTGAATAAAAGAGAGGAAAAATAAGAATATGTATTTGTTTTTGTTTATACTTCCATGGGAGAGAGCATGATGCACTGGTCAGATAAAGAACAGAAGTGGGAAGGAGATTTTCACTGTATTCCTTTTTACATATTCATCCTTAAAAACCATAGGAATGTGTTACCAAAGAAAACTTTTTTAAAAACCTACACATCTGAATTAGGAAAAGTGTTCAAGGACATTTAACCTTTTAAAGGTCAGTGAAAGTGAAAAAGTGTTATTTGCTAAGTTATGTCTGACTCTTTTGCAACCCCAGGGACTGTGGCCTACCAAGCTGCTCTGTCCATGGAATTTTCCAGGCAACAATACTGGAGTGGGTAGCCATTCCCTTCTCCAGAGTATCTTCCTGACCCAAGGATTAAACCCACATCTCTTGCATTGCAGGCAGATTCTCTACCACTGAGTCACCAGGAAAGCCCAAATTTTAAAGGTCAAATAAATACCAAAATTAAAATATAATTTATTCATTTACGTTACAAGCATTTAAAGTACCCACTACCAAGTATTCCAGGGACAGGGAAAATAAGAAGTTACTGAGACAAGTCCCCACTCTTGAGAGGGCACGCTCCCTGTGAATCCTGTAACAAAGGTGTGTTCACAGCTAGGGCTATGATCTCACCTGCCACATGCTAGAATCACCCAGCCCCACACTCGTAGATCAGATTCACAGCCGGCCAGTCCCAAGCATATTTAGACTCAAAATGAAAACCTGCTAAGATGATTCTTAGACAAACACAATCACAGGAGGCCAACCAGATGACAGGAATGAGTGAGGCTGGGCAAACAGGAGGGCCATGAGGTAAGAGCAAGCATCCCATTAAAGGAGGTGCAGTCCCTTCATTCTAATTGGTCACCTAAAGATTTAAATGGAAACACTAAGTCTGGGGTGAGGGGGAGGTTAGGTGAACTGTATTGACTTTTAAAATACTGTAGGCAGGGACTTCCCTGGTTATCCAGTGGTTGAATTCACCTTGCAAAGCAGGGGACACAGGTTCGATTCCTGATTGGGGAACTAAGATCCCCACACTGGTGGTGATTTGGTCCCTCAGTCATATCCTACTCTTGTGAACCCATGGACTATATCCCACCAGCTCCTCTGTCCATGGGATTTCCCAGGCAAGACATGCCACAGGGCAACAAGCCCACATGCCACAGTGAAGATCCCATGTGCAGCAACTAAGACCCAATGCAGCCAGAAAAGAAAAAAAGGGAAAAAAAAAAAAATGCTGTAGGCCAAAGGAAACCTGTCTGTGGAGTCCATATTCGCCTGCCCAACGTCCATCTGAAACCTCTGTTTTAGCCTTAGCGGAGCACAGAACTTCATTTTATCTTTTGTTTCTCACTTTTGAATTATAAGCCAAAGAAGTGTTGACTAAATATCAGAAGAATTAAATCTGTTTAATTTATTGCCATTTGTATTTCCTAAACTAGACAGCAAAACTCCCTGAAGAAAGGACTAAGGTACAGAAGAAACAGTGCCATGAAACTATTTTCATTTAGAGATGTCTACAGTCAGGACACCAAATCACCCCCTTAGACCTCACAAGTCTAGGCTTCTGAGAGAAGAGACTATGACAGAGATGAAAGGAGCCGTTTTTTTCCACCTGTGGATCTCAGCTCAGCTGTCACCTCCACATAGACGCCTTCCAGGACAGCCCTACTAAAAGAGGGGGTCTCCTCTCATATTCCTCCATTCATAACATTTTTTACAATTAGAGCTTTGTTTACTTAGTTTGGTCTCTCTTCTCTACTAATTCATAAATTCCTAGAGATTAAGACACAATGGCCTGTCTTCCCAAAACCTAGGACAGTGCCTGGCACATTATATGTTAATAAATGCTGGTTCCAGTGAGGGCGAGGACTACAGCCTATTTCCTTCATCATGTTGCCAAAGCCTAACAGAGTGCCTGGCACACGGCAGGTGCTCAAAAACAGACATGAGTAAAAATGCATCATTTAATCCCTTTAATCAGCAGGTTAGGGCACTGAGGTCCCAAGAAGGCAGTCGATCAGCCCAAAGTGTCAAGAGCCAGGACTAGAATCCAGCCCTCCCAACTTCCATCTGCCACACTAAGAAGGGTAGGACTAAAGCTGGTATCTTCTGCGGTGGCAAAAGAAAAGAAAGATTAGATGTTAAACACATTCTGGTGAGGTGAACTTTACATATAAAAATGCTTGAAGAGGAAGAGGAAAAGAACAAACACTTCCTTATGAAAAAGGTTGTTTCCCATTTTGTACCGCTATGAATACAGCCATGAGGATTCATATGTAGACATACACTTTCATTACACCTACAAGTGGAATGGCTGGGTTGTACAGTAGGTTCGTATGTTTAACTTGTCAAGAATTTGCCGAATCATCTTCCAAAGTGGTACCTTTTTAACGCTCACACTAGCAACATATAAGAAGCTCCAGTTCTTTCACATCCTAGCCAAAACCTTGGTTTTTAACTTCTAAAGCTTTCTTATTTCAGTCTTGTTAAGTGGGTGTGTTATGCTCTCATTGTGGTTTTAACTTGCATTTCACTAAAGACTCATGATGAGTATCACCGAATGTGCTTATTCGTCGTCCATATATTTTCTTTGATGAAGTGCATGTTCAAATATTTTGCCCATTTTTTTAATTGGGTTGTATGTCATATAACTTGAGTGGTAAGAGTTTGGTTTCTTTCTTTAGTTACTATTATTCTAGACATAAATTTCTTGTTGAATATATGTTTTACAAGTATTTTCTCCAAAGTCTGTGGTTTGCCTCTTCATTTTCTTAACAGTGTATTTTAAAAAGCAAAAGTTTTTAATTTTGATGAACCCTAGCTAGATTTTGGGGGGGGGTGCTCATTGTACTTTAATAAATTTTGCAAAATCAGTCTTTAAGATTTTCTCTTATGTTTTCTTTCAGAAGTTTTTATAGTTTCAGATTTTAAATTTAGGCCTTGACCAATCTCAAATCATTTTTTGTGTATGGCAACAGGTGAGAGTTCAAGTTCATTTATTTGCATGTGAATATCCAATTGCTTCAGCTCCTTTTTATTTATTTTTTTATTTTATTTTTAAACTTTACATAATTGTATTAGTTTTGCCAAATATCAAAATGAATCCACCACAGGTATACATGTGTTCCCCATCCTGAACCCTCCTCCCTCCTCCCTCCCCATTCCATCCCTCTGGGCCGTCCCAGTGCACCAGCCCCAAGCATCCAGTATCGTGCATCGAACCTGGACTGGCAACTCGTTTCATACATGATATTTTACATGTTTCAATGCCATTCTCCCAAATCTTCCCACCCTCTCCCTCTCTCACAGAGTCCATAAGACTGTTTCAGCTCCTTTTTAGAAAGATGACAGCTTCCCCTTAAAATGTTGTGACCAAAAACCAATTAAACATATGTATAATACTATTTCTGGACTATTTTTCATCGATACACATGTCATCTGTATAACAATACCGCTGAATCCTTCCTGATACAGTTTTACAGTAATAAGTCATTAAATCAGATAGTGTAACTCTTCCAACTTATTTCTTTCTGTGATTTATTTATATCATTATTTATTTATATATTATTGTCTTTTTTACTTTCCTTAAAATTTTTGAACACGTTAGAATAACTTATTCATAAAGTTTAGAATAAGTAGACATTATCTGAAGGAAAAAAGAAAGCTTGCTGAGATTCTGATTGGGATTGGAATCCATACATTATTTTGAGGAGTCATGACGTCTTAACCATATCGAGGTTTCTGATCTATGAACATAGTATATCTTCATTTATCTAGGTCTTTTTAAACTTCTCAGTGATGTTTTAGATTTTTCAGTGCAAAAGTCTTACAACTCTTATCGAATATACCCTATTTCAATTTTTTGGATGCTATTATTCTTTTTTAGTTTCCAACTGTATATTGCATAATTAGTTTTTATATATTCATTTATATCCTACAACCTTGCTAAAAGCTCAAGTTACTAGTTCCAGTAGTGTTTTTATAAACTCCATAGGATTTTCAACAAAGATAATCAACTCACCAGTGAATAATGACAATTTTACCTCTTTCTAACTTGGATGCCATTTATTTCTCTATCTTGTCTTACTGAACTGGCTAGAACTTCCAGCACAGTGTTTAATAGAAGCAATTTCTAAGAAAACACCTTGCCTAGTTTCTTATATTAGGAGGAAAGTCCTCAGTCTTTCACCATTAAATATGATGAAGGGTATCATTTTTTTCAAAAATATCCTTAATCAGGTAGAGAAAGTTCCCTTCTATTCCAACTTTACTGAAAAAGTTTCTAACAGAAGTGGATGCTGTAGAAGCATACACACTACCGTATGTAAAAGAGACAGCCAGTGGAACTTTGCTGTATGACTTGGGGAACTCAAACCAGGGCTCCATGACAACCTAGAAGGCTGGGAAAGGGTGGGATGCGGGAGGGAGGCTCTGGAAGAAGGGGACATAAGTACACCTATGGCTGATTCATGTTGATGTTTGGCAGAAATCAAAGATTTCTTTCCTTAGTACCACCGACCTCCCTTCCCAGAAGTAACCACTAACTATCTTTAAGTTAGCATTACTTTCTTCATTGCTTATATTTTCACTCTGTTAAGTCATAGCCACAGAAGATAAAGTATTATTCATGTTTTAAATTTATGGAATATTTAAACTAAGGAATCTATAGTACATTTGTAATACAAACAAGAGAGTATTACCCTAACACTGTATTGAAGGAATGGTCCCTTTCTGATAAGGTGATAATATGCTATGATTTTGCTACTATAAAACTATCCTGTTTCTTTCTAAATAGGAGGGGCACCAGGAGAGTGCCTCTTTACAGAAAAAAGTGCTAGATAATAAACATGGAAGGAGTCACAGAGTTAGAAAAAAATCCCAGTTACTGCAACTACCAGAGATTTGGGTAAAGATCATCAATAGATACTAAAACTTGGACTTCCCTGAAGTCCTGAAGTTAAAACTCCAGGCTTCAATACAGGGGGCACAAGTTCGATCTCTGGTTGAGGAACTGTTTTGGTGTGGCCAAAAAATTTAAAAATGAATTCAAAAACAAAATAGATACTAAAACTACTGGAAACAACATACACATATGCTCTCAACTATTTATTAGTTGAAAAGATATCTTTACAACAGAGAAATCTAGTAGACAGCATCCTAACCAAATGACTTAAACATCTATCATGAGAGCTTCCAGGCTGGTGAACACATGGTGATACCAGGGAGAATGGTGCACTCCAGGAGGGCACGGAAGCTCCACCCCCTTTCCCCATGCTTTGTCCTATGCATATTTTCCATCTGGCCATTCCTCAGTTTAATTCTTCTCTAATAAACGGCTGATCCAGTAAGTTCATAAATACTACCAATAACCAAGTGCTTCCTGATATGATGCAATGAGGAGGAATCACCAACGTTAGGGATCAGCAAACTGTTTCTGTAAAGATCAGTAAAAAATATTTTAGTTTTTGTGAGCCACATGGTTTCTGTCACAACTATGTAAGTGCCACTGAAACACAAAAGCAGTACATATAATATGTAAATAAATGGGTGTGGCTGTGTTTCAATAAACTTTATAAAAACAGGGGGAAGGTCAGACTGACCCATAGCTCTTGATTTGTTAACCTGCAACCTACACGGTAATCCTGTCAAAAATGTCTAATCTGAATCTAATCATATGAAAACAATCTGACAAATTCAAATTGTGGGGCATTCTATAAAAACTCAGATTTGGATTTTTTCTCAAAATAAAAAAAATCAATAAAATGACAGATAACTGAAGGTGAGGCCTATTCCAGGTTAAAGGAGGTTAAGAAGATAGGACTTGCCATGAAAACATACAGAAGATCCTTAAATGCATGTTTCTAAGTGAAAGAAGCCAGTCTGAAAAGACTATATACTGTATGATTCCAAGTACATGATATTCCGGAAAAAGCAAAACTAGAGACAATAAAAAGATCAGTGAACACCAGGGGCTTGCAAAGAGGATGAATAGAAGAAGCATGGGGGATTTTTACAGCAATTAAACTATTCTGTATGATACTATAATGGTGGCTACAAAACCCATAGAACTTTACATCACAAAGAGTGAACTTTACATCACAAAGAGTGAACTTTACATCACAAAGAGTGAACTTTAATGTATGCAAAACAAACTACAAAAAAAACAGGACAGAGGGTCCCAGGAAAGAACACAGAGGGTGAGAAGAGAATATAAATGTATTGCAAATATATGAAACAATCTTACTGAAGAGAGAGAAAAAAGGTGCTGACCTAAATAACTCTGGCAATGAACAGATTTTGTAAGACTAAGGCAAAAGGAAATCACAAAAGCACTGTATTCTAGTTAATATCAAGTTGTTTCCCACAGAGTACCAAATAACAACTCTAATACAGCTATACCTGTATGTTAAGTTTAAGTTGCTCAGTCGTGTCCGACTCTTTGCAACCCCATGGACTGTAGCCTGCCAGGCTCCTCAGTCCATGGAATTTTCCAGGCAAGGATGCTGGACTGGGTTGCTATTTCCTTCTCCAGGGAAAGTGAAAGTTGCTCAGTTGTGTCCCGACTCTTTGTAACCCCATGGACTGTAGCCTGCCAGGCTCCTCAGTCCATGGAATTTTCCAGGCCAGAATACTGGAGTGGGTAGCCTTTCCCTTCTCCAGGGGATCTTCCCAACCCAGGGATCAAACCAGGGTCTCCTGCATCACAGGCGGATTCTTTACCAGCTGAGCCACAAGGGAAGCCCAAAAATACTAGAGTGGGTAGCCTTTCCCTTCTCCAGGGGATCTTCCCAATCCAGGAATCAAACCAGGGTCTCCTGCACTGCAGGCGGATTCTTTACCAACTGAGCTATCAGGGAAGCCCATACGTGTATACTGGAATTAAACAGGTAAGTAAATGGATGGCAGATGATGGAAGCCAGGTTTCTCACAGTTGGAGTGAGGATGTACAGATAAGCAAACAGAGAAAGCTGAAATGATCCACGTGATAATGGATTAGAGTTGGAAACATCAGTAAGAACTCACATTTAACATACAGATTCAGGTGGTAAATATGAAAATATTTATACATATGTGTAAATACACAGGTTGACATATTTCCTTGCTCTGTCCAGAAAGCCTAAGAAATTAGTGAAGAGCATACCTAGCACACAGATTTTGGTCTAAAACCATACTCCAATAAAAGCAACCAAGGCTCCTGGAGAAATGGCTGGTTCTAGGACTGGCATGGGAAATACACAAAATTAGCCTGGACCATCTTAAAAACCACACACAGATGGCATACGTCAAAGGGGCACAGAAGACAACTCAAAGTTTTCAGTGACCAAATCTATAACAATCTGAGCAACAAATATCTCCCATGCAAAAGAATTTCAAATAAATTATGTAGCTATTCCACACTAAAGGAAGGAGAACATAATTCCCCACTCCTTAACTGTGTGCTGTGCATAGTGACTTCCTTCCAGAGTACCTTATGAACAGGGAGATACCAGAGTAACCAGTGATCCAGTGGAGAAACCTGTACTACTTTAGCCAAGTGGTCAAAGTCAACATCAATAACCATAAATCATTTAGAAAATATGTACCCTTGTGCCGAGGTCCAGCCCCGGCTGATCCAGGGTATTCGAAGGAGAGACGGCTAGGCGACCTATTCAAATGTTAATTAGAGATAATAAAGAGTAATAGAATGAGGATAGCTCAGTAGGAAAATTCAGTGGAGAAAAGAAGCTGAGTGGCTTGGTTTACGCAGAAAATCAATATAACCCGTGACACCAGGTTAGCTCTGACCACGGAGGCCGCAGGCGCCCTCTCGAATAGCCGAAGGTGCCCCACCTTAGACACCTTCTCGAGTGGGTCTTAGAAGCCCAGGCAAATAAATGGTCGCAGAGGATATCTGCGCTCCAGATGGACACTCAGCTGGAAGTTAAAGGGAAGAATGACATGGGGAGACCAAGCGTTGGTGAGCAAGGCCCATAGCTTTATTTTCAACAGGGGCTTTTATACCCTAAGTTACACATAGAGGATAATAGGGGATGCAAAGTCAGCAGTCTTTGATGCTTATCAAAAACCAGGGTTTCTTTGGCCTTTTAACTTCAGAAACTGTTTTCTCTCTCTAAGTCTAACACTTTAACACTTTCAACACTTCCCACTCCTCTCGCCCTGTCTATCCTACAGGGGGGTCCGCGGCACCCTTGAGTGGGGTCCTAGCCATCCCGAACACTGGAAGAACAATAGGGCTGATGACCCAGATTGTTCCAGGGGAGGAACAGTAGGCTGATGACCCAAACTGTTCCAAGGGAGGAGCAGTAGGGCTGATGACCCAAACTGCTCCGTGGGGGAACAAGAGAGCTGATCTTTCTTTTCATCCCTATCTTCTACATGCTCATTGGCAGTCATAGCGGCTAGCCATTCATTTAGCTGTCGATAGCTAGGTATAGCCTCTTCATTTTCACTTTTCTTTATAACAGGTACCTTTTCAGATTTGCTTTTTTGTTTAACAGGTACTTTTCCAACTTTACTTTCCTCTTTAACAGGTACCTTTTCAAATTCATGAGCTGGATCTAAAGCATCTCTAGTCATGTTCCACAGAGGAAAGGTTAAGTAGGGATTTTTTCCAAGCCTTGCTGAGCACAATAAGCTCTTAGCTGTTTCCCTACTTTTTCCCAGATATCTAGGTTAACAGCTAGACAGATAGTTATGTCCAAATTGTACTTAATCACTTAAACGTAAACACACAGGGGCAGACTACAATGATGAGACACTAGATGCCTGAATTACAGGCTACGACTCGGCCCCTGGTCAAGTAAAAAGACCTCCATACTGGAG